>NC_041053.1:31659934-31973564 GCF_900634775.1 Gouania willdenowi | reverse complement strand
ATTTCTAGGTTATCCTTTTGCCTGATGAATGACAATAGTTTAGCAAGGCTGATGTGTGCAGGAAGTGTGAAGTTGACAGATGTCCACATTCAAGCTGTTTCCCTGCTGCAGCACACACACAAACTACACGACCGTGACTCCCCCCCAGTGAGAATTTATCGTGCTATCTGCTTTACAATGTGTTCTCCTTTATCTGTGATGCTATCTGTCTCATGTTTATCTCCACTAAGTGTTGTTAGGTGGTACCAAGGTCAGCTTTACTGCCTCATAGCTTAAAGTTGGTTAGATTGGTGTGGATTTTACATGATTTTACAAAGACAGAAGGATGATGGATGGATGGATAGATGGATGACCTTTAAAATTAAGCATCTGAAGACATACTGAGATTAATGGGTGCTGCTGATGCTGGAACAGACTCTGTAAAGGTCTAAGCCTGAGATAAGATCTAGAGAATGATATGCCCTCCTGAAGATCTAACTGATGTAGTCCATCCTATACTCTATTTAAAGCTGCGGTATGTAGAATGAAGAGACTTGTACAGAAACAACCACGTCCCTTACCGGTATCACACAACTGTGGAGCTCTTAGTGACATCTTTCTCAATAGGGACTAGTGGAATATATAGGGACTTTATCTTGTGTTATTGGACAGTTTTCTGATGTTTTGGAGACTTGAAAGCCTGTGTCACTTGCTGCTGTGAGGACAGTAACTAGAGGCTCACAGCCCCTCCTCCAAAGCTTAAACACACGTCCTCCGCGAAGTCTATTCCTCCCAAACATGTTTGGGACTTTAGACTAGGGCTGCACGATTATGGCCAAAATGATAATCACGGATATTTTGATCAATATTGTAATCACAATTATTCATCCTGTTTGGGAAAACTTTTGTTTTTAACTACTTTTTAACAAACAACACAAACAGTTTGGAGTACAAAGAAAAGCTTTAAACAAGAATAATAATAAATACTATAAGAAGAATTTAAAATGTGCTCTGGACAAACTATATAAATACGCTGTTACAGAGGGCAATTCTTTGAAAACTATTACAGCGTATAAATAAAAGTTAAGAACATCAGGCTTATTTAAGCCTACAGGTTTTGGGCAAAAAACACCAGCCTGTCAACATTTTCTGTCTTGAGTGTCCGCTGGATTAATGAATAAGTACCTACTAATTTTAGGGCTGCCACTTTAATGCGTTAATTGCAAATAATTAATTAAAGGAAAAATTAACGCGCTAAAAAAAAATAATCGCATTTTTTTAGAGTTCCAAACAGCGCAGAACCTTTCTTTGTTTAAGAGTTCCTGTTCTACCCATAATGCTAATGCACAGTCTGCAGTGCAAGACTGGAGAGTGCCGAGCTGCTCAGCTTTGTTTGCGTTATTTTCGGATTTTAAAAGCACCGGATGGAAAACACAAGCCTAGTTGTGTGCAAGTTGGGCAAGAAAGAGTTTGCCTTGTTACCGGAGCTTTGCAGCCTTCACTAACACCTCAATGTAGCGGCTAGCACGGACGGCTAGCGCGGACGCTCGGACAATGCTAACTGCTACATGCTGCAAGCCGTGACTGACAAATGAACAAACTCACTGGATAAATATTATCATGTGAAGGAGAGAAAAAGCAACAAGTTCGGTGTCAGAAAAGTGTTCTTACTGTTTATGATGTGCTAACTTATGACGTTTTTTTTATTAGCTTATTACAAACCCAGTGCAATAATGAAATACTAATGCTGTGGCAGCACTTTGTCACTGTTTTAAATGTGTTTTTATATTTATATATAGTATGAATGTAGTGTGTGAGTGAGTGTTGGTGGTGGTCGGAGGGGCCAATGGTGCACTATGGCAGCCTTGCTTCTGTCAGTCTGCCCCAGGGCAGCTGTGGCTACAATAGTAGTTTACCACCACTAAGTGTGGCGTGAAGGAATAATGCCTTAATTCTGTAAAGCGACTTTGAGTGTCCAAAAAAAGCGCTATATAAAATTGTTGTATTATTACTGTTGTTATGCTTTATAAAGCCACTTTGTTATACATCAACGTTTCATCTGCCACAATAATGTCATTTAATTGAAAATACCTCAAGTTGAGGGCGTTTCTCAGCAATTTTTTGGTGAGATTAAAAAAAAGATTAATTAGATTAATTAATTACAGAGCATGATTAATTAATTGCACAATTTTTTTAATTTCTTGACAGCACTAACTAATTAGATATTGATGTTCATCAACTCATGGGAACGCTCTCCTCACCTAAAACTCTCCAGTTTTTAAGGTAGCTTAAAGAAGCCTTAATCATGTGTTCGCCCCCTGGTGGTTGGCTGACTCCTGGGGTTGAGAAAGTACCTGATTAGTGATGCAGCAGAGAATAGAATAGAATAGAATAAAATTGTAATCATGATTCAAATTTGATTAATTGTGCAGCCTGTTGCTTCTCCACGTCAGTTTTTTCTTTTTCCTCTTGCTTTGCCGTGTAACCATTGTGCCTAATGCTGCGATAGACACTTCTGCTGGAATGTCCACCATTACACTTTTACTATCAATGGTACGTGAACGCGTCGAGCAGCCAATAGTAACACCCAAAACAGCTCATGGAGCACTCCGTTTGTAGAAAGATCTCTGATTGGCTGAAATCTAGCGTCACGTTCCTGGATTCTAAAGTCTAAATGTAAAACAAAGAGAAGGAAAACAGTTTCCACTCAATACTTTGAATTACAATATGCTCAAAAGTGATTATGAATTTTTGACCAAATGAAGCCAAAGAAAAACTACATACTGTACATACTGCAGCTTTAACTTCCTTTTTTTTCTCCTCCGTTATTTCCCCCCTCAAGGTTATCGGATCCGTTTGGGTTCCAGCACGGACAAGAAAGACACGGGTCGACTCCACGTGGACTTTGCCCAAGCTAGAGATGACCTCTACGAGTGGGAGTGTCACCAGCGAATGTTGGCCAGAGAAGAGCGTCACAGGCGCAAGATAGAGGAGGACCGCTTTCGGCCACCGTCCCCTCCTCCTATTGTCCACTACTCTGAGCATGAATGCAGCCAGCTGGGAGACAAGATCAAAGGTAGGCAGAGAATCAAGCATCGAGTGAAGCTCCATCCACGTGGGTAGCGCTGGAAAAACGTAAAAGGCTTTTGTCAAAAGGCGAACTCTGTCTCTGACTGAGATAGGGTTGAATCCTTCTGCCAAAGTATGGCCTTTGCTTTGCTGGCCTGGCACTGGCTATGTTGGCTTGGTCATGGAATTTGAATGTGTCACCATGGACTGCCTCGCAGAGTGCAGCATGGCGCTCAGCCACAGGGCAGAGAAAAGCACATAAAGACCTGCCGAAAGGAAGTGTTACATCCGACCTGTGGACCTAGAGGCTGCAATTCCTGATTTCTGGTGTCAGTAGTTGCACCACAGGTACTGACAGGCTGGAGGAGGAAAGTAGTGCCAGGAGAAAGAGGGAAACGATAAGAACAATACAGCTGCAATAGAAAAAGCCGCCTCCGGCTCGGTCTTTTTTAGCTTTTGAAGAATTCACTGCTTCAATCTTTCCATGGAAACCATCTTAGACTAGAACGGACAATTTTGTGAGAACATATCAACATATAATTCAGTAATCAAGACATTTTTCATCATATCTGATTATGTGTTCACCTGCTGCACCTTTCGACCACACTGTTCACATTGGAGTCAGACAATCAAATTTAAATTTAGTCACTTGTTTCTCGCTCATCCCGTCTTTTTGTTGTATTGTTGTATTTCCTCTCATTCTCAGGTTCAGATTCAGGTCACTTTATTTGTACCCGTAGGTAGATCTTCTTTGACGTAAGGTGACACTCAAAACACAGGAATGTAACGAGCAAACCATACATTGATCAAAATACATTTGGTTGAGCAAATAGAGGATTAAAAGATTAAAAAAAAAGACAAAGATAGAATACAGAAAAGAAAGAGCAAATAAAATAACTTATGTGCAAAAACATGCTATGTGTTCAGTGCTGTAACGGCTTTAGGAACAAAGCTGTTTTTAAGTCTTTGAGTCTTACATTTTGGGACAATGAACCTCCGTCCAGAGGGAAGAGGCTTAAAGTGTCAGTGCAAGGGGTGGGAGTGGTCACTTTAAATGGAGTTAGCTATCCTCTGTAGCTGCTGACTGTACAGTAAAGCTGAATTCAGCTGTGACTCACCCAATAGTGCACTTGACCATTTGACAATTTGGTCGATGGACTTCCTGTGTAAAGCAAATTCTGACATTTTCTTCTAAACACATTAAATATGTCATAAATGTGTTCCTTAAAACATGTATAAAGCCATTCAACCATTTAGAACCTAATTATGGAGCTAGGCTTCAAAAACTGTATTTTCAATTTCTGTGTTCCGAATTTACGTTATGTAATGCAACCCTCATTAGCATAAACCCGACCCTGCTGCTGAAGCACACCAAACTTCCGCGGCCTCCAGCTAGCGCAATTCGGCAGCTAGTCAAAAACAAATCACATATTCGGACTCAGGGGAATAAAAAGTGTCCGCTGGTGCCACATTTTCCATGAAATTAGCACGTGTATACACCACAATTTAGTTTTAAGTCTCTAGCGGGCACAGTTTTCACTCTACCCGGTAAGATATTCCGACTCGGGCGGAGCAGACCTTTCCGCTGATATCGTTTGGCCTGATCCGAGCACTTTTGGAAGCACTATCGATGCTGGAGCCGCTCTCACACTGCTCTCTCCCATAGACACAGCAAGGAGGCGGTGCCCGGTGTCCTTCGTGGGCGTGGATCCAGCGCCTCTAACTGACACGCCCCCATCGTCTCAGAGCAGAGAACTTTTGAGACTTAATTTTATATACTTGGTGATTTTTTTTCATTTTTCAAATTTGGCTCAGTGGTCAGTGACACATGTTTCTAACACAAATTTATTTCTGCTTTACATGGACTTTAAGGTTTTCTGACCGAACCGTGACACAGATCAAATGGATTCAATAAAAGCACGATTAAACACGGTCATAATGGTACGGTCATGGTGGAAATGTACACGCTTCCATTAACAATGTAAATGCTACTGACTACTTTTTACAAATGACTTCACAGACTAAAGTGGTTTTCCTAATGAGCAATGACATCTTTGGGTCTCAGTCTCTTTACCTCCTCCTTCCTTTATCCTTTTAAACGCTTTCCTTTTGGTGGCAGCGTTCCGACGGGATGCTGATTTTAACCGAGCATTTGTTTCTACACACATTAAAGCTGCTGTTGTCAAAACACAAATCCCTGCTTGTTGTTGCAGATTGAGGTTCTGCTGTTTCCTAAATCGGTAGCCTGAGGAGAGAAGGCCATTTGGCTGTTTTCATCAGCATTTATTTTGTCATAATTCCTCATTATAATGACAAGAAGCTTAAGGGGGACTTTTTTACTTGCTTTCTTTTTTTTTTTATACACAAATAGATTTAACCTTTGTTTTTTATCCTTCCTTCAGCTGTCATTGAGCTCTGAAGTGCTGTTATTTTAGAGGACAGTTTGTCATAATTACAGTATCTTTTTTTTTTTGGTAAACTTTGTATTTCTTTGTTCTTCTGTCTGACCTTGATGATGTCGTTCCTTCCTTTGGTTTGCCATCATAAAGTATCTCTCGTGTTCATTTATTACTTGCATTCGGCTTCATATCCTCTAACACAGTAGTTGCTACTAATTGGACATTTTTGCATTATGTTTACGTGCCACATGCCTTTTTCTGAAAGTGAGTTAATTTATTGTATTGAGTGAGGTCTATTTTTTTATTTATTGATTTATTTTTGAATGAACAAATTTTAAAAAAAATTATGAAGATGAATTAACAAATCTCAACAGAAATCTCTATAAAATAAAAAAGGCAATTTCAATATAATGCTCAATATAAAGCTTTTTTCTGAACACAAGTTAATTTAGTGTATTGAGCAAGGTCTTTTTTTTCTTTTTTCAAATGAACGAACAAATAAAAAGAATTATGAAAATGAATACACAAATTTCAACAAAAAAAAAAAATGTAAAAAAAAAAAAAAGTGAATGTAACCATGTCGGAAATAAACTGAATAAATAAATAAATAAATAAATCTCTCTAAAATAAAAAAAAGTCATTTTCAATATAGTAATTCAATATAAAAAAAATTCTGAACACGAATTCATTTAGTTAGTTGAGTAAGAAATTTATAGAAAAAAAAATTAATTTCAATTTCAATATGATACACCTTTGACTCCTTTGACAAAGGATAGGGAGAATTGTTTCATTAACAAATGCAAAATCCAATAAAATAAACATTTTTTCACACCATTTTTTCTCCTGTACTTTTCCTCTAAACCAGACGATGGCAAGTTTGCCGAAGCAGTGCGGGTACTTTTGACCTGGCTGGAACGGGGGGAAGTAAATCGGCGCAACGCCAACAACTTCTACTCCATGATCCAGTCATCCAACAGCCACATCCGACGGTTGATGAGTGAGAAGAGTCAACATGAAAAGGAAATGGAGGAGGCCAAAGAAAAGTTCAAGACAGCCCTGGCTGGGATTCTGGCCCAATGTGAGTCCCAACAACCACACATACAGTACGTAGTAGAAATACAATCCAAATGGGTTTGCTTAATTCATTATAGATCATCTGATTTGGCCTAATTATATGCATTGTATGTGCAAAAGAAAGATGGAGACATTTTATTTTTTGGCTATGTGTAAGTTTGAGCTATTGGTTAACACATATTACAATAACTGAATTTAGTGTACAGCATGGCAAAACAATATCTTTATCCCTAATGTGCCTGGAATACTGAAGTCCAGGAAAAAGTAAGTATGCTGTTGTTCTGACTCTCCCACATCATACAGAGAGTGTTTTAACACTGTTGTAAATAAGTACCAGCCCATGTATTTAGTTCAATAGCCACTTCGGAGCATCATGATCTATCTTGTTATCATTGCTCGAAGGTAAGTGGAATTTTTTTATTTAATAGTGTGGGCGCCAGGAGTTCACTGTTTACTTTCCATTCCTTTTGAAAAATCGTTAAAATATATATAAAAAAAATACTACATGTAAAAGTAATGTAGGAATATTACTACTGCTGCTGCCCTGAGATAAAAGTAGATAAATGCCGAGCACATTATTTTGTACAAATGCAACGAGGCTCGTTCACATGTGTTCAACTTGGTTTGAGTTGATGAATAGCCAAGAGCGGCTTTACGCAGCGCCCACCTTTGACAGCTTCGGCTCCGCCGCTGCTTGTTTACAACACAGCCTAAGGCGTTTTTACATCCACATATCCCACCATGTACTATATGCATGTTTTAATGCTAGGTAAACAGCCTGAAGTTGTATAGCACAATGTTTAGCATTTAAGCCAGGGGTCTCAAACCTTTCTGAAACTGTGAATTACTTTATAGGTACAGTATACTCCGAAGGGCTACCAGTTAGTTAGACCAGTTTCTTCTTAAATACTAAACATTAACAGTTTTACTTTAATTAGAGGGTAAGATAATGAGGAAGGCTAACAGTAACTTAAAAAGGTAAGAAATGTTGCACTTTTATTTCTCCTGATTTGTGCAATTGTTTCATTTTAATTACATTTCATAGAAAAATAATCATCTTCCTATTTTACCAGCTCCTAACTAATCTCATGACATGTTACATTTGTAAAATGTAATCATTATGTCACATTTTATTAAAATCCACCTAGCTTTTTAACAAATATGTCTTATATCATATTATATACAGTGAATATATACTGACCATACACCATACAGTGGTACATACTACTGACCATACACCATACAGTGGTGTATGGTCAGTACATACTACTGACCATACAGTGGTGTATGGTCAGTACATACTACTGACCGTACACCATGCAGTGGTGTATGGTCAGTACATACTACTGACCATACACCAGATCTGCAACATTTGCAAACATTTGTCACAATGTTTCAGTGAAATTAAACATTTAAAGATTTTATAATAATACTAACATTTTTCACATGTATTGGTATTTAACTCTACTTAGTACAAACTACATCTGTCATATGTATATATGTATTTATCTTTGTGAGTTTGAATCCTGGAATGTAAATCAGAACAACAGAACATGGAATAGTTTTTGTGAGACTGGTGTGCTTGTACTGTTTTATTTAGTTATTTCAGTTGTTAACCAGTACACACATGCCTATTCATGGCTCTGCTTTCCATTTTTGGATTTTCTTATTATCGCTCTCTTTCCTGTGGGAGGTTTTTTTTTTTTTTTACGTAAGTGTCAAATCTGAGTAACTCAGTCACGGAAAATGAAGTTTGTGAACTTTTTTTTTTTTTTTTTTTTTTTGAAGTCGTTGTGATTCAAGCTGTGATGGAATATGTCACCCCATCCTCCCTTAAAAATGTTTGCTTTTAATCTTTGGAGGTGTCTAGCCATGCATACAGTTTGCCTATGTTTGAGATATTGGTTTGTGAGTTCTGAGTTCCACCTCACTTCAGCAGAAGTCCCTTGAGGCTCACAGCTTTTAATATAAAGGTGAAAACTCATGAGTATTTTTGTTTATTTGAAAACTTTAAAAAAGGGATTGCTGTGATGTGTGTGTTTGTGATTACCATTTCTTATTTACATTATATAGGAAAAACTGAAATAGTTTTGGACATAACTCATCCCTGGATGGCGAACGAGCCGCTCTGCGTCCGCTGTTTTGCCCTCGCCATCGATCTCCCCCATCAAAATAAAGCTCCCGGGGAAGCTGCTATTGATCTTTGAGCTGTTCCATTTCTCAGCAAACAGCACAAAAGACACATGCTCTTATAGCCGGTGGTCTTATTGACTCCCCCGTGTGTCTGTTTGGACCTCCCTTCACAGTTATCTGTGACCACCCATGTGACTCCGCTAGCATGATGATAGGAGGGGTGATACACAGTAGGGATGATAGAAGCTGACAGGAGACGCAGAGCTGCTGTCATCCTACACATCTGGTAAAGGATCAGTGGACACCCTAGAGGTAAAGCTTTTCTATTGTGGTCCTACAAACTACTGTCAGAGCCAAATGTGAGCCTGAGTCTGTTCTGACTTTAACGCTAATGTTGACTTTAGTTACAGTTTGGTTTGATGGACTAGTGGCAGCTGCTGACGCTGGTAAACCACTCCCAACTAATAATAATATTAATATTAATGCAACGTGATGTAATCTGGCTCCCTTTTACCACTCTCATCTTGGTTCAGTTGGGTTTTTTTTTTGGCATTTTTTACATTAATTATTTAAAGCTGCTTGCGATAATAACTAACAATTTTAAAAGTGTACCTCTATGTCAATTTTTTTCAATTTTGGGTCGCCCAGAATTCAAACAGGGTCACCTGAAATGTCTAGTAATTGATGAAAAAAAAAAAAACCAAATTAAAATTCTATTTTTGTAATTTTTTAGATTATTATTCTTTTTCAAAATAAAACACCATCTCAAACAACTGTATTCAATACTTTAACTTCCTCATATATAAATGTAGTTTTAAAAAAAATTGCAGTATAAACATGAAATATTTACTTAAATAGTTTTATATGTATTTTTGTAATTTTTTTATTATATTGTTTTTTTAATTAAAACACCACATACAATTTCAAGCATCTGTATTTTATACTTCCACTTAATTAAATATAAATCTTATTAAAAAAAATCTGTATAAATATTAAATAGTTAATGAAATGAACAAAAATAGAAAATAAAAATTCAATTTTTGTAATTAAAAAAAAAAAAACACCACGCACAATCTCAAGCAACTATATTCTATACTTTTACTTCCACAAATATAAATGTAGTTACAGAAAAGTAGTGATACTCGTATCACTATATCACAAATATGATGATTAAAAAAAGTATTTTTGATTTTAAAAAAAAAAAAGAAAAAAAAAAAAAGTGGGGTCGTCAGAAATTTGTGATATCAAAATGGGTTCAAGACCCAAAAAAGGTTGGGAACCACTGCATTGTCATTGAAAAGCTGTTTACATAAATCTTCTGATAGGAATTTACTCACAAACAAATGTCAAATGTAGAAATGCAAGCGTGCAAACTTGTTCTCTGCATGCATCACGAACAATCCGTTTGTTGTTAAATGGTCATGTGACTTGAACTTGGGGGAAATTGTGCACATTGAAACAGTGATTCACGTGATGACATTTGTGTTCTGGTTCCTTTAGGGAACTTCCCATCATACGACGTCTCCTTAAGAGACAAAATAAACATCCATCGTTTCAGTCTATGACCAAACCAGAAATGCATTGGGAAGTCACCGTGGGCGTGTTATTATGGTCACACTGACATCAGTAGTGGATGAGAACAACTTTTGGTTTCAAATACAGGTACAGTTTTTAAAATGTTTATCATTGCAAGCAGCTGTGAAGCGTTTTAAAACATCTCTGATGCTGGAAATGCATCAGTTTTTAACAGCTAATTTACACCACTACGGTAATAGTGATTAATCAAGTTATATTTTTGAATTTTCACAACATATGTACAGTAATGAAATACTGCCTCTTTGGTAGCTGTGGGGTACTGCCTTATTATCTCTTTATTAGGCGAAGCTCAGCAGAAAAAGGTCCTTATGATATTGTTTGCAACAAAATGTACTTCGTCCATCCAACTGAGATGGAACATTCAGTTTAAAAATATTTAGCTGTCATTTGTAACTAGTGTTGTTCCAATGCCCTTTTTCTTTTTTTTTCCCGATACTGATACTCAGTTGCCTGGTATCGGGTGCGTTTGATACAGATATATGCCGATATCTCGGTGTTTAAAAAAAAGATATGACCTGTTCTTCTTCCAATTCTTCAGAGCTGCATGCTCACTTGGATGTAAAAATCATTGCTATCATGGCTTTGTGAAACAGGAAAACACTTTTTTATTGCCTACCTGGTATGAGTGACAAATAAATAAACTCTTTTCTGAAACCTGAGTTTTGGCTCTCAAATGCCAACACGCAACTATACGTGTTTCTATAATCAGGAGTCAGTGCAGCAATGACAGTCGGAGAAGGATTGTTTGAATTTCAACAATTCCTGATTCTCTTAAAGTTGATATCCAGAGTTTCTGAGAAATCTGTTTATGTATGATTCTTTTCAAATGCGAAAAATACCTAACTAGTTTTTTTACTATGGTCTACTGCCAGTGGTCATTTATATACATTCATGTATGTAAGTCCGTCCTTTGTCTTTGCCTTACCTGATCCATAGACCTATAGCAATGCGACCCGATGCGACCCTGTTATGTTCCGAGAGGCGTGGCTTCTAGTAGGTTGCAGAGGCTGGGGGAGGAAGTGGAGCTGTTGAGGGCGGGACATCGAGACGTCCTCTCAGAAACTCCGGATATCAGCTTTAAGATCCATGGTCAAATAAGTTTACATGTTTTAAATGAGCTAACCTCTGCTAACCAAAGGTGTTTCTGGGTCAAATTGTTTGAAACTCTCCATGAATTCTATTATTATGAACTTTTTTACATTTAATGAACTTTACTAGGAATTTCTCCCAGGGCTGTTTTCAACTAGTGTATAAATATCAAATCTATAACCTTGGATGGCCGAGCTACGCTGTAATCTATTTTTATATTCTGACATTATAAAAACACAAGTATCCTTTAAAAAAAAATAATTGCATCTAATTTGTCTAATATCGCTGTACTTAGCTTGTACTTTTCATCTTTTTTGCTGATGCCTGAGAGTTCCCATTTCCAAATAATGAAGGAACTTTTAAAGAGAAAATAAGCTTCATCAATGCTATCCTTAAATGAGGCTCCTCTGGTCACTGTTGTTGAACTGCTGTGTGGTCAACACTGCCAGAGTCTGACGAGGTTATATTTAGCAACTGGCTGTTGCTCAGCAAAAATAAAAGTCCCTCATTAAACAATAAGTCTGCAGTTGCACAGCTGCTCTTACAGCCTGTGCTGAGTGTTTCCATCACAATCTTTTAAGGTCACTTGTGTAAAAAAAAGATGCAGCATCTTTGCATCTAGTTGTTGCAGAAAAACTGTCAAAATCCACACGTGCTGCTGTTAGAAGTCTGTATTACGATTCAGAAATACGCTGCTTTTGGGTGTCATATAGGGGTTTCATTAAATTTGCAAAAATTTGTGTTTATTATCAATAACTAAGCATACAACCAAGTGCAAATTGCAATCACTATGAGCTTAAAGGATCATTTTTGTATCAAGTGCTTGCAATGGTCCACTTGAGCTTTTTAAACTTGAAAAAAAAATCAAATTGGAAACTTAATGCAAGAGACTAAATTTAAAAAAAAAAAAAAAAAAAACGAATCTTGCATTTGACACACTTGTTACTTATTGAAAGAAACTAGGTCAAAGAAAAGGCCAGGGTCAGCGTTCAAGAAGCTCAATATAAAATACATTATTTCATTTTTAGTTTGACTTGTTCAGTATTTTATTGAATAATGCAGGTGTTGTATGAGATGAAATCTGCAACCCTTTAACTAAGAGAGAGGTTTTAGGGTTAGGGTCTGTTCTCTTTCAGGCTGACAGTGCTGATTTCCTGTCGATTTATGCAACTGATTTATAGATACATTTAAGCTCAAACAAAACACACATGGTTCTTTATTCCTCATCGAGACGACTTCAAGATGTTCCCCATATTTTAACTGGGAAAAATATTAGAAATTGCAAAGCTATGGCAGAAAAATATCTGTTCCATCTAGTTTTATTTAGCTTTTTACTTATTTTGTACTTATTTTGAAGACAATTCCATTTACTTTTAGTCTTAATTTAGTCATATGAATTCTTCTTCTTTTAGTCTATTTTCAATTTATTACATTCACAAAGATTTTAGTGGACTATATCTGTAGAGGATGGAGCCTCCAAAATTACCTCTATTTACATTATTTTTTAGATATTTACTCATTTTATTTTTAGCCTTTTTGTCAAACCACAAGTTCCCCCGCCTTAAAATGTATATTTTGAAATTAATGATAACAAATGTTTACATGCACCCACTGAAATTGGCTCAAATATCACAAAAAGTAAGCATACCTCTGGTTGGGAATCGACAGGCTATGCTTTAAAAAATGTAGGGAAAAACTGAACAAGACACAGATTAGCTATTATTTGTATAATCATGCTACAGAATGGTAAGACAATGATGAAAAGGTGGCATCCAAAGAGTTCTGCAATTAGGTTAACAAACTGAAAAACATTAAATTATTGACAGTATTCACCTAGCAGTAAAAGTCAGATTTGAAACATGGAATCCAATAACAGAAGGTTTTGTTTTTATCAGAAAGGGTAGCTAATGTTAGTGTTGTCCTTTTAATAGATATCATTTATCTGTTCAGACAGCTTGAATCACCAGAGGAATGGTAGCTGCCACCCCAAACTGTCAGATTATTGGAACATTTTGCAAGATGTCAACATTTCAACCTCCGCAGCGTTGGTAACAAAGCATGAGTTTCAGCAGATATTTACCAGGCAGGGGTTCGATCCTGAAAATAAACATTTAGGAATTCATAGTTGAGCTTGTTATAACACCACATCCTGAGGCAAACCTCATTTTAGCTGTTTTTGTACCCAGCCAGCTCAATAAACAGTCAAAATTCCACCTCCGTCCAACCTTTAAGCTTTTCAAATCGTCTCTTGATATGTTAAATGTTTTCTGTGATTATGGGCGGGGCTTCTGGACCAGTTAAACATGCCCAGTCTACACTGTAAAATATCCAAAAAAAACAATCTATGCTATGCTAACTAGCTACTCATTACTCACTATACCTCTCTTTTCACAATTCTCTCAATCCAACCTTCTCGCCACAGATTGCAGAGTCCACAAGTGCTAGTTTTTATAGGAGGGGCGAAGCCAACAGTGACGAGAGAAACCACTAAAACATCACTAACCACCGTTCTCGCCATTCTGGACCATAGGACTATGGATGGAAATTAGTGTTTAGCTAAATCTGGTGTATTTACAACTTTGGCTGTACATTAATACACACTGTCCCACTTAAAAAAACAAATAAAAGAAAATCAGCAAAATGTAATTGTAATAACCTAGAGGGCAGTCACTCTCACAACTTTACAACAAAATGTGCTAAATTGAAATACTTTGACTAAAATATGAAGAGTTGGACTAGAATCAATCAAAACCACTACTTCATACACAAAGACATTTGTTTTCAGCATAAAAAGATGGTTTGGGGATTTAGTTAACAAAGCACTAGCAAACATTAGGGCTTAATGTGTCAAGTAAAGTGCCCTTGAGCAAGGCACTGAACCCCAACACTACTCCCTTCATTGTAAAGCGATTTTGAGTACTCAGATAAGCGCTATATGAAATTGATGTGAAATAATAATTATAATGATAACAAAGCACTAGTGAACTTTAGGGCTTTAATGTGTCAAGTAAAATCAGAATTAGCAAGTGGGCAGCAAGGGCCGGTATGTGATTTACAATTCAGTACTCCAAAGTTTTTCTAATTTAGCTCATTAAAAGTGTGTCTGCTAAAAGAATGTATATTTTTTGTGGGCAAGTTATGTTGATCAGCAATGCACAGGATGATCCACGAGGATTAGCCGGTGAGTGGAAAACACTTACATACACTACCGGTCAAAAGTTTTAGAACATCTCACTTTTTTCATTTTTTTTTTTTACTGAAAACTATTATTCATTTTATTTTGTCATTGCACAGTGAAATGAAAGCATAGAACAAATGCGCAATTTGAATTAAAAAAAAGAAATGATTGAATCCATGAACAATGCTGTTCATCACCTGATGCTCATGAGGGTCTGGTACCACAGTGTGTTCCAACACTGCTTTTATGCAGACAGAGGGGGTTGGAAGTAACCAAGAAAAGTTGGAACACCTTCAAGACTGATTCGACCTTCATTGCTGTAGAACAGCTTTAAATTGTTAACCCACTTTATGAATATTTGTGAAATGTATATTATTTTTCAGTTTTGGGTAATCAAAACCTCTGGCTGTTCAGTACTTACCTTTGTACCATTTCAAGCTATTCACTGGACTAGCACGACTTGAATTGCGATAAATAACTGGAAAATGTAGGGTTTTCTGAAACTTTTGACCGGTAGTGTACATCACACACACAAACACACACAGAGAGACACTTTAAAATCTTTAGTTGACTCCACTTTCTCACTCCTCTGCTCCTTCCCAACTGCCCTCTGTCTTTCTCTCTGTTTCTGGATGGTCACTGGCCCCTCCCTCCCTGCATCCTGCCACAGTTGAACAGATTGTGTCAGTATTCCAAGCTGCTTCCAAACAAAAGGCATGGGACCATTTCTCCAAAGCTCAGCGCAAGAACCTGGACATGTGGCGCAAGCAAGTAGAGGTTGGTACACTTTGGTTTCCTCCTGTTGTTCACTGAATAATTAGATTTTCAGCCCATTTCGATCTACGTCTGCTGTTCCGTTTTTCATGTCTCTGTCGATGATTAGTGTCCTCTCGAGGCAAAATGCTATCGAGCGGGCATACACTGTGCGATTCTTTTTCAATTGTCGTACTCAGCTCAGCTAAAGTTGTGCGACTCAATTGTTCGAATGTTCGTAGTTCACGATTCCTATTGTCACACTATAAGGACCGACACTCTGACGATACCTGACTGCTCACACTGTACTTCCATACACGACACGCCCGAGTATTCGGCAATGCGACGTAAAATATAGAAGAAGAAGAACTCTGAACCATTAAACCATTAAAACAGAAGAAGAACATGAACCCGAAAGTGGATCGTTGGGGTCAATTACATTTTTCAATTACAATTGCTTCTTCAATTATTCATGTTCAATTACAACTCAATTATAATTATGGCGACCAGCATTTTTTCCAATTACATTTAAATTACTATTATTATGTATTCTCAAAAAGTTCACAATTCCTAAAGTTCAATTAAAATGAATCACAATTACTGAGCCTGAAATAAATAACCTAATAAAAGGTGCGTTAGCTTTCTGTTAGCATCTCTTATGATAACAGGTCCGATATCGGCTGTAAAATACACTAAAGCATATATCTACCATGTATTTTCTTAACTATTGGTTACCTTGTTAGGCTTCCTAATCAATGAAAATATAGGTTTTAATATCTATGGTGTGGGCATTTGAGCTTTTTCTGTGTCAGTATACCCCTAGATTTATATATATTTTTTAAAATGGTAAAATTTGGGAAAGCTAAAACAAATTTTAATAATTGTTAAAGGCAGGGCAGGTCATTTTCAAAAGCTAGCATGATTTTGAATGTCGCATTCTCTGAAGTCTCCGCCTTATTGGAAAAAAAATGAACCGTCTTTTTTCATTGGTCGAAGTTATTACAGGTTTACAGCTGCTACAGATGATGGATTTTCTTCATTCCTTTTTCAGAACACTTTAGATCTTAATTTTTGTCAGACCATAAAGACAATTTCAACCAGAAACTTAAAAAGTGTATCTGGAGAAAATTACCTACCCTACCTTTAACTACATATGTGTAGAAGTGTATAAAAAAAAGAAGTGTAACATTATTCCCTAGTTTTGCGGGAAAATATAATTGACACATTTTATAGATATAATAACAAAGTCGATTATCTGAACTCAATTACGACTACAACAGCTTTTTTTTTAATTATAGTTACACCATTATTGTAATTAATTATCAGTTACGCGATTACAATTATAATTGACCCCAACCCTGGTGGATAGACACTAGCGATGCGAAGCAAAAAGATATGCGCTGCCTTGAAAATTTGTGCCTCTCTTCAAAAAAGAGAAGGCGGCTAAAAGTGTTTGCCCATGCGCATTGTGAGAGACTGAGGTAAGCCCGTGGCACTGCTTCAACAGTACGATACCCTTGCGACCACACGATTGTGAGGTGTTAATCGCACGAGTCAAAAATCGGCTCAAAATGGGCCAAAAATCCCACAGTGTATTCCCACCTTAAGTGAAGCAAGTCGAAAGGCTGTGCTCCTCCTCACGCCACCCAGAGTGGAGGTGGAGACCTTTCCTCCTTCCTCTAACCCTGACCCACCACAGGAAGGGAAACAAGCTGCTGGGTGAGTTCTCTGCCCTCCCCATAGGTGTCCAGAGCACAGGTAAATTAAACAAGCCTTTTGCCTGTGCATCAGTGAAGCTGTACGTACTGTAATTACAGTGGTTCATCTTATGGCCAGATATTGTTTATTTTCAACTCCGAGTGTGTGTTTATGTCATCTACTGTCTGCTTGTTATTGCACCCTGATGCAACATAGAGAATTAATTGGTGTGTCTATGGTATCTGTGTAATGAGGGTCTGGAGTGTGATGCAGTCCGGGGGTCTAATGGACCAATTTGAGCAAATCTGTTTGGTAAGTTTTTTTTTCCTAACATCAGTGCAAGAATCAGTACCTGCAAAAGAATAGTTTAGTGCATGTGTCAAACTCAAGGCCCGGGGGCCAAATCCGGCCCTTTAGAGCAGTGGTTCTCAAACTTTTTTAGTTCATGTACCCCTTTTCTCTTATTTCTCAATCCAAGTCCCCCCCTTTGTTCCACCACAACATTTTGTTTAGAAAACTATTCAAAAACAACTATAGAGCATAATGATGGAATAATGAGTGATAACACACGTTTTAAAGAATCTCATTTTGTAAATGAGGTGAAAGAAACAGTGGCTCTCAACCTGTTTTTGGATCGTGACCATTTTCATATCAAGAAATTCTGGCGACCCCAAACACATATTCTTTTAAGTATAGAAATAAGTTTTTTTTTAAAGATTATTTTAATTTTGAAAAGACAATAATAATTAAAATATTTCAAAAATCTATTTAAATTTTTCCAAAATTTAAGGCAACCCCATTTAAACTCCAGGCGACCCCACATGGCGTCCCAACCCCAAGGTTGAAAAACACTGATTTAGTGGCTCCTGAATAGATTTATTTCTATAGTTTTTATCATTTCTGCTCATCTCACGCCTGGGGTGGGACCAAGACTTTATTTGTTAATTTTCCTCTCTCTCTCTCTCTCTCTCTCTCTCTCTCTCTCTCTCTCTCTCTCTCTCTCTCTCTCTCTCTCTCTCTCTCTCTCTCACAAGCACCCCCTGTAGTGCCATTGCATACCCCTAGGGGTACACTTACCCCCGTTTGAGAAACACTGCTTTAGACCATCCAACGTGGCCCACAAGAGAATGCAAAAACTAGAGAAAACATGAATAACTGTGTGAATTACCAAATAATTCAGTTATAAATATCTCAGTCCCTCAAAATACACACATTTTAATGAAACTCCACAATATTTTCAGTTGCTCAGTTTTCTTGTGCTTTTATTACATGACTACAGTCGTTTTTTAATCACAAATTGTGGAAAGAGCTATTAATTGTTTTTTTGATCTTGCAATTAATCAAATATTTACACAAAATTACTTTCAATTACTTGAAAATGAGAGAATTTTGAAGTTTAGATCCTTCAGGAACTGATACCTGTCATTTATTGCTCGTGTATTGTTGTTGCCTGTACTTTAACACATACTCTATTGATCATTTACATGTGGAAGTGCAAACTAAGGCACAGTAATGTTAAAAATACCCCCACCCACCCACAGAAATTCCTCAGCCCACTTGAGATCAAACTGCTCCATATTTGGCCCCTGAGCAAAAGGAGTTTGACACCCCTGGTTTACTGTTTAATAAAGCAATGTTCACACTGTAGTGTCACTGATGAGTCATCAGCATCATCAATCATCAGCATATACCAAAACATGTCTTTGAAGGTAGGTGGTGGAAAGCAAACAGGGACAGTCACAGAATGGAGAAGCACAACTGTTAATGCTAATGATAGATTGTTTACAAAATGTCTCTTTAGTGACAACTTGAGTTATTGAGTGAGTGAGTGAGTGAGTAGGAATCCTGTAAGAATGCATGTTGTAATGGATTACATGTCCGTTTGTAAAACCCCTCAGCATGGTTCTATTCCCTCACTTATTAAATGATGCCTCTCAGTGGAGATGCTCTTTTTACTTTACAAATGCTTTCAATATGTTCTTAATGGAGGCATAAACAAATGTTGCCTTCAGGGATCCGTCCACCCATTCAAAAGCTTCTTTTTAAAAATAAAAAAAATAAAAAGTGGAGCTGCTTCGTACACACACTGTGTGCCTGACAATAGATGTTGGTGAACAAAAGCATTGTAAGTGGACTATTTACTGCTAAATAGACATAAATAGACTCCTGCTTTGCTTTTGTCAATTGGGAGCATTTCCTTCAGGGTTCCACATAATTCCCATGTGATCGTAGCACTCACAAGAATGTAAACAAAAGACGTATCCACCAAACATTTTACAGAATAGTCCATACACATACATAATAAAAGATACATGTGCAGAATAAAAAATAGTCTGCCTGTTATAATGTGCCTTCTATAGTCTGCACACATTTAAACAAACCCCGAAATCCATCAATAATTGTCTTTTATCAGAACAAAACCACAAATAAACGCCAACTACGATTTAAGATAGATAAATATTTAGATTGATATTTTTCTATTTACGTGTCATGCAAACTAAATCATAATGGAAACAAAGTTGCATGATCTATTCACAGCTCAATAGTAAACAGTACTGTGTTTTATCTCAGATTAAAATCTGCAATAGCAAAGGTTCCTTTTCTAAAAATCATCAAAGCAGAAGTCGTCAGCATAAATCAGGGACATTTTCCTGAAAACAAATGATCTTCAATAATCATAGATTGGACAGTAAAATAAGAAATTAATCTCGTTCTCAATTTCACCAACATTACATAACAAACACACACTTTCTTCCTCAGAAATGGCACTAAACCTACCAGTGTCTATGGCGAGACTCGAACTTGAAACTATTTTTTAATGAGACAATACGTTTGTAGTTTCAGTTTACGCCACGTGTCAAACTCGAGACCCGGGGGCCAAATCCGGCCCTTCAGCGCATGGGATTTGGCCTGTTGGAAAAGTGTAAATTACAGAGAAAACAATGAATCATTGTGTAAATTACCAAATAATGAGTTTGACACCCCTGCTTTACACCATATATCTATAGACCATTTCTGTCTGTACATTGTAAACAATGAACACTCAATGAACTGGATGACACATAATAACTTATTTTGAAACAATAATGGCATGTTATTCACTTTAATATAGATGAAATATGTTGACACAAAAACTATATAAGTAGATCTACATCTGAGGCTCATTGCAATGTTCAGACCTAGACTGGTGAACGTTGGAGGTGTGATATGAGCAAAACAAACAGGAAGAATCATCTTTGAACAGTGGAGACGTCACCCTTAACTCTGCACTTGGTTTACTTCCCACCGATTCGACACCGCTTCACAACCCGATGTAACCCCATTAATCAGGAGCCCTAATAATACACAGATACTGAGCTACAGGAGGACAATGAATCACAAAGTATAAATGCTGAAATTGCAACTTATTTAAACCTAAAACCTTTTTAGCAAAAGCTTTAAACTTTTTTGCCTTTAAATATTTATTTGAGGAACCATTTAATCTTCAACTGTTTGGAACTCAGCTTAACAGATACATTTTTTCATTCACCAAAATCATAGTTTTGGCCCTTATGACTGTTACACCTATTACTGAATTAGGCCTGTATTACTAAGTCTGTCATTTAAAACATAAAGAAATGAATAAACTAATCAGAATTTTAGCGACCTGGTATGTTTGTGAAATATAACTCCTGAGGAGTGTATAGTTCCCTTTAACGCAATCATCATTCACTTCAATGTTTTCTTTTAAAATCTCCACTTCTTTTTCACACGCTCTTTGGAGCCCTTTTCCACCCACAGCAGGCAGCGGTGAACTTAATAGTGCATTTAGCTGCTTAAACATTACTCTTAAAAATTTATGAAGCCCAAATTACTGTTGAACAAGACAAAGAAACGTGATTGAAATAACTTTTCATTGTCCACTGAACAATGGGCGGCTTACCCTCTGTGTTTAAAGCTTCCGTTGACATATTTTTAATATTCTGTAAACGTTTGAGGAAAATCATTAGAAACAACAGCTTATTAAATAATGCAGGCACAATGTGACCATGTCCAATTACCTGATTTAAAACGCTGTAGATATTCTTGAGTTGCTCCAAATTAAGAGGATGTTTCCCTCTCTGTTGGAGTTTCAAAATAAAAGCCAGTGAAATAAATCTGAAAACTTGATCTTTCTCATCCAGTGGCGTATTTATATTGGAAGAAACAAGACAAAACTGGACAAAGTAGCATTTAAATACACTTAGTTTTATTTTTGTATCTACATACTAGTGTCTACTCAGTGCTTTTCCTGCAGAGTAATTTGTTCCGTTGTGTTTTTGAACTGGAAGACGACTCCTAGCCTCGCTTAGCTGGGAGCTAAGTGAGGCTAGGTTGTAAATAAGAGGTGATTGTAGCTCTTAGATTTAACCAGGTATCATGTTTAATTAAATCAGGGGCTTCCATCTTTATTTATTGTCATATAGACCCCTTAATGTGGCTGGAGGCAAAAACAGGAAATGCCGCTGGCCAAAGGCTGTAGAGGCTAGTAATGTTACAGTTTTGTTGTGTGTTTGGGTGCCAGAATAGGATGAATAATGTCAGTGGATGTAAATTAAAGTTTTATAGGAGTCCAGCGGACACTCATGCTCAGAAAAAAATGAAGATAATTGTGGTTTTTCCTCCAGGCTAAGCCCCGCCCAACAAAATATGTCACAATGTTTACAAATTATCAAAGGGGCTGCCAATATGTTTTACACGTATATGAAACGTGTTCTCTGCATTTGACCCATCCCTGAGGAGCAGTGGGCAGCCACGGTGGGGTGCCCGGGGAGCATTTGGGGGTTTCCGGGACTTACTCATCGAGTGAGATTTGAATCGGTGAGCCTCTGATTACAAGCCCGCTTCCTTAACCACTAGACCACCACTCTCATTAATGGTTGGGAGTGGTTTCAAAAGGGTTTTCACCCTGTCTCACTCTGGGATCCACATTTTGCCATGGTCATTAAATCGTGACCCAATAGCTGTTGAAAACACACATATATAATATTTTTTAAAACATAAATCTATATATTTTTCTGTGCAACATGCTTTTCACAGCATGCCTGTCAAAAGAAAAGTTTCTTTCAAAATAAAAGACAAGTCCAACATGAGAAACATTAAATATTTATTTTTTTTGACCATCTGTCCGTGATCAACTTTTGGGTCCCGACCCACCAGTTGAGAATTGTTGTTTTAAGGGATACCTAGACATTAAGTGTTCAATTCTCTTTGATTTGAATTAGATGTTTTTTGTTTTTTTCATTTTTGTGCTTGAGTTTGTGTGATGAATTAGGCTGTATTCAGATCTCTGATCTGCATAATTATTTAGTCTCTGCAGTGATGGAGAGCCCTCTGTCACAATAAACAGCATGGGTAAGTAATACATATGTTCAGCAGCTCGTTTGTTACCAAACCCTGAGGCCAGGTCCAGTCTCGACCTTATTCAACATTCACTTTGATTCTCTGGGCTGGGGGATGAACGCACAGCGGGGGAAGCTCCGAGGCAGTGATGGATTACATGTGTCTCCTTCTTCAAGTTGTCTTGTTTTCTGCGGTATGTGTGTGTATATATGTGTGTTTGTGTGCATTGATGGACATGTTAGCCTCTCTCTCTACACGCGTGGTGCGTGTACGGCTTTCACCTAAAACACTCTGGCTGGCAGGTGGTTATGTATGTTTTCTCCAAGATATCTGTTTATGCCCTTTGGTTTTTTCAAAGAAGTTTCCTGTTTTTGGTTTTGTGTTTTATTAAAGCTGCTTGTTTTTTAGTCCCTGCTTTTACATCTTTTACACCTGGAATGATTTAGTTTCACTTCAGTTAAACCTTTTCTAAACATCACACTATAGTAGTTGTTTTTAACTTCTTTTCATTGTCTGTTAGATCAGAGGTTTTTCGACTTTTTCTGTTGTGCCCCCTTTGGAGAATGCAAACAATTCAGCCCCCCTCCCCCTTTATTATTTCAAAATATAACATATAATGTGCAATGACATATTTTAGAATGGTAATAATAAAGCTTTTGAGTGCAAATGTATGGTGTACATTTGACATCCTCAGGTCTCAGAGTGAGGTATCAGGAGAACCTCCGTCAGATGACATGTCCTCAGGCTTCAAAATAAAAGTTGTCAGACTCAACGGCCTCAGGACATAACATGACATGACGTTGTATTTAAAAGAAACCAGAAATACAGGTGACGTCATCAATATGTGCTGCTTCAGTTACTACAGTAAGTTGAAAACTGATGTTTTCTATTCATTTTTAAAGGTTAAGCTATATCAGTGTTTTAATTTAACTATGTATTTAGTAATCAAACAATACGTTGATATATCTAAACTTTAAAAAAAATAAAAGTAAAGAACAGTGTACTTCCAGTTCCTTCAAAATAAAATGCCATGTCATGTTTTACGGACTAAGGCCTTTGAGTCTGACGACTTTTATTTTATCATTTGACAGCGTTTCATCTGATGGAGGTTTTGCTGAGTCATGAGTCCAATTGGTCTGATAAATGAGGTTTTCCTGATACCTGACTCTAAGACCAGAGGATGTCCTAAAATGTACACAGTAGAGGCCGTTCTGGTTTAGTCCCTGCTCTATCGTGCATTACCCATGATGCTTTGCAGTTCTGATGCTGGCCTTCCTTTCCATTGTGTTTCGTAGGAGATTCGAAACATGCACAACGAGCAGCTGATGGGCATCCGTCGAGAGGAGGAGATGGAAATGTCTGACGATGACATGGAGGACGCCCCTGACAGCAAGGACTCGGAGGACTCAGGTATGCATATGCATGCATCCTCAGTTCATCGCTGCTGTCATTCTTGACAGTGCGTACACACATCAAGCCTCTCCAGAGGATGAAGGAGGCGTTTGGTAAATAACTGAGAGATACAGCTGTGTTCCACTGAAATGACAAAAATCATCTCCCAAAGCAGCTGACGCGCATCTAACAACAGCGCATGAATAAAAGAACGACACAATCAAACCACATAAAGATGCTGACACTGTGAGTGCTTGGCTATGATGATGTTAGGATAACTCCTGAACGTCTTTGTCCCCAGTCCACAAAGTAAACACACAGTCAGCAAAGACTGCTGTATAAGTATGTCTCACATTTCTAGGATTTGAAATTTACCTTGAAAGGAGTCTGTTGGAGAACAACAGGAAATAAATCAAAAACAGTTACAGAACCATCATGGAGAAATGATAGAGCAGGGGTGTCAAACTCATTTTAGTTCAAGGGCCAAATCTGTACCAGTTTAATCTCAAATGGGCCACAGATTAGACAGTAAATTTAGCAATTTTATTATTCCTGTGCCCTAGTTTGCATTTTCACATTTAATAATATTTAAAGTATGTAAGGCACCAAGCAGTAAGTGACAGATGTCAGTCCCTGCAGGATCTTACATTTTCTTGATTTTGTGACCAAATTTGGGGAATAAGTTGAGAAATATTTGAGGATTTTAGTAAAAATTTCAAGTACAACAATTTTAGATTGAAAATGATTGCCATCATGTGATGTAGGCTTGGGAAACCCTGGGAAAAAATCTACAATTTCATTGAATTTCTGTATTTGCAGGTACAGATTAAACTAAATTAGTTTGTTGGTGATTTACATGAGTCATGTTTTTGCTGTAGTTTTTACTTTCTCCTGTGGGCATAATTGAGAGCTTTTAAGGGTCTGTACATAGAAGCAATAAGCCCTTTAATACATAAAACATTGACTCCATCCATCCATCCATCTTCTCCCGCTTAGCCGTTTCCGGGTCGCGGGGGCAGCATCCTCAGTAGGGAGGCCCAGACTTCCCTCTCCCCGGCCACTTCCTCCAGCTCTTCCGGGGGGACCCCGAGACGTTCCCAGGCCAGCCGAGAGACATAGTCTCTCCAGCGTGTCCTGGGTCTTCCCCGGGGCCTCCTTCCGGAGGGACGTGCCCTGAACGCCTCACTAGGGAGCCTAATTAGGATGCCCCCTGAACGCTCGGAGGCGTTCAGGGGGCATCCTAATTAGGTGCCTGAGCCACCTCATCTGGCTCTTCTCGATGCGGAGGAGCAGCGACTCTACTTTGAGTCCCTCCCGAATGATTGAGCTTCTCACCCTATCTCTAAGGGAGAGCCCAGCCACCCTACGGAGGAAACTCATTTCGGCCGCTTGTACCCGTGATCTTGTTCTTTCGGTCATGACCCAAAGTTCATGACCATAGGTAAGGGTTGGAACGTAGACCGACCTGTAAATCGAGAGCTTTGCTTTTTGGCTCAGCTCCCTTTTCACAATGTAGGACTGGTGCAGACTCCGCATCACTGCAGACGCCGCACCAATCCGCCTGTCGATCTCTCGCTCCATCCTTCCCTCACTCGTGAACAAGACCCCGAGGTACTTGAACTCTTCCACCTGGGGCAGAACCTCATCTCCAACCCGGAGAAGGCACTCCACCTTTTTCCGGTGACTCACTTTATATTATAATAAAGTGATTACGCCATTAGGGGGAAAATGTTTTTCCTGCCGTATAATGTAATAATGACGCCAAAAAAAAACGATTTTACGATTTGGGCTCAGCATCTTGTTACAATATTGACCAGTTATTACATTTTGGGTTTTATATCAATTTATTTATTTTTTTTTAATTGTATTTCGGGGTTTTTTTTACATTATTAGAACAATTTGGGTCGTTGTTACACATCGGGTTCTAACAAGCTTCTCATATAAGGTTCTGCCTTCAGTATGAGCTGTTTGATTGTCAGTATGCTTTTTAACTGTGCGCTTATTTCCATTTTAATCATTCTGATCACTGCAATCTGCTAATCTGACAGTGTCTCTTATCAACATGCAAATGTATGTAAATACAGGGATCAGCCCAGCCTCTTCTTTTTCTGCAACCTTGCCGTTTAGTTATCAGTAATTAGCATTGCTGTCAAAGACCTGTCAAACCGCCGGATGCGGCTGCAGGATTGGCTGAGATGTTAATGTGACCCTTTCTCTGTGTTTGTGTTAACGGGATAAACGCTACATCCTTTTCGCTCACTAACCTTTAAGTAAAGGGCCATGTTGGCGAGCTGGCTGGAAACATCTGTCGTGGCTGTAGCCTTTTGAAAAGTAAAATCAATGAGTAGCTCATGCATAGAATAGAAGGGGGGAGGAGGGCCCTGTGTGTGTATGTGTGCACGTTGTAGGGTTCCTGCAGGTCTCATGCTGCCTGAGATGTAACAGAATGTAATGTAGCCAAGCAGTTGACGTCTCCTCACGCGAAGCTTATGAGGTTCTCAAATCAATACGCATCTCACTTCAATGCTTCATTTGGTGCTGGAAATGTGCAGACAAACTCAACCTGAAAACACTCACACATACTGTCTATGCACTATACACTCAAAGAGTATATACTGTCTACTAGGGATGTAAAGATTAATGGTGAGACAGTTAAAAATCGATTCAAAGGTGTCACGGTTCACATCAATACCTTTTTTTTCTATTTAGAATTTCAAATTCAGGACGCACCACCGTGTTTTAAATGACAAGTGTGGAAGCGTTTTGGCTTCCCCAAGATCAAATGAAAGAGGTGAGAAAGAAAGAACGTGTGAAATCCAAGGTAACAGGGCCACAGAGAGGAAAAAGAGAAACAAGAGAGAGAGAATGTTTTTTTTTTGTGCAAAAAACACATTTCTTGCCAACATTTCGGAGATTGTCAACGACCTGCCATTGTGCTACTCACAAAACATTCGGTTGACTTCAAAACAAGAGCCCTATTTACAAAAGTGTTAAAAAACTAATGGAAGAGATGCTTTAGTTTTGAAAAGGGAGTGTTTGACTTTTAGCGTGAAGCCGATCCTAGGACCTTTTTACGTTCCGCTTGTAATGCATCATGGTGCGGTTGAGTATGACCAGTGGGCCCACCGTGTATATACTTAGGAAATGTCTTGATATAGTATACATCCAGGTATTTCTCGCATCCTTTGTCTTTGCATACTATCTAATGTGAACGCACTACGTACTAATTTTGACATCAGACCATAGTACTTTAGTATGCGATTTCGAACCCAGTCATAGTGTTCTTTAACACTGCTATTGGTCATATGTGATCCCCTCATCAACACCCACACTTTCAAACAGGATGCAGTTTATCACCTCAGTCCAGTCCGTGTGTTACTCTCTCCCTGAGAGGGTGTGCTGGAGGAGCGCTGAGTTTATAATAACAGACACCTGAGAGGCTAAGCAGGTCTCGCATACTAAAAACTTCCCGCCTCTTACCTCTGTGCTCTGTAGGTCAGGTCAGATGTCCAGTGGGGAGTTGCTAGACAAAACACTGGGGAATATTCAAGCTTTCAGTCCATGTTAATATACTGTAGGGGTTTGATCACAGAGCACCATGTGAGTGTAGAACCATCTGTTGTTTTCAGCCCTGATGTGTTCCCAGTTCAAAGCTCAGTGTGCAGACTGGTGGATCCTTTCTTTCTCCATCATCCTTCCCACACTATTATAATATTTATATGATGTCACCTGCTGTTATCAGGTAACTTCCTGAAACATGTGGAGCTCCTGGTTCAATGTTTTCATTGAAAGATTGATTTTTGAACGCACCAGTCTCCATTTAATTTTTTGGGGGGATGTAATTTCTCCAGGCGACCGCTAGTGCGTGTACAAAAAGAAAGATTAGTGATCTTTATTTAAAAAAAAAGATTCTTATTAGCATCATATAGCATTTATGAAAATCATACGTCTGTGTGCTGTCTTTGCCTTATAATTAAGTATTTTAGTTGGCGGTCACCCTGTCCAGCTCCAGTCACAGGATTTAGAGAAAGGAGGGGTGAGCAGAGCCCACGAAGGAGCCTCCTCATTGGCTGACGCGATATATAGTGAAGTGTGTGCAAACTTGTTTTCAGTATTTAACTAACTTTGGACTCGCAAGTGGCTGTTTTCCTTCTAGACAGGAAATCTAATGTTCCATTTTCCTATATTTTGTGTGAATCCTTTAGCGTGGCGACGTGTTTTACTGCTAGTGCACATTCAGCTCTCGTGCGCGATTTCGTGCACTTCCAGAGGAGGAGACTGGGAGGGATTATGAGAGTGGGGGGCAGGATTTACGATTCGAATTCAGCCATGCCCCTCTGTCATGGTTCAAGATTCAAGTAGTGCAGCTCTAAGTTTCGTTTCGGGAACGTAGCTCCACTTATCTGCCTTGTGTGCATCGTCCAGTATAAGCAGTGCTTCAACCAGATGTAGCGCACACGAAGCTGGTCGTCATGTTTATAACTCGCAACGGATCATTCTACATGAACGGATGGGAACACCATCGAGTTGAAACGTGTGGGCGCAGTCTCACACACGCACGCGCATCTCCCGCGCACGTGCACCTACTCCGACTTGAGAGCTTTGCTAGTATGGACTTGGACTTGGACTTGGACTTGATTTTATATAGCGCTTTATCACCACACTGAAGCAGTCTCAAAGCGCTTTACACATCAGGTCATTCACCCAATCACTCTCACATTCACACACCAGTAGGACAGGACTGCCATGCAAGGCGCTAGTCGACCACTGGGAGCAACTTAGGGTTCAGTGTCTTGCCCAAGGACACTTCGACACATAGGTAGGTACTGGGATCGAACCCCCAACCTCTCGATCAGAAGACGACCCACTACCACCTGAGCCACGGTCGCCCGTGGTAGTATATCACACACCCTTGCACAGAACAAACAATAATCATATAGCCATGTCGCAAAACAGTTATAATCCTCTGTGTGACGAAGCAGATAGTTTCTGATATGGTGCCGCTGCACACAGTCATGGAGACGGAGGAGGAAGTGAACTCCATGACCCGTGATTTAAAGGAAGTTTGGGATCACGGGGATAATTTTAAATAACCATGAAATATTACCTTAAATAACTTTTAGCTGTACAAAAACATTTTCAATATTGACCTTTTTTTTTAAACCCAAACAAACTGTGACACAGTGACGTCATGAACCCGGAACCGGAAATAGCGCTGAATACTGCTCTCAATACAGAGAGGGAGCCGTAATCTTAAAATGAACGTTTTGAACGTTTTGCAACACCAAATTACTCCAAAATAACGGATGCCGTTGACAAAGTTTCAGGCCGAACTCATACCGTGTCGGGGAGATATTCGCTCCACAAACACACACACACGCACGCACACCTTTGCTGTTTTTTAAAACTTGACGGCCTAGTTAAATTCATGGTCAGCGAGGGAAAATACAGATAAATATTAATAGGGAGTCATAGTTTTAATTAGGTAGTCATCCTCTGAACTCTGAAAGCTATGTGCATCCCTGTGTGTGGAATAATAAAGACAAAAATCAGCATTAATTGAAAATAATTTGAACGCAGATACAAACAGTCACTCCTGGTCAACTATAAAGAATTAGTGTTTTGTATGCTTTAAAAGCAGTGTCCTATCATATATTATAGCTAAATGTTTCTATTTATCATTTAAGGATTATGTTGTGTTTATGGGGGCTGAACATGACAAGCTTTGCTTCCTTCAGCCGCTCCTCAAACTTGCGCCGTGACTTGTCCTTAACATTTGTTGCCAGTTTTTGTGCCTGTTTGACATAAATAAATGAATATAAAAATAAATAGACAAATAAAGGGCACATATTTCAGTTGCTCTCACTGTAATGATGTAGTGTGATTAGTCCAATAACACTAACTTTCAAATAAAGTCACTTCTGAATCGTAGCTGTTGTTTGTATTCGTGATTTCAATTAAAGTGAAATAAATATTTATTATTTAAAACTCAAAATATCACAAATTGTATTCTCTTTTTCATGAACTAATGTTTGTAATTTTCTCACCTCCAAGAAGTGAAGAAATCCCTCGTCTCTGTGCTTATGTTTATCTGCGTCATTTCACTCAAAGTGATATTTTCACATGCCCCTGAGGGATACTTTTAAATATAGCTCTCATATTTCCTCTCAACCAAAAGTGACATAATTAGGTTTTCAGGTCAGTAATTTTTATTACATCTTGATATTTCTCATAAAACTGACACCAGCAACACATAAGTAGGGGAAATACAACCATTTTTACACTGGTCAAACCAAGCTCTCATGCTTGGTGGATTTGTAATGCTGTTTCAAATATGCAAATTCAATCAAACTCCACAATATTTGCAGTGGCTCATGTTTATATCACATGATGGAAATCATTTTTAATCTCACATCATTGATAGAAGAAAATCCTGCAATTTTCGTCAAATTATTCATCATAAATGAAACTAAATCAAGATTGGTGATGAAAATCAAGAATTTTTTTTTTACTCTTTTTACTTTTTTTCTGCAACTTCACTAAACTTGCCATGTTTTGTACCTATTTTTGTCACTTTTTCTTGCCATATTTTTTATTCCTTTGAATGCATTTTTGCTACATTACTCCCATTTCTGTCACTTCTCCATCAAATTTCAATGCCTTTTCTGCACCTTTTTTCCACTTTCAAGACATTTTCAGCACTTATAAAGCCTTTCCACCATTTTTTCCACCTAATGTTGCATACTGTATGTTGACCGATTGTTGTCACTTTTAACCTCTTTTCACCATATTTCGTGGTTATTTTGGCCAATTTAACCACAATCACAATTTATTTGACAGTTTAAACTAATTGTTCTTTTTAAAATTACATTACCACAACCTCCTCCCCCATTTCTGCCACTTTTAAGCCAATATTTACACTTAGAACCCTTTTTACCACTTTTTCTGTCTGTTTTTGGCCACATTTAACCCATTTTATTTCTGAATAAAACAAGGATTTATATCTTTACGATGACTATATACGCAAACAATGGCGCAAACAATAATAAACTTGCTGGATAACTGTGGATATTATTTAGATAAATAAATAAATGTGGTTATCACAGATTCATAGAATAATGGACCATCATGTTGCTGACTTTATGGATGGGTCCCAAAAAGCTCTCCCCTTTATTCCCCCTCATACAGTAGATGGCCCCTGATGACTCTTCTTCATTGTTTATAGCTGTGTTCAACCACTTTCAGTTACAGTGGGGGTTCTCGGTCTCTGGCACCTTTTTTTTATGGCTAATGGGCTGAAAAGTTTGAGAATCACTGAACTAAAGCACATTAATGTTAAAATTGCTTGTTTTCCTGCTTAAACCCTGAACTAAAATATGTTTGACACTCCTGCTCTCAAACACTACTTGAAATTCTTCATTCAATGTCTGTCGTGTGTAAAGAAAATTTGATTAAATACTTAGGTGCATTAAATGCATTAAGTACCCTATGGCAGAGCCAAGTTTAATGTGCTGCGACTGACATCAATAGTGACCTTTGTCTTGTTCTTGATGTGGTGTTTGCAGGTGTTTCCCAAGTAGAGGCCTTAAAGGAGGAGAACGACTCCCTGCGCTGTCAGCTGGACGCTTACAGGAACGAGGTGGAGCTGCTCAAACAGGAACAAGGCAAGAACCAACCAATCAGGAGCGAGGAGGACAGCACCCACTCCCAGCAGCTGAGTTTCCTGCAGCAGGCTCTGCAGGGCATGCAGAAGGTGGGGGTCAATTACATCTTTCAATTACAATTGCATCTTCCATTATTCATGTTCAATTACAACTCATTTACAATTATGGTGACCGGCATTTTTTCCAATTACAATTAAAATTACAAACACACAAAGAACCATCTTACACCGTCATACACTCACACTACCGTAGGAACAGAATTGTTCACTCTTTCCCCAGCCTCCCAGCCAATCAACACTCAGAACACATGTAGACAAAGACACTCATTGGCAGAGAAAGCTGCACGTAACCATGATGCCTTCTCGGCCATGGGAAATCTCAACATCAGTTAACCACTGTTTACACACAAGTGGAACATAACTAGAACATAGAGCCCAGTCCGTTACAGCATTGCAGACCAGACCGGGCGGCCTGTGCGTGGAGCGCAAACCTGACTGAAGCACGCAATCATATTTGTTCCCTGTGCTCCATCAGCAAGTGAGGAATGAGCAAAATCAGCAAATAATAATCAGTGAATGTGAACGCTGAACAACTAAACGCAACACAACGCCGGCAATATCTGTCCCACCACTAGCAGAAATCACTTGATATGATATATGATACCACAACAATATGGAAGTGTTTTGCTTTCATTAAAAAATAATATTAATGTAATAGAGATTTTTTTTTAAATAAAGTAAAGCCTGGCCCGACAGCTGAGCAGGAAAATGAGGCCCGATCTTGGGTCAGGCTCGGACCAAGAATCTAAACTCTAGCGCAGACTTCCGCCAAGTACAGCACGAGTACCGGGTGGGACATACCCACTATGCACTTTCCTACTACCACTACATTACCCATAAGCCAATCAGGCACAGCTCCTATTTTCCTATATTTTTGGGATTTTCTCCTTTTTGGTAATCCAGAACATCACCATAATGTAATCACCTGTTCCTTGTCCCATTATCAACATTTCCTGAAAATTTCATACAATTCCATTCATAACCTTTCAAGTTATCTTGCTGACAGACAGATGGACGGACGGACAGACAAACGCAGGGTAAAACATAACCTTCCGCTCTGCGCTTCACACTTGGCAGAGATAAAGAGGTTGAATAAGGTTGAAAAAGGTTGACGGATTCAATGAACTTGTTAAAAGTTGAATAGTTTTTTAACGTAAAAACTGGAGATGCCATAATTGCACATTAATTACCAATTACGCGATTACAATTATAATTAACCTCAACCCTTCAGCCACACATGTAGTCTTATCTTCATTTCATTACAGCGCTGTGTTAAAACGGCTAATGTGTTAAAACGAGATCACTCAGGTTAAGTTGAGGAACTTTTTCATCCAAAAACAAAAGAAAAGAAGAAGGAATGTCTCGTTTGTCATTTATTCATGACGTGACACTGAAAAAGGAACTAAGTGCTTTCTGTGAGTGCGTAGCAACATGCAGCTGTCTGTGAGGGGCTTTTACACACAGCACAGCTGGAAATCTTGTTGTTGTTATTGCTTCTGCCTATGCCAGTACTGAGGCTTTAGTCGACCAACTACTAAAGAGGAGAGACATCTGTAATGGTTGGAAATTCAAGATGAAGTGATCAGACTGTTCAAAGTTCAGTTTTGACCTTGTAAACCTGGCAAACATCTCATACCCTTTTTTCATTGAAGGTGTTTTTACACTTGGTGGGATGATTAAAACAAACTCTGGTGCAATTTTCCTTTATTGGTGTAGTTCATGTCTGGGGAATGGAAGGCTGTCTGTCAAACTCTGTTGCTCCCCAAACAATAGAGACTCCGTGAGGCCGACGCCCTGAGCCCAATGCAAATACAACCCGAGTGCGCTTTGATTAAAGCTGTGAAGTTCTAAGTTTGAAATAAGAAGATGAAAGTGGACTGAAAATGACAGGAATGTTGGGTTAAAGATTTTTTTTTTGTCAATATCCTGGAGAAAAATATTTGTGAAAAGTGAGAAATTCAAGAAATTAGAAAGGAGAAGCATTGGGATTAAATAAGATTACGCTTCTTCCCCCGTTTAATGTAAAACTGGAGAAAAAAACCACTAATGTCTGTTGCCCCCTACGGTCATATATTATTTTTTGGGTCACAACTGTTTTTATCCTCTTTTCGGTAAACCAAAGACATCTTCAACTTTTCCTGATCAATTAGAGCAACCAAAAGCAGCACAAAATTGGAATTTTGAGCGAAAAAGCTGATAAATGATCTAAAAAGCAGGTTGAATGCTTCACTCCAATAGAAAACCAAGGGCTGTTTACAGGCAAATGGGGCTGTGTGACGTCTTCAATTACGTGATTTCAAGATGGCGGCGCACAGGTTCTAAAGCGGTAAAGTAGTCCCATTTCTAAAGTTAATAACAACAAATATGGTGCAAAATAATGTATTTTGTTAGGCATAGATCTTCTAATAAGGGCATTTCAAAAGTTTTAGGCCACATTTGTAAAAACAGTGGAGGATCCCTTTAAGGGTCAAAGTGTTTTGGGGCGGTGTGTAGCTCAGTGGGTAGAGCGCCCGCCCCATGTACGGAGGCTGTAGTTCCTCACCTGCAGCGGGTCCAGGTTCGATTCCCGGCCTGGGACCCTTTCCTGCGTGTCATTCCCTGCTCTCTCTGACCCCCTTCCTGTCTAGCAACTGTCATATAAAGGCCACTAGAGCCAAAAAAAATCTTTAAAAAAAAAAACAAAGTGCATGTTTTGTGATTGTGGGAGAAAATGATGTCACGCTAACCAAAGAGCTGGGCCTTGTTTGATGACCAATCAAATCTTTTTGCCGAGAAAAAGTGTCACTGAAATTAAGTAAGACCTCATTATTATTATTATTATTATTATCTAATTTTGATTAAGAAAATCAACAACAGCAACAAACACCTAAAATGTCAGATTTGAGGAGGAAAATTGTATGCTATTTTTTAAATAATTTATATTTAAATCATTTAAGGCAGCCGTGCATATATTGAAAATGTTCACATTTGCTGTTGAGCTGCAGCTCTACTGTAAAGAAAGTGTTAACTCATTGAGCTACTGAGTAACCGATCTCTATGAAACTCAAAAAAACAATAAGAATTCTGTCATAAAACCTTCATTTCATGGTGCAAATGCTCAAAAGGGACCAAATGGGCTTTTTTGGCAATTTGTCAAAGTAGCCCCCTCTGGTAATGACATTTATGATCAGTTCGTGTCAAGAGGAGAATTAATTTAAGGTTCCCATTGTTGGGAAAGTAATTGCCTTTCCTGCTTCACCTCACCTTGCATTGTGTTTATGAAAAGAGTAGCTGAGTGCATATAATGAACTGTAACTGAAATTGCTTCTTGTGTTACATCATGCAGTGACTCTAATTGCTGGAAAACATTATCAGCACCAATAATTACCGCAAAATGTGTCAGTGACTAAAATGGAAGCTCCCGGCTGGACTCACCGCCTCATGCAGCGTTTCAGACGCTTGTTTGGTTTCACCTCCGTCAATAGCTTGTCAAGATCTAAACTAATTAAAACTAGTTTTTCTGCAAACTAAAACACGTTTTAGGAACTTTATTTACTTTCCTTCCAGCTTTAGAATTTCTGAAATGTGTTGTTTGTGTTTACTTGTTTGATATTTTATTCTATATTCATCTTCATCTCACCATTGGAAAATAAGTTTCAGATAATACCACAGTATATTTAGTAAGTAAGGTCATATTTATTTGTATAGCACCTTTCGTAGACAGAAAAAAAGCCACCAAGTGCTTCACAACACAGCTTAAAATAAAAAATACAGTAAAATACACAGTTTAGAATCAAAACAGTACACACATTATAAAAAGGGCCAGGACAACATAAAATCATAGCAGCCCAAAAATAGCTAGTTAAAAGCTTGAACAAATAAAGTTGCTTTTGAAGGTGTCAACAGAGACAGTCGAACGCAGAGAGAGCGGAAGATCGTTCCAAAGCCTGGAAGCAACAGCAAAATATTTTTCCTCCCTACAAAGATGTAATTCATGTTTGTGTGTAACTGACCTTTTGCACAAAGCTGAAGCACCAATTAGCAGAGACGGGATTAAACACTAAACCTTAATGAACAAAAGGTTGTTTGTTCCCCTGTGTGAGCTTTGCACACAAAGTCAAATTCTTTGTTTAATTTTTACATTTTTGCTTCTGCAGCAACTGTTAAAAATGAGAGAGGACCTAAAGCAACGGGAGGCTGAGCTGGAGAAAAGCTCAGACGACAAACAACAACTGAATATCCAAGTCCAGAACCTGAAGGAAGGACTCCAGAACCTGCAGAACACACACACCATGCAGGTGAGTGTCACACGTTTTCCTGCTACGTCTGCACAGGCAACATGTGTTTAGTTGTGGGTGTTCAAAGAGATTCAACTCATAACAGAAAGTGAATAAATAAAGGAGCACTTATCAAAATGTCTGTATGTGAGAGCTTGAAATTCGGGAAATCATTCATGGATTTAAAGTAGTTGATATTTCAACAGCAGGAACGTGCAGGGAAATACGTGCAACATAATGAATGAAACAAAATAAAAATAATTACAGCAAGATCAATTTTGTTTTCTTTTTGAATAATGTGTTAATGTGTTTAATTTATTCAGACAACTGTTCCTTAGGAAATCCACTTTGATTTCCTGACATGTTTCGACTTTTGTATGTTTGAACCTATATGCAAATATTTGCTATTTGCTAAATACATTTTCAATGTTCAACATAAAAAATGACTACATTTCGCAGTCATTGTGGATTATGTTTGAAAAAAAAATGTTTTTTTTTTTTTTTGTTTTTTTTACATGATTTTGAACACAATAATTCCATCTTAAAACATCTGTTTTTCACTCTTGGAGCCAATGAATCATTGTTTAAAACAAATTATCTATATACACTTTGTGTACTTTTGGACTTTTATTGATGGCTGTCAGTGCCCGATCTTTTCACGGGTCTGATCCTTTTGGATCCTTTCAACGCATGCACGTAGACTATGTCGCAATCTTTATGAACGAGCTCCTGGGGCTTGATATTTGAATGTGAACCGACCATACAATGTTTGTTAAATATTTTGATAATGCACATACGCGACTGTTTTTGTGGTGTTTTTAATTGTTAATTTTAAATAAAAGACAACAAGGAAAAGCCACAGCAAGACGATTTATAAAAAAACAGGTCAAAACACAATATGTATAATATATATATATAATATATATATATATAATATATATAACAGAAAATAAAATAAAAACCAAAATCAGAATATTTAAAATATACTTTTCTAATTCTTTTTAAATACAGTAACTGCCATTAACAAAACATGCATTGCTGTCTTAAAATTATTGCATTTCTTGTAGTGTTGACCTTTGACAACATGTGCAGACAATAAATGAATAAAAATACACGAACTGCCGTAAAATAGGCCGACTGGATGTAGACGCGTTTTGCGCATGCATTGAAAGGATCCAAAAGGATCAGGCCCGTGGAAGAATTGGACACTGACAACGGCATTGTAAAAGCTAAACCTGCACTAGAAGATGTGAGGGTTAACATATCAGAAATTAACCATCAAACTCTGCTGTAATAAATTCTAACAAATGTGTAGAAATCACACAAGTTGGTGAATTCCTTCCCTCAGATTAGGATCTTCTCTGAATGATCGCCTCACAAAGCAGATGGATAACAGGTGTAAACGCTGAGCCCCGTAGGTTTGGATTAACTGGTTTGAGCAGCACGAGGCATTAAAGGTCCCCTGAACACATCTGCACCAGCCTAAGGCATTCGTCTTGTAACAGCCTATCGTAACAAGTCATCAAGCTGCGCTCTGATCGGATTTCTCACTACAGCGGCATTAATGCAGTTCTCTAAAAACAGGCACAGGGAGCATCACTGGCTGTATTTAAGTCTGTTTTCTTCCACTAAGTTTAAATGCAGGTTTATCCTCCATCATCGACAGAGTAGCATTCTGTCCTTCCTGAACGTTCAGGGCTTCTTTAACCTTTTCTCCTGAAAAGGATTTTCCAAAATGTCAAACTAACAAAGGTGTTGCCTTAATGTAAATTCACTTTTCCCTACAGTATTTTATGTAATCTTGATGAATCAGCAACAGTGACACCCAGCTAAATACAAAATATTGAATTTTTGTTAAGAGAAATGTCCTCTGTTGTTTAGTTTCCCCTCTGGCTCAATGTAACATTGGATAATAATGCAAAGATTAACCTAGGAGAGTTTGCTGCTCCATGTGTTTTCTGTTTATTCAGAGATTACCAGGTATTGTGTAGGTTTCGTAAAACAGAGACTGATGGAGTTGTCATCAACACGTTGAAAGGACGAGTTTGATTCGAAACGTTTTCCCTCGGCTCTGAACTGTTAGAAATATGCTAATTACTTCTCCTTCTTTGGCGTGAATCATAAGCGACAGGCTCATTAAATCCAGAAAGAAAAATCCCATTTTTTTGGTGGTGTGAAGATTTGGGCACGTCATAGGATGATTTGTCTCTTCAGTTCCCCTTCACTGGTCACTGTAGCCCAGCTGTCCCTGAACACATGACAGTGTAGGTCATTGAAGCCATTACTGTGATCATATTGTCTTTATATTTAGTAACAGTTGGTCTCTCCTTAGATTGAGTCGATGGTTGTCTGTTGCTTGATTTGGTTTAGTGAAAAATCAGTCCGCTTGAGAAGAAACCATCTCAAATCTTATTTACATGTGGATAAGTCTCTTTATTTGTAATTTTGGGGTTATTATATGTTTATGTTTATGTTTATATATCAATGCAACATTTCAAATATGCTAATTTCTCTTGTTAGCACCAGAGAATTCTGTTCTGTAGACCAGTAGTTCCCAAACTTTTCACACTCCCTTACCACTTTAACCTGAAGCCATGTACCTCCTAATCCTGCACACGTAAAAAACAAAATAATGTCATGTCATACACAATGTAGCTCTACAGTGAAAATCGTCTCTGAATTATACCTACCCTGTTGAGGAATGATATATCATAAAAAAGATTTAAAATTTCTTTTTTTTTTTTTTTTTTTTTTTAAAGAAATCTACCAAACATTTGTTGATTGAACATGTAGCAGTATTACAACATTTTAATCACCCTAAAACTGTGAAATACAACTTGCTTCAACTTTAATGAGAACGGTGAGGTTGAGCGGATGCACAGAACTCTGAAATGTTTGGCTGAGTTTGAGAGAGTCTCTAATCGTTTAATCTGAATTTTGTTTTCATGTTTGTCAAAGCTGCAAATTTCACTTTCACACAATTATGTGGTGAGGAAAAGCATCACATCTTTACCAGTGACGTGCCATGAGCGCTGGGAATGGGTAGGCAGGGCGTTGCAAATCGAGACCACCAATGTCGACACCAATAACACTTTCATATGTTTTTGCTGGCAAGTGTTAATCTAACAAAAAACACCATTAAAGAAAATAAACAATTAATAAATAGCAGCCTCCATACTGTTCCAACAAGATATATCAAATGACACGGCAGCGCATCTGTTGTTTGTGTTGGAAACCCAGAAATACGGAGAAAATGTCGACAGTGTAGAGCGCTGCCTTTGGACGTAAATAGTTTTCATCTTGGGGAACTGACTGTGTATGTGCAAACACATAAAAACACGCTATGGGGCCAGAGGCAGAGCAGCAATGTGCTTTTGGGAGGGGGTGTGGCCTCCTCCTGCCTTACAACGGAGTGAAACTGTGCAGCGTCTCTGTTGTACCAGGAAATAGCGATGTTTAGTCATTTGGGCTATGAAAATCACAAAATGCTGACACTTTCCAACTTATAGATACTGTAGGCTATTGGAAATTGAAAAATAAATAATTTATAATTATATTATAATTAAAACAAATAATCAATTCACCCTTGGGTAGGCACTGCCTACCTTGCCTACCTTGACTGCACGTCACTGCCTGTAGTGTTATCCCGCTTCGAGCTAGAAAACGTAGCAGCAGCCACGCTGTGTCAATTCACTAATGCACTGTGAACGTACGTATAGCATTTAGCATAGCACGGTTACGTCCAAAGACAGTGCAAAACAATGTACACACCAGTATAAAAGCTAGTAAGCAAATACAATAAGACCTATATGACTATGAATACAAGTAAAGGTGAATTGTAAAGTGAGTTGTGCTACGCCACAGCAAGTCATGCTCAAATATTAGACATCACATTAAACCTGAATCCTAAACCTTACACACTACAAAACAACATCAATCAATCTATTGATCATGAAGTTAATATTTACACAATAAACAGGATGATTCAAAGATCCAGAAAAACACACCTGCCTAATCACATATCAACCAATAATAAATCTGTTCAAATGTATCAAAGCAAATCTGTACAGCCTTGGAGTGATGAAGGAAACAGGAAACAGGAAGCTGACCTTTCATGCAGCAGATGTGAGTGTAATTAGTGTTTGTGTTGCTTTCCTCCAAATCCTAAACACTTCTAGTCTCACAACACGTCGTACAAACAAGGTGTGAAATCTCCTGCGACATGATGTTCATTTGGTGAATTAGCTGCGTGGCCCTTTAATGGATCAGTCAATTAGTTTAAATTGGCTAAGGGCTGTTTGGCTTCTCAGCTTCATACAGCTCGTTCTGTTTGGCCGCTAACGCTAACGTCACTGCTGATGACTTTCAGCTGGAAGACGATCTTCTGATGGTCCGACGTGTTCCTGGGAAACGAGGACACAATGTTTCATATTTATGAGATGAGTCGATTGTGCCACTTTTGAGTCACAGAGAGTTAATTACGTCCACGTGGAGCTCTGCGTTGGCCTTTTCTTTCTTTTTTTTGTTGTTTATTTGTTAAAAATGAGCTCTTGTCTGGACAGGAAGCTAAAAATACCCCAGTGCTGTTGGTGTTTGCTAGTTTTCCACTGAGTTGGACCATATATATATATATATATATATATATTGTGCATCTGCCTGCATCAGAGCCCAGCTCATTTCTACTATGTTTCTCCTCATGTTTCACAGCTGGAGTCAACGAAGCAGGACGACAGAGGAGGAGAGGAAAGTTCTAATCAAACCAGTGTAAGTAGAGCCAAACCTCTTCACCATCACTCATAGAAGTACCATATATATTTTATCCTTTCTTCTTTTTATCTTCTTCTTTCTCCTTCTTTTTTCATCTTTCTTCCTTTGTCCTTCTCCTTCCTTCTTCTTTCTTTCCTCTTCTTTCTTTTTTCTTCTTCAGTCTTCCTTTTTCTTTCTTGTTCTTCTTCTTTCGTCATTTTTCCTCCTCCGTCCTCCTCCTTCCTTCTTATTCTTTGTCCTTCTTCATCTTTCTCTGATTTTCTTCTCCAACTACTTGAGGGATTGTTACAGCACTAATCATGGAGACACAACTTGGCTGGGAAATAAAAGCCCCATCAAGTGAAAATGGCTCACACGTGTTCATATGTCGACACACCCTATCACTCATTTGTAGGATGTGATGAATGATTAAAACCAGGACAAAACTTTGCATTCATCACTCGAAGAAGAATTAGTACAGATTTGTGGTACAGAGGACGGCAAAGGCCAAGAATCTCTTCAGTTTTTCTTCCACCTGTCACAGACTCATTGGCCACGTTTACGCAATGTTTTTTTAATGCAGAATTAGTTATTCCGAACTAAATCATTCGGACTTAAAGTGTTCTGCTTTGTGTTTACATGGAAATAGTAATTCCCGAAATAAGGTTTACATGGAAAACCGGTTTATTCGGCTCTAGTTAATTCTGCTTTTGGTCTGGGGGTTGGGAAGGCTCTGATTGGACAGTGGGAGAACATGACGTGTCACATCGATCACGTCTATCAGGAGAAACACACAACAAACCTCTTATTGTCAACTGGAACACAGAAGACCACACATGAGAACTGTTTTCACCTTTATTTTGATTGTAGTTTTGAAGCAACAGCTCAACAATAACACTTTGGTCTGTGGAGCAGAAGGGAGATAGGAACTAATTGCCAGTAAATAAAGCCCAGTAAAACTCCAGAAAACAATAACCAGGAATAAATAGTTGCTTACTGGTAAAGATAGCAGCTCCAACAACCATTACAATGATAAACTTGGTGATATTACAGCCTATGCAGCAGTACGGGGACGCATTTACTCAGTCTCCAAGTGAACAGGCTTCACCCGTCCGATGAAGCCGTTCCGTTTGCTGATCTCCGTGTGTGATAAGTCCATGTGTCCGTGTTAACTCATTCAGTGGCAGCCATTTTCAAATTTTCAACCCCCCTCAGTGCCAGCCGTTTTTGAGCATTTTGACTGATTTTAAAGACCCACAGAATATTTTCTACTATGACTATTGGAAATCTGACACCAGATTCTGAGAGATTGAAGCCTCTACTGTCATGAAAAAAAAAACATTTGTTTCTGGCTCGTTCCGTTCTTTTGTAGTCAGCCATTGAATAGAGCAAGTTTTACACAAATCTTCAGAAAACAGCCTTTTTGTAAAAAAAAACCCTGTCCGTGACTTTATAGCTATTTTTTTTTTGCTTTAGTGACAACTCTAACATCTGAACATTGTTTCCTTATATAAAACATTAAAAAAAACATTGAGACTGGGCTTTTGATGGCAAAATTATTATTATTTTGCTGTCTATGTCAGAGTTGAATGGATTTTTTACTGTATTTTGGCGTTCCACCAACTTTCCCTCCCGTCAATCTGCACACAGACGTAACTTCCTCTTCCTCCTGACACGCAGCAATGACCCGTTTAGCCCGGTTAGTTGATGGTTTTATCTCACGATCACAACATTATCAATAATACACTCAGGTCCACACATGTTCTGTGTTAGTATGTGGTGCTGTGAGCTGCTGTATACGTCACAATATCACTCTGTAGCGCCATAATATCACTCGTTCCTGTTTCTCCTCCCCAGCTAATGGTAGCATCAGTGGATAATCTCTCATCTAAAGGTGCACCGCTGCCATCGTCAGGGCACAGTTGGTCACTACAACACCCCACAGCTTAGATATTGATGAGGGACCTCCGCCAGGGTGTTTTCTTGTATTCCCCGTGAAAAAACGCAAATGACGAGTTTCTCGTCAATGGCGCTGAGCGTTTGGATTTGAAATGATGAGATATCTCGTCGGGGGCACTGAGTGAGTTAATGTCTGCATGTTTATGCCTCCGTCCATCCCCTTTTTTCATTAAATCCATGTCTTTTAAGGCTCTTATTAAATAGTGTTGGCTCTACTCCGGGCTGCCATTTTGTATTATGTCACCCAGCGCGTCATCCCTGTAAATCGCACATGCGCAGAACAACTGGAATTAACTTAAAGCAGATTTAAGTGTTGTTAACTGTTAACAAGAAAGAGGAATTATTTAATTTGGAATTAAAAACAGAATACACCAGCTATCTAATTCGGAATTAAGTTTAATTCGGAATTAAACTAGCATTAAGAATTAAGTGTTTACATGGTCAGTTTAAACAGGAATTAACGTTTATTCTGCTTTAAAGAGAAATTAAATCTCCCATGTAAACGTGGCCATTGTTTGCCTACCAACTCTTCTCCTCTATTTGTCCTTTTTTACATTCTCTCTCTCTGGGTGTCGTCGTGTGTGTTTGACGTCTGTCCTTCCACCAGATATCTAGCTGCAGGCTATAACCTCTTGCCGACCTCATTACTCATGTCTCTGGTGTTGTTTTGACAGCTGATGAAACTTTCTGATGTTTTCCCCACATGTTTATTTTCAACTGTCTCTGTTGTATCAGACACATCCACTTATGTTTAGGTTTGTTTATACAAAAAAATAAATAAATACAGTTTTAACAACCTGACTTTTTTGTGGAAACGTACTAGCATTAAAGCTCCTGAGAATAATAATCAAAAAATAATAATTAAAACAGACAAAGACACAGTGTAGGCATCGGAGATCAATAAATCAAAGGTATTTTTTCTGAAAAGCAGAAGAGTTTAATCACAAAAACGTTTTGAAGGTTGAAATATATTTTACTTTATTACAATTATAAACAATAGGGTTGTTGACAAATGGTCATGTGACTTCAGAAAAGTTTTGTGAATTGCATTGTGGGGTGGGGAATCCTGTAGAAAGACTAAAAACAATTGGAATCAGTTATACTGACATATTACACAGTTACTCACTTGTTCCCAAACTTGTGGCAAATTTGGCACAGTGGGCTTCCACCTGAACTTTTTTTTACAAAAACTTGTATCTTTGACCTATTTGTTTTTATCACCAAAGTTGCTGCAATTGGTGTCAATATATTAGTTCAATATTTCCTGGCTTTGTAGCCTTCACTATTGAGAATTGGCTTTATATTTGATGTACATTTCTGGGGTTTTTTCAGGCGGACTAAAGAGTTCTGTATTTAAAACATAATTTATTGTCATTCAGTATCATATATTTCCAAAATGTCACATCCTCTGTAACCACTAAGGTTCCTACTTCAATCTTTGCCGTGTAGATCATGTAGAAGTATAGAAAAATGTCATTTGTTGGGGGAATGTTCTTTTCTGAGAAAAGAAGCTGGGGCTTAACAGATTAAAATAACAATTATTTAGGAAGTGTTTTTACTTCATTCGTACTGTGCTTTATTTTTTTTTTTTTCGCCAGACAATGAAGACAGTGATTTGCTTTACGCAATTTTGGTTCCTGTTTGTTAATGTTGTTCCCCGTGAGATGACGTCTCTCTGTGAGACAATAAATTCCTGTGCAAAGCCACAATATTAACATCCGCCATTGTTTTGGTGCACATTTTAACCTGTGAAAACACTATAAATGTCACTGTTGGGGTTACACTGGCATCAGTAGAGGATGAGAACAACTCTTGTATAAAATACAGATACAGTTAAAAGATGTTAGCTATCGTTCCCAGCAGCTTTAAATGGAAACCTTAAAAATTGCAAGTATGGCTCTCAATCCCATGCCAAGGTCATTTAATTGGGAACCAGTGCTTTAGTGGCTCTGCTTTAGTCAGATTAACAAACAGCCCACTGACAATAAATTAATGAATACTGCAGGTTATCTGATTAATCTGAGGTTTGAGAAGGAATCACACTTTATCTGATTTGTTTCCGATTATTATTATTATTATTATTATGATTTAAATCCCTGCATAACGTCACCTGGTAAAATAACGATGATAACAGAACATTTGCGTTCCTACTGTGTGCAGGAAGCAGCAGCATCACTAGTTTCCTGTAGTCAGGAGAAAGAAGGTCCAACTGAGAGGAGCCCAACAAGTCCCATCCATTCTGAGAGAGAAGCTCTGCTCGTTGGTACGTGTGTGTGTGTGTGTGTGTGTGTGTGTGTGTGTGTGTGTGTGTGTGTGTGTGTGTGTGTGTGTGTGTGTGTGTGTGTGTGTGTGTGTGTGTGTGTGTGTGTGTGTGTGTGTGTGTGTGTGTGTGTGCGTGTGCGCAGAGGTGGCTGCTGACTCATCGTAGAAGGTTTGTATAATCTGCGACAGAACATGTTGACCATGGAGATGAAAGATTTCATTTTTGAACACAATTTAATTGACAGGATTTTAAAGTGCTTCATTAAACTTTTAAAAATGTTAAAAAAGTGAGTCATAGGAAACCCACACTCATCATTAAATATAGCGAGATGCCGCTCCATGCTGGTGTGGTTTCCAGCAAAAGTTGAATAAAGTGCTGGTTGATCATCCTTAGTTCATACCTTTGTGTTAATATCTTTGTTTTTGTGTGGCCTCAGGGATCATTTCCACATTCCTGCACGTCCATCCATTCGGAGCCAGCATCGAGTACATCTGCTCCTATTTGCAGCGCCTGGACACAAAGGTAACAAAATTACATTATACAGCATTAGGCTTAACATGGGCCATACAAACATCAATATAGATTTTATTTATATATATATATATATATATATATATATATATATACGTACGGGGTAATGGGTCCCATTTATATGGTGGTATGTGCCAATGATTTGGTATCACCAACCGTTGAAATATTTGACTCACAAATAAATGAGAAATCGACTTTTGTTTTTTTTTTTGTTTTTCTTCTTTCGGGGCCCCAAATCGAAAATCGGGCTCCAAGCATCAATGCGTACACATCCATAGATTATACCTACAAAATTTCAGCCCCATCCGTTCTCGAATAACAGAGGAGTAGTTATTTTAACTAGTGTACACAACAACATCAAGAACAAGAAGAAGAACAAAGTGAGTGACGTTTTGAGTCCAGTAGCCTGGCCTAAAAAACATGTTTCCAAAGGTTTCTGTTCTATTAATTTTATCTAAAACTCATCATTCATTCTCTATTTCCTATTTCAGAGCGATCTTTAATAATCTGACACTGTTAAACATGTCCCTGTGCAGTGTACCTTTAATAAAAGCAGGTCGGTCTGACCCATGGTTTACTGCAGGTGTTGTTGTTACGTAAGATAATTGAACCTGATACACAGTGAGACAACAGAGCTGCTGCAGATCTGCACAGTCAGCAGAAAGCACTGGCCAGGCTCCATTCTTTGACTAATTTACATCCCTGCTGACAATCTGTGCTGCAGTGATGAAATAATGACCAGCTCAGACCATCCCAGGTCAGCCTGAGCCATGAAAACACCCAGTTTTTAGACCAAAGTTCCTCTGTGGAGTGTTAGTGTGAGTCTGTGTCTCACCCACACAGACTGTCAGCCTGCTCTGCACTGCTCTGCTTACATATGGGTTTGGTAAATGCCAGCGTCCTGCTGTGCTGTTGACACCCTGGATGCATGCAAACAGAGCGCCGTCATGCTTTTACAGCTCTCTGTCTGTAACAAATGGGAATGGCAGAATCTAAAGTAGTTTGACATTTTTACACATCTTTACATTTATGCTAAAATTGTTTTGCAGTGTGTCTTTCCAAACTGAGAGCCTTAGAAAAGTCACACAGCTATTGTGGAGCTTTTTTTATTCGTAAATACAGGCAACGTTTCAGCTTCCTGCACATGATGGAATCCCATGTTTGAGCCATAGTGATGATGGGATTTTCTTCATACTCAAAAAATCCACATTATCTATTACACACCAGAATGTTATGGTTTGTTTTTATTTGTTTGTATTTCTAGTGAGTTGATAATAGAGTAAATCGCTAAGTATGTCCAGAGTTAAAGTCAAATAAAAGCATTGGTCATTTTTACATGGTTGCATTCACAGAAGTTATGTTATTCCTTTTTTTTTTTTTGTTTTTTTTTTTTTTGTTTTGTCCATGCTGAAAAAGGAGACGAGAGAAGCAGTTTGCTAATCATATCATATCATACTATTATCGCAGAGATGGGTATCTTTCATTAATGCAGGGGCCATAACAGTGTAATTCTCTGATCCGAGGGCCACAATATCAACATTTATGTCAGTATTATAAATAATCACCTGAATTATTGTGAATTTTCAACTTTTAAATATGACTGAATTACCTAAAATCAAAATTTGACTGTTAAGAAACATGTCCTTAGCTGTCATGCCACATGTGATTTTTTATTTTTTAGATTACATAGTAATATATACATTAATAAATATTGCCGGCCCGGCCAACCTGTAGTTCCTTTTTTCCACCGGCTGGGTGAGTATAAGCCTATTTACAGCAAAGCCGTCCCTGAACAAGGCCATCTCGGGCGTTAAAGCCTTTTTCTGTCTTTGTACAGTTTGATGTAATGTTCACTAGCATCACCGCTGTGTACAAGTCCCTATTTTTGGATTGTAGTCGTCTGTTAGGTGAAATATACGTCGGTAGGTAGAGATTTTTCAAACATACGCGCTAAATAAATTGACGTCACTTCCTTTTCGACAATTTTTGCTGTTTAGATTTACATCAATAAAATAAAGATCACACACAAACACTATTGTTTCTTTATGTTTTTAATGGTAATAATAATAAATGCAAACTTGCAATAATAAAAAATAGGTTTTATCCGATACAGTATTGATATTTTTGTTCTCTTTCCACATTAATAAACACATTTGAAAAATGTTCTTGAGCAACTGATTATTTTCATTTTTCATTATTGTACATTAGTAACATTAGTAGACATCATTTTAATTGTAAAATAATATGTTTTCCCTTTGGTCTGTATTTCCATCGTAAGTAAAAAGTCTTAAATATAACCTACCTGTAGTCACTATGATTTTTTTTTTTTTTATGAGATGGAATCATAGTGTTTGCCTCAAAAATCAATGAGTCGAACATGAATTACTCCAAAAAGTAAACGTTTGGTTTGTTGACATTTTCGCACATTGCATTGTGGGAAGTTGAGTTGCCGAGACCGTTCCATAGAAGTGTTTTTGCTTCATTGATATCACGTGGAACACCAGGAAACAAACTTGAACAAATATGGAGTCAAGTCACTAAAAAAAAACAAAGAGAAAACCTGAAATCACAGTAAGAATGAAGTTAAATCACACGTCTATGTGCGATGATCTATGAGGCATAAACTATGATTTTTATCTAACTAAAGAATTATGTGGGTAGCAGCTTTAGTGTGTTTTTGTTGTTGGGCTTTGGATTCATTTTTGTGCATTTTGGTTGTTGTTTTGTATTTTTTGTTGTTCTTTTTTTGCACATTTGTTGTCATTTTGTGTGTTTTTTATCCCACCCCTAAGAGCATTCAAGATTTGGTGACTTATAAAGGTCTCTTTGTTTTGAATAAAAGGCTTGTTTTTATTTAAATGGGTGAAACAGAGTGTTTTAATGTCATTGTAAAAAGTTGATTCTTAACGGCGCATAGAAGCACAGACAGTGTTTGAATGGAGTGGCGGTGATTGTGGAGAGGGTTCTTCAATCAAACTGGAACTTGTTGTAGGTCATTTGATAACTTTATTCAGACATTTTCATGCAACATTCAGGAGAATTTGTCTTCTGTGTGTGTGTCTTGTGAACTGTAACTCTTGAGTTATGTGACCTTCTGTTATTTAAAAAAAGACCTTGTTTAAAAACAAAATTGGGTCACAATCCAGAAAAGGTTGCAAACCTTTTACACTAAATGTTTCTTCCCTCTTATTTACAAAATGAGATATTTTAAAATGTGTGTTATCAATCTATCATTATGCTCTACAATGGTTTTAAATAGTTTTCTAAGAAAAATGTTGCGGTCGGACAATGGGGGTACTTGGATTCAGAAATAGGACAAAGGGGGTACTTGAGCCAAAAAAAAATAATTCAACCCAGGTTTACTCTCACTCAAACAGACTTTGTGTCCTCAGCTGTTTCGTCCTTTAGTGAAGGCGACTCTTCACACGTCTAATTGTTTTTAAGCTCCACTCATCATGAGGCTTTTCAAAAAGCAACTTTCAGTGTCACCTTCAAAGAAATGAGCGGCCTCTTCGTCTCCTCCTCCTCCTCCTCAATGTAAAGACTTTCACAACACTTTTTAACGTGACACTTGCTAACTAACCAGAGGACACAATAAATGTCTGAGATTTTTCATACTTATTATTCAGGATAAATTACTTTGTCCTATGACCTCATCTCCAAGGTTGTTGGAAGAAGATGCACATTTCTTTCGAGGCTGTTAGAATTGTTGGACTCGTCCACACGTCGTAAGAGTGTGACGGTCTTCTCTCAGGCCTTCACGCCTTCGCCTTTCTGTGTGTGTGTGTCTGTGTGTGTGTGTGCATCTCCACGTCACACACAAGCTGCCCACAGAGTTTAGTCAATATAACTGACGTGACTCCCCTAACAACAACACTGTCAGCGCTCAGAGCTTATCTGGTGGCTCCACATGTTCTCAGCTCCTTTGTGCATTATGACACACAGGCTCCGTCTCCACGATGGTGCGTAATATTCCCCGACATCAGCGCAGGGTTTGAAGAATCTGCTGATTATTATTGGAGATGCAGTAGTATTTTTTTGGGTAACGGTTGGAGCGCTGCATCGCAGCATGTGGCGCATCCCCCAGGGATTCTGGTTGATTGACGGATCCCGAGCCCACCACGGTTGTACGAGACAGATTACACATAATCAGGACACAGCACGGTACAGATGTACCTGGGCGTCAACCACATCAAGTGTTTTGCTTTACACGTTTCCAGTCCTACCGCTGTCACACAGGGGAGTCAATCCAGTCGATTGTTTTAAAGGTGCTCACATATTTATTTATTTTCAGGCCTTTTCTGTTTGTACAAAAGCCCATTGTTAACAGGTTTCAAAGGTCATAATAAATGATTGAATTTCTTGTGAATAATATGGTACCGGGCGACCGTGGATCAGGTGGTAGAGGGTTGTCTTCTGATAGAGAGGTTGGGGGTTCGATCCCAGCACCTGACTATGTGTTGAAGTGTCCTAAGTTGCTCCCAGTGGTTGACTAGCGCCTTGCATGGCAGTCCTGTCCCATTGGTGTGTGAATGTGAGAGTGATTGGGTGAATGAGCTGATATGTAAAGCGCTTTGAGACTGCTTCAGTGTGGTGATAAAGCGCTATATAAAATCAAGTCCATTTACCATTTACCATGGTAGATCAGGGGTTTTGTTGATTTATTTATTTATTCAGCTTTTGTTGGTTTTGCTAATGTATGTAGCAAATCCAGGAAGTGGAAGCAGACATATTTGGGTTCGGACCAAAAATCTTGTGGACGTCTGTCCATTTAACGCACTTCATTGCGTTAAATCCTCATGAGTCAATGACTCAAACATCATCTACTCCAAAAATCAAAGGGAAAAGGTCAAAATTGTCAAAATATAAATATTGATAAACAAGAACACAGAGAGTGTTAACCTTCCACCAAGCACCAAATATCCTCTCTGTCAGAATCAGTTCATCTGGATACCCTCCAAAATGTAATGAAATCCTCCATGGCCAAAAGTCAATCTCTAGTTAAACTTTTGCCAAAATCCATTAAGTACTTTTGATGTAATTGTGCTGACAAACAAATAAATAAATGTCAGTGAAAATATGACGTATATTCGGTATTAACATAAATATAAAGAAAACAAGGTACTTTTGTCATTTTAATAAGATTGGCGTGGCCTAAGAGAGACAGGGGAATGGTGGACCACCCAGCCAGATCCAATTTACAGCACCCAAGTCGTGGTTGATAGTTTTTTACAATTAATCCCGAGAGTGATTTTGTAACAATGATTCCTAGGTATTTTAATCCCTGTGTTGCTTCCCTGAATGGGAAGAGGGAAGCATCAAGGTCCTCTGCAAGGGAATTAATCGTGAGACACTCACTTTTGTGTTGGATAATTTTATAGCCAGATAAGTTTCTAAATTGTTCTAAAATATCAAGAATGGTGGGAAGAGAGGATGTTGTGTTAATAATATAAAGCAATAGGTTGTCGGCATATAAAGAGAGTTTATTTGAAAGGCCGTACCAGGAAACCCCTTCAAATTTTCTTTCACTACGAATCCATAAGGCTAAAATACTGTATATATTAACGGTTTACAGACTATTATAGTTACAAACTTTTTCAACTCAACTCTCTTTATATGGTGCAAAATTACAACGAAAGTCATCGCAGAGCGCTTCACAAAATATAAAGTCTGTGGTAAGAAAGAAAGAAAGAAAGAACCCAACAAGATCCACATGAACAAACATTTAGCAACAGTGGGAAGAAAAAACTCCCTATTTTTTTATAGGAAGAAATCTCCAGTGGTGGCAGCCATCTGCTTCGACTGGTTGGGGTTAGTGAACAGAAGGGCAAACAGAATAGAATAGAAGGATAGTCCATCTGAGTGTCCCAGACTAGTTGAGCCGGGAACCATTAATCAGTAATCGGCAGATCTGACATCAAGACACAGAAAAGAGAGCAGAGCGCGAGGAGAAGGCACAGACTGCAGGACAAACATGATACACTATGATACACTCGTTCCTAGTGGGTCGTGCGGCCTCCCACATGCTCTGATGCTACCATTACAGACGATGTTTTGTCTTGTAATGCCTGTGATTATGACCAGAATAACGAGACTATGTCCATTTTAGGTTTTTGCTATTATACGATATTATGCCCTAGCAAACAGGTCGATTTTGAGTTGATTATTAAAAGTGGAGAGAGTAGCAGCCTCCCATACTAAGATTTAGAGCTGTTTTAAAGATGAGGAGCCTGGTAGCTGAATGCTCAGCCTTTCCATTTGTTAGAAACGTCATTGAAACAAACAGACACACGCTTGGAAACAAGATTAAAAAATTCTCAGGACCGGGTGCTGCTAAACATTGTCCCATCTGGCAAACCCAGAAACCCTTTTAAAACCTGTTTTTAATGATCGTATGTTCATTTATTTAAAATGTAAATTTTTCAGTTTATGTCTAGTCTATGATTAGTCTATGAAAGAAAACACTCATTTTTGAAAACATTATGTATGTTTCGAATCCTAAATCAGGAGATTTGTGTTTTAAATGTGGATATGTGTCTGTGTGCATATGCGTGTGTGTGCAGATCAACCACGCTGAAGTGGAGGCACTTCTGTCCCGGCTGCCTTGCACCTTCAAACAGGAAATGACTGGTGTCGGAGCCAGTTTGGAGAAGCGCTGGAACTTCTGCGGCTTCCAGGGCATCAAAAGGACATAAAGATGTGAAACAAAGGGTTGAGGGACACACAGAGAAAGAGAAGGAACACAGACAATGCCTTTCAAAGACTGTGGACCAGGCCCAATGGAGAACTGGAGCAAGTACGGATCTGGGAACACAGTGGACTATGTTATAGAAACATTTCAGCGATGCTGAGTGGAAGGAAAAATGGGGGGGGGAAACAGCATTTCCATGGTTACGCCATGACTGACACCAAACTCTGATGAAGAAGAAGAAGTCTACAGGAGCTGAGACTTTGGATTTGTGTGTTTTTACGAGGTATTTTTAGACTAAGACTGAGCGACAGCCGCAGAGGAGCATCACGTCGCGCCGTCACTGGATCTCTATGTGGTTTCGGCACTGGACTTGGCTTCCCCGGGGAGCTTTTCAGGGTCCGCCTCAATCATCAGACCCCCTAAAGTCTTCTCTTGTTGCCGTTCCTGGTTTGTAACATAGATGAAAAATGGATATATTTCTTCATTCTCTGTAAAGGCTGCAAACAGCTGCATAGATTCATTTGTTGTAATACACTGTAAATGCTTGGATAATATTTTTGAATATAAAAGATGTTTGAATACAATTAAAAAGCTGAGTGTGCTTTGTATGTAGAGTTTATGTATAACTGTCACTAGTGTGAATAAGAGAATCTAATAACTTATAGGAAGACATCATCAAAGTCCAGAGGTGTAAAGAATACTGCTATATCCTACTAAAGTAGAAGTACTTAACCACAAGCCCCCTGGCTAAACGGTACAGGGGCTAAATTGGCTACTTTATTTTTGTGCTCTGATTGTGCGTCTGACACACATGTTGCTGTAGCACATTAGTTCTCTAATTTTTGGGTGTCAGATGAAGGTTGCATTTTCGTCGAAAATCTACGACTAAAACTGAATCTAAATTTGCTGTCAAAATTAACACTGGTGGGAATCAAATTTAAGGATTGTTAGAACCTGATACTGTATAACAATGACCCGAATTGTCATAAAAATAAATGTAATCAATCAGCAGCAGCTCCACAATAACACATGGTTTCAGTTTGGAACACGGAGCGGAAGAGAGATAGGCACTAATCACCGATAGAAAAAGCCCAGTAAAACTCTGGAAAACAATCACCAGGAATACATATTTGCTCCCTGGTGAAGATAGCAGCTCTAAGAACTGGTAAAATGATAAACTGGTGATATTACAGCCTGTACACGTAGTACGGGGATGCATTTACTCCGCCTCCGGGTCCTAGTGCCAGCCGTCCGGTGAAGCCTGTTCCGTTTACCGAGCTCCATGTGTGTTTAATAAGTCCGTGTGAAAGTCTGCATGTTTATGCCTCCGTCCATCCACTGTTTTCATGATATCCATGTCTTTTAAGGCTCTAGTCTCGGCTGGAGTCCGGGCCACTGCCGTCTTGGATTATGTCAGCGCGTCATCGCCGCAAAACGACCTGAATTAACTTAAAGCGGATTGACCAAGTTAAGTGTTTACAAGAAAGAGGAATTATCTCATTCAGAATTAATATCAGAATTAACCAGCCACTTAATTTGGATTTAAGTTTAATTTGGAATTGAATTAGCATTAGGAAGCATGTGTTTACAAGGTCAGGTTAAAGAATAATTAACTTTTATTCCACTTTAAAGAGAAATTAAAGCTCCCATGTAAACGTGACCAATGGTTTGTGGCTCTACTAGTCTGGGACATTTGGATGGACTATCCTTCTATCCTATCCTGTTTGTCCCTCTGTTCACTAACCCCAACCAGTTGAAGCAGATGGCTGCCACCTCTGAACCTGGTTCCGCTGGAGATTTCTTCCAATAAAAAAGGAGTTTTTTCTTCCCACTGTCGCTAAATGCTTGTTCATTTGGATCTTGTTGGGTTCTCTGTTTTTTTTCACTATGAACTTTATATTTTATTCAGCGTGCTGAGATTACTTTGTTGTAATTTGCGCTATATAAAAGTTGAGGTGAGTTGAGTATATATATATATATATATATATATATATATATATATATATATATGTACAAACATATTTTGGAGAACCTTGACATTTTTGGTAACTTTATATATACACACTATTGGTCAAAAGTTTTTGAACACCCTAATTTTTCCAGTTATTTATTGCAGTTGTAGTCATGCGAGTCCAATGAATAGCTTGAAATGGTACAAAAGGTAAGTACTGAACAGCCAGAGGTTAAAAAAAAAAGGTTTGGTCACCCAAAACTGAAAAATAATGTACATTTCATTCCTTTTTAAGGGAACATGAAGTGGGTTCCATCATTTTTTTTTTCAACTCAAATTGTTTATTTGTTCTATGCTTTGGTTTCATAGTGCAATGACACAATAAACTGAATATTTTTCAGTAAAAAACTAGAAAAAGTGAAGTGCTCTAAAACTTTTGACCGTTTGTGTATTTACATAAAAAAGGCAAAATGTTTTTACATTTTGGGCTTAAGATCTTGTTACATTATTGAACAGTTGTAACATTTTGGGTTTCATTACATTTTTTTGAGTCGTCGTTACATATCAGGCTCTAACAAGTATGTGTATTTATTCAGGCAGTTGTTGCGTTACCTCACAGGCATGAGTGCGCACAAAATGTCTGTGTAAATTAGTGACACAATTCAGTGCTAGTTATGTTTCCTCCTCAACCTTTAGCAGATCGAGCGATTCCTCCTCAAAGCTTAGCGGAGCATCTTTAATTGGCCTTCGCTCGTCGCTCTGTGATATAAACTGCAATCATTACACATGATTTGCTCTCATTGGCCTCCGTGTTTCATGCATTCCCTGCATTTCATCACATAGCAGCTCCTCGAGCTGAGTTAATAAGTGGAATTAGTGTGTTTTGATTTTAAGCTGCTACAGGGCTTCTGTCTGCACGCACAATTTATTGAGCTGCATGGTTTACAGGTTGAAGCTGCAGTGAAACTGTCATGGGAGTGGAGCCGTTAGCGTGTTAAATGCAGTTTGTAATGTGCAGCCCACTAAACTGTGTAGGCTTCTGTCAAGGATGATTTAAAAGAGGGCAAGAACAAAAATGCACAGCCTGATTCACTTCAATTCCATTCAGTTGCTTTTTCAAAAGCGCCAACACCCACAGCGCAGGGGTCATGTGAGGGTGAATTTACATGACAGAGAACAGAGCTCACAAGGGTTTCCAGAAATAGAACACAAAAATGAAAAATCTGCATATTTTAATTTGTTTTTTTAACACTTTATTTAAAGATTTTTCAGTTTTATACAAACAAACTTATCAAGACTTAGGGCTTGTTCAAAGTTACTTTACAGAGATGTAGATCACAATGCCAACTAGCTGCACATGAGCCCTCCTTGTGCAAAGATATCCGTAAAATTAAACACAAATACAATACAATACAATAGGCTGCACATCCCACCTCCTCAACAATTAAATTATGCATTACACATCCCACTCAAGTAAAAGGCAAACCGTCAACATATATGCAATGAAGGGCAACCATGTCCTACGATATTTATTTATTGACCCACGTAAGCTGTACCTTAGATATTCAATTTGCAAACACATCATCACCTTCGCGTACCCACTGAATAAAGGAAGGAGGTTGTGCGTCCTTCCACTTTGTTAAAATGTGGGCCAAGAGTGATGAAAGGACAATGGCACTGGCCTGGTACGAGGTCAACACCAAACACTACGGTAACCGGGTTGGGATCAATTGTTCTGCCACACACATCAAAAAGCATCAAATACAGAACCCCGAAACCTGCCCAATGCCACACAGGACCAAGACATATGGCTCATGGTGGCGGGTGTTCGCAGCAGGTACCGTATATTCTAGCAAGCTTGGCCTTATTGAAATAGGAACCGTGAATATTTGAATTTGTGTTGCAGTTCTGACTTTGGTCTATTCCAGAAGTAGGCAACTTTTATCACTGAGGGCCACATTATCAATATTCATGTCAGCATTTAGAATAATGACCAATCTGAGCATTAATATAGGCAAGATAAATGAGTTTGTGTTGTCATTTCATGTGTTTTGGGTTGTTTTATGTATTTTTCTCTCATTTTGGCTTTCTGTTATTGTCTTGAGTGTTTTTAATGTCGCTTTGTGTCTTTTTGAAGTAATTTAGCAGATATTCCTCTCATTCATCTTTGGTTTTTTTTTGGTTGTTGTTTTGTGTGTTCTGACCCACTTTGTGTATTTTTGTTGTCATTTTGTAATTTTTTTGAGTTTGTGTTTTTGTTTTGTTTTGTATTATATAGTGAAATTAAACCTGATAAATCTTGGCTTTTTCACACATGAGCTTCACACGTTCTGTTTTTATTCCCTCCAATCGTGTAAAAAAAAAAATCCCTTCATTAAATAATACAAAACTATAGGAACAAAACTATAGGAAGTATGTTTATTTTGAACGGTATTTGTATTTATTGACATTTTAGAAATATGTTATAAAATGAAAAATCGTCCAGTTATTTTCAACCCACGGAGCACGATTTCTCCTGTATCATGTTAGCATGGTAGCAGCTAGCCTAGCTTTGTCGTCTTCTATTAAGCTATTCTTTTTTAAATTTAAAGTAGCCAGAGGTTAAATGTCATTTGATCTCAAGAAAACAAGTGTGTGAAATACAAAGCAATAGAAAAAGAATGAGAGCTACGACGTCGTGTTAGGGTCACATTCAAATCTGGGCACTACGAGATTAAAGTCTTATTATTTCAATAATAAAGTTTTGACAATAAAGGCATAATATTTCAAAATTAAACTTGTAATATTTCAAGAATAAAGTCATAATTTTATGAGATTAAAGGCATAATATTTCAAGATTAAAGTTTAATATTTTGATAATAAAGTCGTAATTTTATTATCATTTATTACTTTAATCTTTTTTTTTTTTCCTTGTCTGCACATGCTGTCAAAGGTCAACACTACAAGAAGTGTAATCATTATGAGACAGCAACGCATGTTTTGTTATTGCAATAAAATAAATTGATTTATTTTATTGCTTAATTGTGACCATCACCAGCCCTCCCTAAGGAAGGGTAAGAAATCTTTTATTATAGGTAGGTTATAAAAAGGGAGAGCAGTGTTACACCTAAGGGGAGGGGGAGGGGAAAGGGAGCAGGGAGGAGAGACTCAAGATAGGAAATAAAAAGGGTGGGGAAGAATAGACTGTTATACAGTGAGGGTGAGATGTGAAGTTGTTATAACTTTAATCTAAAGAAATTATTACTTTACTCTCGAAATATTATGACTTTAATCTCGTAGTGCTTAGATATCTTTTTAATTTTAATGTGGCCCTAATACGCCGTCGTAGTGGTAGTTTTTAACTTTTTACACACTTGCCACAGTGACTGTAAGTAGTCACAGCTGGTGAGCTGAGACCAAATCACTCGTCACAAAGTCACTCAAAGCTGCTACAATTTTACTCACCACTAGAAACACATTTGAAAAGCTTTTTCAAAGTATAAGTGACTATTTTTCAACAAATTGTGAAACCACTAAAATCAGGTCCAAAAATTGAAGTGGTTTTGTCATCTGTGCCACAAGATTGGTTCCATTGAGTCTCTGCTCAGTATGTTGTAACCAAAGCTTCTTCAGACACTTTTTATCATCTCGATAAGAACAAAGTGCTGGGTTGTTATCAAAAGGGAAAGTAGAAAAAGAGATACATACAGTTAAAGCTGCTAGAAACAATCATTTTTGATAAAGACCGAGTGTCAGCCTCTTAATCAATAAATCGAAGATTATTTGCTCGAAAAGTTAAGATGTAAAAGGTTGAAATTGCCACAAAAGTTTGTTTTGGTCTCCACTGAAAACATTCTCCAATAGACATTTTAGGGTAAAAAGTGACCAAAAATGGTGGAAAAGATGGTGAAATGGCTTTTCAAAAACCACAAAAATTTGTTAAAATTAGAGTGGTCAAAAACAGAGAAAAGGTGGTAAAAAAGAGTTCAAAGTGTCAGTATTGGCTTAAAAGTGGCAGAAATAGGTGGGGGAGGGGTGCATGACATATCGTGAATGTGCTTAAATTGGCAAAAAGGTTAAAAGTGATGGGTCAACATGTGCACCATTAGGTGGAAAAAGTGGTGGAAAGTGTTTATATAAATGTGCAGAAGAGGCATTGAAATTTGATTGAGAAGTGGCAGAAATGGAAGTAATGTAGCAATATTATAGCAAGAAAAAGTGATGAAAAGATGGTAAAATATGGCAAGTTTGGTGTCGTTGCAGAAAAAAGGTAAAAAAATAAGCAAAAATGGGCTCAAATTCTTTAGAAAACATTCTTAGTTTATTGAAAGCATCTTGCGACCCCCTCCCAGTGTCTCGTGACTCCAAATGGGGTCTATGGAACTCCACATCTCACATTGTGGGTTGGATTTTGGTCAAATGTAGGTTGAATCAGTGTCTCTTTTTCTTCTCAACATTCTTGGGCACATTTTTTGCTTTGGGTATTTGTTGTGATGAAGTTGGTCATTATGTGTGCTGTGTGCTTGAAGTAAATAAGTCATTCATAAATGATGTAACAAAAGATTAGCGACGTGTGTGTGTGTGTGTGCGTGTGTGTGTGTGTGTGTGTGTGTGTGTGTGTGTGTGTGTGTGTGTGTGTGTGTGTGTGTGTGTGTGTGTGTGTGTGTGTGTGTGTGTGTGTGTGTGTGTGTGTGTGTGTGTGTGTGTGTGTGTGTGTGTGTGTGTGTGTGTGTGTGTGTGTGTGTGAGCTCATCAGCTTGTAATCCTGGTGAGGTGATGGATGTAGAGCACGCTCCCTCTGCTTGGCTGCAGCCCTGTTTTCGCTCAATATGAATTCCTGATTACAAACTCCAGCATACTCCTCTCAGTCTTCTCCATCCACAAGTTTCCCTCTCGCTGGCCGACGTGAACAAAATACTAAAATGAGGCTTCCTTCCTTTTCTCATGTTGCCATTCGTGCACTCTGATAGACAAATGGTGGTTGCAATTATCCGTGCTCTTTAAATGTGAGTGTGCATTACACGAGGAGGTATAAACACAGACTAATTAAATCTAGAAGCAGTCCCTGGCTAGGGCTGCTCTACCATTGGCTGTTGTCTTCAATCGCTGTGACACAGCCACAATTCTCTGCATTCAGGGTTGAAGCAGGAGAAGCAGAGGCTAAGTTTGTAGCTGTGATTACGCCAGAGAAAAAAGCTCCCACCACCAAGAAGTCTCAAAACAACAAGAAGCATTTTTGTATTTCTTCTCTGTGCTTGGCTCCAGGCAAAGCTGACATTTTTGTATTATTTCAAGCATATTGTTGGGAATTTCATGCAATAATTCCTCTAATCCTGAAGGCATACTCAACTCTTGTTGTAAAAAAACCCAAATAAAGCCAAGCCTACTATTATTATTCACACCTGTTTACTGTTAAAGACTTGAAATACAACTGCATCACAGGTTTTTGGGAAAATTGGAGCAGGTGTTTGTAGATTTTTATTTTTTGTTTCTTTCTCCACTTTGGAATTCAGATTGAGTTTTGGAGCACATGTTTCAAACACACGATTCACAAACCGACTGCGGCCTGGCAGGCAGAGAGTCTAGAAAAATATAGCTTCTGTCCAGCAGTGGTCGGGGCCAGGCAGTTTTAGGCCAAACAAAACAACAGCTGTTAAGGCATAACTAAGTAACTTGCGCAATACGGAAGGGAGTGTGGAAATGTGTGTGATGTGTTTGTTTGTGTGCTAACAAAGCGGCTCTGAAAATGGATGGATGGATATTTGTGTGTGTGCTGCCTGATGGGAGCACTGGGTTGCGAGTGTGTGTGAGTGGATTCCGACCCACCAGTCCAGAATTGCTGATCTAGACAGCATGTAGATGTTGGTAATTTGTTTTTAACAATGATTTATTGGCTTCACAAGGTAAAAAAAAAATAAAAAATGAAAACCCTGATGTTTATAAAGTTTTGTCATATTTATAAACGGAACATTGAACATTTCAACGAATTTCCAAGCATAGGTTTACATTATTGTTCAGTCAAACATTTTGTTGCACTGTCGGCTCAATTTTAATGTCAATTGAGCAAAAAAAAAAAGTGTAAAGAAAGAAAAAAAGAAAAGGTTCCAATTCTGGCCCCTGAAGTTGTCAGTTAAACAAACTAATCTGTTAACCAGCTCAACCAGAACTGACATAAATCCCAATAAAACCCCTACATTTCATTGTAACCTTTAGGAGTTTTTTTTTTTTCGTCTAGTTTTTGTGTTTTGATGAAACGCCATGCATTTATTCATAGTTTTATTTACTCTGCATTTGTCTGCATTCATCCTCAGTGATCATTTGTAAAGCTTGGGCCTGATGACGCGTTTGATCTGAACAGACTGTCCCAGCACAGCAGGAAGTGTAGCCTCGCCCCTTCCTGTTCAGCAGGACAGCAGCTCACTCAGTGATTAACGTTGAGAGCGGCTGAGCAGCCACAGCTCTGGGGCTGCTTGCTCATGCAGGTTTTTGTCTCAGTATAAAGCACCACGGTCCTCATTAACTCATGTTTGCATAAACACTCCAAAAAAGAAGTCCTTTTTTTTTTCCCCAGAGTGCCAAAGACGAGGCGTTTTTCCAGAAACACTGGCCTGCGGGCACATGGAGCAATATCTTAGAAAGCAGACAGTGTACAGTGTTAAGGGTGGAGGATTATTAGTGTTTGGTGTTGCTGTGTGGGCTGAATGTGTCTTTGAGCCTGAATGAATGACAAGTGTCTGATTAACTGCTGTGTTTTCTTTAGGGCAATGCTTTGCAATTATTTTCTGTCTCGCCCCGCTTAGGAAGAAGAACATACTTTGCATCCCCCCACTCTCCGCCGCGACTATAAATAGTATAATTTATTTATAAAATTGTTATAAGTACACCTTTACATAACATTGTATCCTTATTAACATTAAAGAGAAAAAAAGAAAGAAATATGATCAAGATGCATCAACTTGCCTGAAATTTTTTTTTTTTAAATTTAAACTATAAACATGTTCAAAATCAGAATCAGTTTTATTTGCCAAATACAGTTTAACAACAATACAAGGAACTTATCTTGGTGGATGGTGTGAAGAACAAAAAACAAACAATCAAACAAACCAGAAACACAATAATAATAATAATAATAATAATAATAATAATAATAATAATAATAATAATAATAAATGATGGATTAATACATATATACAACTGCTGCAGGTAATTTTGCCGACTTGAACCATTTGATACTGAAAAATAAAATTAAGTAACCTCAATAAGTAATACTGATAAAACTAAATTCAAATTAAGCAGCGACATTAACTCAGAATATATAACACTCTTGAACTTACAAAACAAAAATGAATAAAACTATTTGTGCTTATTGACAAAAAAATTTATCCTAACACGAGGAATTTGTCTTGTTGAAACGTACATAAGCAATAAATAAACAGTCTGTGTTGCTGTCAGTTGCTTCCTCCAGCATAACAGAGACCAACAGCTCCTCTGCTATGGTGTGGGGTTTTTTTACACTGAGCACTTTGAATGCTACCTTATATCATATGATGCTAACTGTGCTCGCTGGTTTACTGAAGTAGTATTCACAAAGCGGGATCATTATTGGCAATATTCGGCACGTTTTTGCTGAAAAAACTCAAGCGTCTTATCAGAGTGATTGGGGTGTAACGTATTTAATTGAAAGTGTCTATTGGTATGGCTGCCGTACGGACAACCCCCAGTGCTATTGGTATGTTTACCGAAGTACACGTACGTAGCGCTTTAGGGTTAGAGCTAGGTTATAACTCTATATCGCAACAATTTTTAGGGCTAGGTTTAGGGTTAGGTTATAACCCTTTATCGCAACATTTTTTAGGTTTTGGGGTTAGGTTAAGTCTTTGTGACCTAAACTGGCCAATGACTGACCTGTCACGTAACCTAAACTGACCAATGAGGGGCACTGCGTACGGATAGAACGTCGGTATAATGATACAGCAACCATACGGATAGCCACTGCCTATTTAATTGACGCCCCGCTTCCTACGGTGAGGTCCGGCTCCGGGTCTCCCCTTCTCCCCCTCGTAGACGGCTTCAGGATGCGCCGGCGTCTGTGGGGCTGGGCGGTCCGATTAGCCTTCACCCCGTTCGACACGCCCCCAGGTACCCAGCAAAAAGGCTTGTACAATGTCTCCAGAGCACACGCATCTCAAGAGCAAAGATAATTTATATTGTGTGCAATTACACTTCATTATAGTACAGTAAAAAAAAGGAAAAAAAACACGCCCCACTATTTGAGAAGGGCTGCTTTAGGGCACAAAACAAAGTGAAGCATGGGTCATCTAGCTCTCACTCATTTCCTATTGGTCTCATCTCAGTAGCTCAGCAAGGGCCTGAGTTCAAACCAGGGCAGTGGATGCCCAGAGGATATCAGCACACATCATTAAAGGTGAAGGTCCTACAATTCATCTTCTCTACCTGTTTATTCCCATACAGCAGTGCCTTTATGATGTTTTAATGATTTAAATTAAACTCCAAATTAAAACAAAGAAAACTGAAACTTCTTTAAATTGAAAAGGTGTTTTTCAAATGGGGGTATGTATACCCCTAGAAGTACGTAACGGCACTACCGGGGGGTACTTGACAGAGAGAGAAAGTAAAACATTTACAAATGAAAGCATCCAAAATATGAGGATTTATAATGCCTATTTTTATGTTAAGTTGAGGTTTTTTTTATTCAGACAAGGTTTTTCAGGAAATGTCCCTGTTCAAAAAGTAGCAAAATAAATCTTGCTGAAACTATTTCATGGAAGTGAAGTGAAACTTCAAAGGAACCATCAAAGGCAATCAGCAGGACTCCCCAGATGAAGACTGGCAGTTGACAGTCGAAACATGTCGGGAGATAAAACATTTCTGAAAAACCTTGTCTGAATGAACACAACTTTAACCAAACATTTTATTCAAAAAGAAGACAAAATAAATCTCTCTGGAACTATGCTTGTTTTCAGTTAAAATAAGATCATCATAATAAGGATGATGACATTGATCTTGATTACACTATGAACTGAAAATACAATTAAAGGTCAGTCTTGGTCTCACACCAGGCAGGAGATGACAAGAAATGATAAAGAGTGTAAAAATACATCTATTCAGGAGGCACTTAATACAGTTTCATTCAACTTATTTACAATGGGATTCTTTAAAATGTGTTTTATCACTCATTTATTCATTTATTTATTCAGTTTATTTCCGACATGGTTACATTCACTTTTTTTTTTTTTACATGCCGAGAGAGAAGCAGTTTGCTTATCTGGGTCCCGTCCCCTGTTTTACCATCGCAAATTTACATGGGTTTACATGTCTCTCTGGTCAAACATTCTTGAGTTGTTCTGAACAGTCCTTTTTTGTGTATTCTCATCTGTAGTCAGTGTTGTCTTGTTTTTATTCCTCCTCTCTATCGTTGTTCATGTTGGCCTTGTTCCCTGCCAGATGTTGTTAGCATTCCTTCAGTTCAAGAATAGTTCCTCTTTCGAAGGTGTTTGGAAGGTTTTTCCCTTTTCATCCATAATGTCACCACTCGGGAATGTCTCTTTTGGACACACAAGTTTGCAGCTTGTTTTGTCTCTACATCAAGGTTAATCCAGCTGTTGTTAGTTCTATTGGCAGTGTTGTATTTTCCACTGTTAGATTTAACTTGTATAAACACATTATTATATCTTAGTTCATAAGCAAGGTAGTAATTTCATTGTACAGGAAAACATGTTTCTAACTGCACATATGACAATAACCACTTTGAATTTAAATTTAATGTAATCCTTAATCACCCCACCACCTAGCAATTGAAATGAATAAATGACAGACCTTTTTTACTCTTGGTTTCCACATTTAATTCAATCTCCGTAAAATAATCACAGTCTGAGTTTTGTTTCCAGTGTTTATATAGATCCGGGTCCATATCCATGATTACCATCAGTAATGTTGTTGTTTAGGTGGATCCTTCGTATTTTCCCAAGTCTTCCATCGTTTTGATGAGGATTGGTTTTCCGTTCTATACTCCCAGTGGTGTGATATAAATCCTGCAGTTTCTTGTCCACGTCCTCACAATTTTTCCTCCTTTTTTTATTTGGCGTGCCTTCCATGCAATGCTTGCATTTGGTCAGGTTTTCATTGATGTACACCTTCGTTCCCTTCAGTTTATTTCCTTGCTTCAGTAGTTCTCCTTTAAATTTCATATTCGTGAAGGTTATTTTTACAGCTCTGTTATCATTTTTCTTTGGCAGGAGATGGCAGGAGTTGATGTTGTCAGGGTTCAGGACAATGTCCTTCGACTCCAGGTAGTCAATGGCCTGTTGTTCAATCGATTTTGTTTCTTCGTCACTCGCATAACTCCTGGGTTTTATCTTTAGGCCTTTGATGATGACATCTTTCTCTCTTTCCTTTTCGACTTTATCTCGGCAGATAGGTTCGTAGACCCTCGCGTATCATCTCCTTGACCTCTTCCAAACCCGAATTGGGTCCTGAAGGGCCTCCCTGCGGTTTTTTCACCATTTTCCTTCAGTCTTGGGCCCAATTTTTCAGGCTGTTCAGCTGTAGCCAGCTGTAGCCAGCTGTAGCCAGCTGTAGCCAAGGTCGTGTTATCGGAGTGAATGAAAACACGTCTGCTCTCTCCAAAGACCAGAGACAATTGAGGAACATTTGGCTCATTCATCTGAGCCAAATGTTGTAGTTGGACAAATGGGGTACTTGGATACAGAAATAAGAAAAAGGGGTATTGGGCCAAAAATGTTTGAGTTAAAGCTAATGGCAATAATTAAAAAAATAAAAATAAAAAAATTATCAGATAAAAAGCTAAAAAAAAAAAGATTTCGAAGATTCAACTTGCCGCTCGAATGTTGGTTTTGATCATTACTGTAAACACTCGATTTATTGACATTGTTGGAAAACGTTCACGCATTGCATTGTGGGATATGGAGTCCCATAACCACATGCAGAGTTTGCGGGGCCGGGGGAGAATTGCCCTCCCTAGTGGTCCAAAGTTTTTCCCAGTTTTCCCAAATTAATTTGAAATTTTAATATAATGTTCATAATATACAAATATTTTAAGTGCCTATTAGTTTCAAGTGACAGATGTTAGTTCTACCTCAGGTGTGTAGTATAAGTTTTCAGGTTGGTTCTTCTTCACAATGTAAACACTACACCCAGCAGTTCATGTATGGTACTGCAGCAAAAAGGAAGCAGAAAGCGGCCGCTGGCCTGATTTTATCATGAATTTACAAAATTAAACAGCATGTTGACACGTATTTTTGTAGTCAACATTATCAATGATGTTACTACTAATATTTTTTGCATTATTGTACATGTTACACACATTGTAATTGGTGCAAAGCTCAAGACTGTCTATATATTTCATTCCATTTCACCCCCCTTGGCAAGAATCTCAAACTCCGCCTATGCCCGTAACCTGATCATAGAAGTGTTTTTACTTCATTATTACTGTGATTTCCTAAGGTTTACCCTAGCATGTGTAAGGTGGGATGATATAAGCTCCCTCTATCAGACATGGGGCTGAATAAATTAATGGGTTTTTGGCACTAGTATTAATTAGCCAACGCTATCTACGGTCAGAGTCCACTCATGGTATTTCTGTCCCATTAATTGGTGGAACCGGTGGAGTGGTGTGTTTGATCTGAATGCCAGCGCAGTCGGGGCTCGTGCCAGGTAAAATGGGAAAGCAGTGATATTATCTTAATGAGAAATGGCCGCTCGCGTCACCATTAATTGAGTGACCTTTACCAAAGAAGCATCGATTTGCTCTGAAAGCAGAAAAAGGAACTTCAGAGATGAGATGTGGAGAAGGCCATGTCACTTTTGATGAGATCTCCGTTCTTTTCTCTAGATACTATGTTTGATCTGTGATTATATTGATGAAATAAGTGTCTTGAATCAACATGTAATTTATCATGTAATTGCTCATAAAGCAATAAATGTATTGCAAAAAAAAAAAAAAAGAAGAAGAAAAGTTTAAGTTAACCTGGGATTATGTAACAAACTGTAAACTTTGCAATGTTCTTTCGTTCTTTAGCAACAACAATCCTACCCTTTCCCTTAAAATGTATTCTCTTTCTGAGTATCTTTGATAAATTATTTTAATTGTTTGAGGAGATAAACTCTTTAGGTATTGATATTTATTTTTTCTTTACCTGATTAACCATTAGGGGTGTGCATTGCCATGAATCTTTTCACGACACGGTATATCCTGATATATCTCGTTACTAAACAATACAATATACATCGCAATATACCGAGATATCAAAAATGACAAATTTCACCTTTACAAGTACAAAATGGTATGAAATACAATTTATTTCATTTTTTTTAAACTTGCATAAGTAATATATAACTAATGTAGTAATATGTAGCATAGGTAATTGGTAACTAACTGTAATGTCACTGACACCTAGTGACTGGGTGTTTACATGCTATGCATATGTTAGTGCATTAAAATACATGATGAAAAACATCATAAAAAAATTGATTTGGACATTTTTTGGATCAATGCACTAATTGCGCTGTGAAATATCGCGATATATCGCTGAATCAATATTTTCTTGCACCCTTATTAATTATAAGAATACATTCCCACAAAACATTTACATTATGATGGAATTATAACTGTAATTTTAAAAATCTGTTACTGTCGTAATTGTAATTAAATTGTAATTGAGTTTAGATAATTGACTTTGTGATTGAAATTGCCATGAAAATTCTATAAAAATTGTCAATTATAATGTAACGCAAAGCTGGGGAACCATGTTACAGTTCTATGTACATTTCTACACACATGTAGTTAACAGTTATTAAAATATGTTTCATATCAAGCTTTCCCACATTTTACCATTTTGGATTTGCTTATTATTTTTCTAATTCACTTTTTAGAATTCTATTTAGTGCATATGGAGCAGAAATAGAATTACTGAATAAAATGATGAAACTAAATTCTCTGCTAACACCCATATTGAAGGCTTGATGTAAAAGCTGATATCTGGACTTTCTGAGAGGACGTCTCGATGTCCCGCCCTCAATAGCTCCACTTTCTCCACCTGCCTCTGCCAATCTACCAGGAGCCACGCCTCTACTTTTCTGCAAGCGCATCGCGGAACATAACAATGTCGCATTGGGTCGCATTGATATATGTCTATGAATCAGGTAAGAGCCAAAATCGTATTTACCTGTTTGCTTTTGTGATGCACGGCCATGTTTCCGTGCACAGTTCCGCATTGACTTTGATTAACAGTCTCAAAAACAGGAAGTTGAAGCCCATTGGCTGGGCGCACTTGGCAATCGTTTCCATTTGTATAAGGGTCTATAGGACGAAGGAGGGATTTATATACATTAATGTATATGAATGACCACTGGTAGTAGACCATAGAAAAAGACTAGTTAGGTATTTTTTTCGCATTTCAAAAGAATCATACATGAACATAAATTTCTCAGAAACTCCAGATATCAGCTTTAAAGCTTGAGCAAAAAGAAAGTAACATTTCCTCTATCAGATCAATGTCGCTGGCCTGCAGTTTTAGTTCAACCTTTACTTTGGGCCACTGTGTAAAAAAAAAAAAAAACAACATCAAACGGTTTGCACAGAACCCACAATTGAATCTCTTTAAATCACAAGTACGGCCTTTCGGACTTGTTTCCAACGCATCCAATTCCATCAGGTCAATGTCAGATCAAGCTGAAGGGGAAGTCAATGCTGTATATTTGTGCACATAGAGCAGGTCACTAATGGACTGTGTTTGTACTGTGGTGTGTTACATTATGATCCTTTCTGTGTGAATAAAGCAAACATACCAATTGCGCAGGTCCAGTTCACTAAGATGTCCTCTTTCACCCACTTTTGGTAATTACCAAGTGCTGAACATCACAAGCACCTCATGAACTGGAAACATTTAGACTTGCTATCAGGATGTGAGCTTTTATCAAATGGAGCCCTGACGGCTTTCAGAGATACTCACAAGTGTAAAATGTAGCATAGGTCTGAGGTGCATGACTACGTTGTGATACCTACAATAAAAGTACAGTCAAGATCTATTTCAAAGTTCTAGAACTTTTTTTTTTACCCACTGACTGGACAAACAACGTTGATTGGATCAATTTATCCTAATGTAAGGTTTTTTCTACCTCTACCTTATCAGATCTTTAATTGAACAGTGCCAGGGAAAGATGACAAGAGTTATTTCTGTGTAGTTTATACTGTTACTTTAGCAGACAGAATTCTGGTAAACAATCTGAAAAACTGGGCTCCCCCTGACACTGGAAGCAACTGGCACAAGACGTGATTGGCCGACTTAACCAAGACAATCCAGCAGCTTTGCCTTACAGTCTTAGTGTTATGTGAAAACAGTGACTATTGTATGGATGTTGGTCTGGCATTTTTCCTCAAGCAATAGTAACCCCCCCCCCCCCAAACCTCTGTGAAGACAGATGGCAACAGATCAAAGACAGCTAATCTTATCATATCAGTGTGAACCATGTGATGCTAACCATCAGAGTTTGCAGGCAACACACAATTGATTATGAGAAAACCTAGAAAATCATTACACTGATATTAAAGTATATTTACTTAAAGCTGCAGTATGTAGAATTGCAAAACGCTCCCCTCTCTGTTTCAAAACCTATCGTCCCTTACCGGTATCCGCGTGACAATGCTCAGTGGCCATATATAGTGAAAATGTCTTCCCTCGAGCAACATGTGTCAGCCAGTGTTTGAAAAGATAAAATAAAATGAAAACTGTGAATAAACATAAACTTGAACGAAGCAATGGTAAAATGGGCCAAGGGACCAACTTGTGTCAGTTGACTTCTCTCCAACATTAGACTAATGTTTCTTTTACAGCATAAATCAAAACATTCAACAGCTATACAAACATTAAAGTCGTTAACATAAAACGTTTCAAATCATCAGTAAAATCATTCAAAATCATCAACAAACACATTACATCAACAACATGACCAAAAATCTCCCTCTCAATCATACACAGTAGAGAAAAAAAGTGCCTTTAACTTTGATTTAAAAATGTTCACATTGGATGTTAACTTCAGCTCTGCTGACAGTTTGTTCCACTTCTTTGCAGCATAACAACTAAAAGCAGCATCACCATGTTTACTGTGAACTCTGGGCTCCACTATCTGACCTGTGTTCATAGATCTGAGAGACCTGCTGGGTTCATACCCGACTAACATCTCACTGATGTGTTCTGGGCCAAACCCATTCACAGATTTATACACCAGCAGCAGAACTTTAAAGTCTATTCTGATGCTGACTGGGAGCCAGTGTAAATACTTTAAAACTGGACTAATGTGCTCTGACCTCTTTGTTCTGGTTAAGACCTGAGCTGCAGCGTTCTGAACCAGCTGTAGCTGTTTGATGCTCTTTTGGGGAATTCCTGTTAGAAGAACATTGCAATAGTTCAGTCTGATGGAGATAAAAGCATGGACCAGTTTCTCCTGATCTTTTTGAGTCATTAAACCTTTCACTCTGGAGATGTTCTTTAGGTGGTAGAAGGCTTTTTTTGTGACAGATTTGATCTGACTGCTGAATGTAAGATCTGAGTCAATCAGAACATCAAGGTTTTTGACTTGGTCTTTAACTTTTAAAGATCGAGACTCATGATACTTGCTGACAGCAGTCCTCTTTTCCTTGTTACCAAAGACAATCACATCCATCTTGTCATGATTTAGTCGAATGAAGTTTTCACTCATCCAGTAGTTTACTTTTTCAAAGCAGTCACACAACACCCCCATAGTCATCTGGGTTCAGTGATAGTTATAGTTGTGTGTCATCTGCGTAGCTCTGATAATCAACCTTACAGTTCTGTAAAATTTGTCCTAAAGGAAGCATATAAAGGCTAAACAGAAGAGGTCCAAGAACAGAGCCCTGAGGAACTCCACAGGACATTGGTAATCTGTCAGATTCAAAGTTTCCTTTGCTCCTCCAAGTAGGACTTAAACCATTGCATTACTTTTCCATTTAGTCCAACCCATGTTTGCAATTTGTGCAACAAAATTGTATGATCTACAGTGTCAGCTCTGAGATCCAATAGAATGAGAACAGATACTTTTCCTGAATCACTGTTCAACCTTATGTCATTGATCACTTTAATAAGAGCAGTATCTGTGCTGTGAGGAGAACAAAAGCCTGACTGAAATGTATTAAATATTTTGTTGAATGTTAAAAAGTGACTCAGTTGGTTGAAGACCACCTTCTCAATGATCTTGGCTATGAATGGAAGGTTGCTGATTGGTCAAAGGTCAAGGCCTGGGGACCAGAACTAGCGCTTTAGAGCATCAAATTCGGCCCACAAGAGAAAGTAAAAATGACAGAATATTCATTCAGTTGTAGTAATTTCCAAAAACAAAAATTCCATGAAACTTAGTTTTCTCCATGCTTATGTCACATGATATTTTTATTTTATAAACCTCTGCAATTTTCTTAAAATTATTCCTCAAAAATTGTCCAAATTAAATAGTAATTGGTTACAAAATCAATGAAATTTAAAAGAGAACATCCTGCAGAGGCTGATATCTGTCACCTATTGTTTAAATAATATTAGTGTCCCACATATTATATATATATATATATATATATATATATATATATATATATATATATATATATATATTATTATTATTATTTTCTTTATATGTATATTTTTAATTAGTGTTTTATTGTGTTTTCAAAAAAGCACAACAACAAACATTCCCTTACAATACAAGCACATTTCTTCTAAACTCAATGTCCTTTATAATGTCCATACTTGGATTCAAAGATTACTTACAAAAAAAAGAAAAGGAAATCAATAGACTTAAAAAAACCAGAAAGAAAAAAAAAAATAATAAAAAAAAAAGTTGTAGTTCAGAACCAAGGGTGTAATTGTAGAGTGAAGAACCATCCTCAAACCTGCATCACACAGACAGACAAAAGCACACATACATTTCAGTGGGTCCTACACAAAGTCAGGTCTATGTTGTCGAACAAATAGTCGTCGTCCTTTCCAGATATCATTAAATTTGTCCATCTCCAGTCTAAGTGATGCTGTCAATTTCTCCATATTATACATTTTTAGCATCCAACCATTCATCAGCAGTAGGGACCTGATCAGAGCGCCATCTCCTGGTTATTGCTTTTTTTTACAGGCCAACATCATAATCCTCAGTAATTTACCATCCTGTTTATTTTTAAAGTTCAAAGTCTTTCATATCCTTAAATACAAAATCTTAAAACTAGTTGGAATCTTAAATTTGATGACATCCATAAATCACCACTATGTCTGTCCAGTATTGATTTATCAAAGTACATCCCCAGAATATGTGGAAATGGTCTGCTTTAGCTTCCCCACAGGATCGCCAGCATTTGGTGTCTCCGTTTTTTCTCTGCGTAGGGGTCGCAAAGTACCTTATCGTGTTTTTCCAGCCATACTCCCTCCAGAATGACGAGTACGTATGTAGTTTTCCACTGGTAATTGTTTATTTCCTCCCATTCCGCTCCTGACACCTCTATATTTGCCTCTCTCTCCCATTTTTCTTTTACATACTCTGTGTTATCTGCTTTTAAATCCTTAATCGCCTTGTAAAGTCTGGAGATCACTTTCCGCACGACCTTAGAACTACATGCATCCATCATAACCTGTATGATGTGCCCAGATTGACTTTTGACTTTTTGAATTTCTTGTCCTAAGTAATGCCGCAGCTGCAGATGTCTGTGAAAGTGCTGTTTCTTGAGGCCATGTTTGTCCTTTATGTTCTGAAAACTCATCACTGACCAGTTTTTGATTACTTCCCAGTGCATCTTTGGACCATTGTCACATGATTTAAACCTGCTCTCTAATTTGTTGGGAGCAAAATCCGAATCAAACGCAATCCACCTGAGGAACCTACATTGATTTCCCAAACTATATTTCCTCACAACATTAGACCACATTTTAATTGATACCCCTTAACCGTGGATTTAGATATTGTTTCCACTGGGACCTCAGTTTCTCGTTACCTATTATTGTTTGTAATGGGAGCCCCTCAAATAATCTCTCCTTAATATCTTTCCACCTTGCGGAGTACCCTGGGTCGCACAGGTTTGACAGGACCCTTAACTGTGAGGCTTGGAAATAGCTTTTTAAACAGGGAATGGCTGAACCACCCTCTCACTTTGGTAATTGTAGGGTTCTACATTTTATTCTTGGGTTTGCCCCTTGCCATATACAGTATATCTAGAAATTATTTTATCCCATTCCTTAAAATCTTGGGATGTTTTGGAAAAGGTATTGTAGCCTGGATAATATATTTATTTTGATCAGCCCTACACTTGACGCCAAACTGACGTATGGTATTAAATTCCATTCGTCCAAATAATTTTTTATCTTTGATAGTTTCTGATCACAATTTGAGGATTTTAATTTTTCAAGCTCTTTTGGTAAAATGATCCCCAAATACTTCATAGAGTCCTGTCCCGTCTTCACATGATGATTTTGTACTACATTTTGATTAGGCTCGTAGTTAAAAGTAATAACTTGGGTTTGCTGAATGTTAACGTTGTACCCTGATAGCTCTCCAAAGTCTTTCAGGGTCGTCATCAGCACAGGTAAAGAAGTGTTAGGGTTTTCCAGGTAAATCATAACATCATCCGCAAATAATGCTATCTTCTGTTCATCTCCCTCCATCATTGGCTTAGCGGCTCAAGAAAGATGGCAAATAAAAATGGACTCACCGAACACCCCTGGCGACACTCCGTTCTAATTTGATCCTATCATACAGGCTTCCATTTACCTTGATCCTTGCTGTTGGACTTGTGTACAAGGTCTGAACGGCTTCAATATATTGGTCATGAAAGTTAAACTTCTTCATTACCCGGAATAGTAATTCCCACCTCACCGAAAACAAAAATATGAATACCTATATTTTCATTGATTAGGAAGCCTAACAAGGTAACCAAGTGATGAGAAACAAATTAGATGATAGATAATAGTTTTTAGTGTATTTTACAGCTGATTTAAGACATGGGCCAAGACTCAAAACTGACCCATTATCATAAGAGATGCTAACAGTAAGCTAACACCAGAGGAATGATTCGTTTTATGGGGTTATTTATTTCAGGTTTGGTAATTGTGAGTAATTGAATTTGAACTTTAGTAATTGAGAACGCGATTGCATTTGACTTTAAGGGGAATATTACAATTCTAATTTTAATAGTAACTGGAAAAAATGAAGTCAACGTAATCGTAATTGAGTTATAACTGAACATGGACAATTGAAGATGTAATTGTAATTTAAAAATGTTATTGACCCCAACCCTGGTATTAGGTAAACGGGAATCAGTTAGTGCAGAAAACACAGAGTTCTCTAAATGTGTCTAAATATTTACTATGAGAGCCATCATAATTAGTATATGTGTCTCTGCTATCAAACTGTAAAAATTCCCTGGATTATATCACTTTAAACAAAAGGCAGTCTCACGTGACATTCAATTTGTTTGCACTGTTTAATATTCATTGATTCCATTAGACAGTCAAATTTTACACCCAGTCCAGGTCTTTATTCGCAGGTTGACAGGAGGGAATTTAGAGACAGCTGAAAACTTATCAAGCTAATTTGAGGATTACTGCCTAGGAAACATTAAGTACTACCAGAACGTAATATATTTTTGGTTCTTCTTAATTTAGAAGAAATCGGTGCATTTGTAATAAAGTACATAATAAATCTGAATTTTTGACAGTTGCGACTCAGTGTTTCTTCTCCTACCTCAGCTGTAATTTCTCTTAATCTGATGTTAAGTATATTTTTCAAGATGAACTGAGACACACACACACACAAAAAAAAACTTTTAAAAAAGTTTACTCAAAACTATTTATTAAAAACTCACAAACAAGATGAGATGAGATAATCACATGACCCAGACCATGACCTGTGCTTTTTTCTTTTTTTTTTAGAACAGCAAAATGTGCTGCCATGCAAAAATGAAGGTTAAATACATTTATTCCATTTGTACAACTTTACGACCACAATAAGTCATACATTTGTAACCATTACTTTAGTGTTTCTGCATGACGTTGCTACAGCGCTTGTTTGTAAAATGTAAAAGGACATGTATTAGTCCACTGGTTTCTAACCCTAACCCTTTTTGATGTCACAGATTTCTAGTGGCCCCAAAGACTTCTTTTTCTGTATTTATTTTGTTTTATTTTTTATCATGTTTGTCATACTGTGCAACAAACACAATAATCAAAATTGAAATTAAAATAACAATAAAATAGTCAGATGTGCCGTTCTCGCAGTGGTGGTAACTTAAGACTTTGTGGGCGGAGCTTGTGCTTGCACGTTGATTCCCACACTCTCTGAATGCGTGATTCGGTGACTCAAATGACACTCTGTCCAGTGTGAGTCGGTCATATAAAGTGAAGTCAGTAAAACGAATCGAGTCTTTTTGCATCACTACTCGGATCTTTTCTCCCTCATCACAACTAGAAACAGACCACTCCCACTTAGTGAGTGCGCGGCTGGTGTCATCCACCAATCGGCTTGCTCTTCTTCTGAGGACTCGCCCTCATTTGGGACGCTTACTTCCTGGTTATGATCCCCGTGTCCATGGCGACCGCTCAGCGCCGTTGCCTGTTGGCTGATCCGCCCTGACGTCACGGCAGTGTAGGGGATTCCTCTCCCTGTTGGTACTCTGTCTGTGACAGAGCGAAGGGCTGCAGATGCCGCTGCACGCACCGTGTACACGTGAGTAGCCAAGTTGACCATGTTTCCTGTTTGCTTCCGCACACCGCCATTCATCAAGCGACTATTACAGGTTTGATGCTGAAAGTCAGGAGAAGAGACGCCATCATGGTCATCTCTTTCTGTATTTGATGCTCATAAACTACATCGTCTGAGGTCTGTGCTGCTGCTGCTGCTGAGGTCAACCACACGAAGCTCGGCTTAAATGTGAGTGCTTGAGTGATGACAACTTCCATAGATATATCCTACAGTTATACAATGACAAATAGGCAAGAGAAGCGTATTATGTAAGTCAGTGTTTCTAAACTGATTAAAGATGGAAATATAAATTCCGGGCTCTTGTGGCATCCTGATAATCACCTGCTCATTACCTGGGATGAGAATCAGGTGTGTTGGAGCAAAAGCTAATAACAAAGTCAAATGGCATTAGTTACTAGTTTGAAGCTGACTTAGCTCGACTTGGATGTAAACAACTGCCCACTCCTGTATGTTGTGGTTTTAGGATGTAGTCATTTTAAAATTAATATTTTTAATCAATAATAATAATAATAATAAACAACTGATTTTGTATTTTCTGTAGTTTCTTTTACTTTTATTTATATTTCATGAAAAGAAACTTGTCGTCCAAACTCTTGTGGATTACAGCATAATTTCCATCTCTGAATGTATAAGTTTTTCATTTGGTTTCTTAAACAAAAAAATAAAAAATAAATCCTTATGCACAAATATTAGATTGTGTGCATGCCTATTTGCACTGTATTTAATCCTCATTTCATAATAATCAATCTTTATTCTTAGTCTTGTGTTGATATAGTCATTGTCTTGGTCTATTTGTTGACTTTTTTTTTTTTAACTTTTTAATCATGTATTCAGCTTTTATTAGTTGTTTTTTTTCACCATGTTTTAATGTAAACTTGGAGCTGTTACAAGTTAATGTAAACTTGGAGTGGTCGTGTAATTACAATGTTCACTTTCTACTTTATTCTTCAACAGAGACGTAAAGTTGTTTTTTTTTTTTTTTTAATTAGTTTCTTTGTCAAAGCATAGAACAAACACTGGTCTAAACCTTTGCACCATATTAAACCACTAAACTTGTATATTTAAGTGCATTAACTTGTTTTGCTAGTGTTTTTCTTTAGTTTTGTCCCTTTGAAACATTCAGAAACTCGGTCACGGTAAACGTTTACTTGTTTTGCATTATTTGTGATTTTAGGTGCTTATGGTGCACAAGGCCTTGGTACTGTGTGAATTCAATTTGCCTACAAAAACAGCTCCAGGAAGTACAGTTATAAGGACTGTTTGACTGAGAAGGCAGTGGAAGTTCACAGCCATATGACAGACTTCACATGATAGAGGGAGTGAGAATGGCCGGGGGAAGTGGTAAACCAATCCATACATTTTTTTCCATCAGCTATTTGCGGTAACTGTCTCTAAATGTTGCGTGTTTGTCTTTCCAGAACTCTGTATTTTTATCACTTTTTTGGCTTTTCTGCAACTGAACCTCAGCAGGAGCTCATTTTCTGTATAGTATATGTTGTGCCCCACACGCCAAGTCGAGCTGACCTTGTCGCAGAGCTTTTCCATAGAAGGGATCAGCGGCAGTGTACGTAACGGGCACGCTCGCTGCTCAGATGTCTGTTCACGAGCTCTCAGGGCTGCTGGCAGGACATCCTTAAATAGATAAGCACTTTAGTTGTATGCCAGAGTGAGGCCTCAAACAGCCAGGCAACGTGATTCCTCAAGTTTATCTACATCCCAGAAGGTGACTCAGCAAAACACTGGCCCGTGTGTATCAGTCTGATTTTGAGGATGACCAAAAAAAGCAGTTTTTCTCATATCTCTCCCGCCTAAAGCTGCTTGAGACAGAGTGGGTGTGGCGGAGTATGTCGAGATTGGTATATTTGAAGTGCCAGTCTACGTTGTCTTCTAACGATGGCGTTTTATCTCTTTGTCTTGGCGGTGCATTGACACGTTCGAACCCATTTGCCCCTACAAATATTGTTGAGTTTCATTTACACTATGATTCATTTTTTTTCTGTCATTTTTACTTTTTCGGATTTGGCCCCCCGGGCCTTGAGTTTAACACGTGAGCTAAAGAGATAGTGTAGGCCTCATAGTTCAATAAAACAAAGTTTATTCGCTCGGAGAAAAAACAAACATTTCAAAAGTTAAAGTTGGTGATAAAAAGTCTGTAAACACGCCCCCATTGACATTGTTGGAAAAGTTCCATGCATTGTATTGAGGGATTGTGGAGTCCCAAAAGCAAAACTTACTTAAAAAATAAATAAATAGAAAAACTGAAATAATAGAAAAGTTTATTGTTTTCTTGCCAATAAATGCCATCATCTCGTAGAAACTCATAATGTTTCTTCTTTATTATGAATTTAAAACTGTAAGATATTGTGTTGAAATGTGGTTTCACTTCTTTCTTCTCAGAAGTGTTGCTATCATGTTCCCTGATGCCCTGGAAGCAGCGGGAAGGGTGGAAGGCCTCCCCTTATCCTCCCCACCACCATTAATGGAACTAGATGAGGAGGAAACCGAGGCATCGGTGGACAGAGGGCCTAAGAGACGAGGCCGCTACCGTCACAGTCTGCAGCTTATAAAACCCTTCAGGATCACACACAAGTAAGCGCAATTATATTTAAGCTATTGTGATGACAATAGACCAAATGAATGCAAATACAAATCATTTCCACTGGGGATGTGCAATGCGTTGCCATGAATCTGACGATACGATTCACGGTTTGCATGTCACTGTACGAGATATGCTGATGCTAAACAATATGTCATACAGCGCAATATCAATAATAACAAATTTCACCTTTACAAATGCAAAATGGGATGAAATACAATTTATTTCATTTTTTTAAACTTGTAAACTAAATGGTAACTAACTAATATAAAAAACAAGTGGTATGTTTATCAAACCATCAAATATTTATTTTCAAAAAAGTTTAACAATTGCTTCTACAGTAGATTCTGATTTTAAGTTCTTAACTTCTAAAAAAAAAAAAAGTAATGTCACGGCAAATTTGCAGTTGCCCTCATTTGGAGACATGACTTGTGCTCCGGTTGAATGATGAAGTCCAGTCAAAGCATGATGATTTTATAAAAAAGGATTTATTATAAATTAAATGAAAAAGAATACAAAAAAAGGGTGTTCCATCCTGCCCCCTCTTGTTTGTTACTGGCACTGTGAATACAGAACAATCTGTCTGTACTGCGGGTAATCTAATCTAACATGACTCAGCAAAGGAGCAACGTCTTTGTTCAAAAGCACAACGATATAATGCAGTCATTGTGTATAACTACATACTGTACATCTATAAAAGTGCCCAGTGTGTTTTAGTGCAGTCAACTTCCAAGCTAAAATGCATTGAGGAGTGAGGTAGTTTAACAAGGTCTGATGTGGTTCACATGATAAAAAAAAAATACATGTGGACATTTTTTGGATCGATACAATAATCGCGCCGTGATATAGAATCAGAATCCTTTTTTATTGTCATTGTACAAAGTACCCCCCCCACACAACATTCAAGTACACTTAAAGATTCAAGCCAGAACAGACAGTTATCATAAAAAACAACATAAGGTATGGTAAAAGTCTGTCAGAATAAAAGGTCCATTAGTATAAAAGTTAATCAGAATAAAAGTGCATTGGGGTAAAAAGTTTATCAGTATAAAAGTGCATGAGGTATAAAAAGTGAATCAGTATAAAAGTGCATGCTATAAGATATACACACAAGTTCAGAAAGAGACAGTATTTCATTTCTTATTTTATAAGTAGTGATGCTGGTGTCTATGGTGTGTGTTTATTGTTTATTGAGTGGATGGCTTTTGGGATGAAACTGTTGATCGCCGAATATTGAGGGCGTAAGATTTTTTTCTTACGCCCTTAATTTCCACCATAGGTTATTTAAAGTATTATGTGTAAATCATACACTAGCTACGTAGCTCGGACTTGTTTATGGGTGCGTTTATTGCACTGTGTTTGGAAGTGACAGGAGGCCTTGATAAGGAATTGGAACTTATCCTGTAGCAGCACACAGAGCTATGTTTGAACACTGATAAACATACCCACAACTCTTTTTTTTTTGTTTTTAACTGGGGTCTTAGATTTCTATGAAGTGTGTGCAAATGGCTGTCCAAACACAGCAGGCATAATTCACCTTTCACTGAGTCCTCCAAAGCAAAAAGCACTCTGCTTTTTCACCGCCCTATGTGGTCATGTTCCTCAAACATAACGCCTGTGTGTGCGCGCCAGCACTTTGAGACATCTCACCCATTTCTGCGACTTCTGCTCTATTCCAGGCATCAGCACCCGGTCGACAACGCTGGCCTCTTCTCATTCATGACCCTACACTGGCTCTCTCCACTGGCACTGAAGGCCTACAAGGCGTCCAGCTTGTCTTTAGATGACGTGTGGGGTCTGTCCTGCCACGAAGCGTCGGCAGTCAACTGCCAAAGGTGAGGTGACTGCGGCACAACTGAAGTTTGTCTAATAACAGCGACCAATGGGGTTCAAGCAACAGGTTTTAAAGTAGAGAAGGATCGGAATAATGCATCCTGAAGGGATATTCCATGGCGTCACAGACCTTTCTGTGCCGATTATGAAATGTTCAGCATGCATGCTTATACCAGTGGTTCCCAAACAGGGGTACGTGTACCCTTAGGAGTACAGGAGCACATTGCAAGGGGTACTCAGAATGATTAAATGATGATTAAATTAATAGGGACATTTTCCTAGTTCCTTTTAGTCTATTTTTGGACAAAAAGGAAAAGCAGCGGGGACTGTGAGTAACAGCTGGCTATCAATCCTGGCTCTGATTGGTTCTTTTTACTCGGACGCGGTGCATTCTGGCAATCTGCCAAAGGCTGCAGGAGCAGCAGGGGGGGCTCAATGAGTCTGTTTTTTTCACACAAACTACTAGTTTGATGTAAAGCTGTCCTTGCATAGTGACAGCTTTAGTAAATATGACAAAAAGTCACTTTTATAAGAGTTGCAGACTGCACCTTTAAAGCATAACATAGTTTTAAAGTAGCAACCTTATGAGTAAACATTTAATCCTTTCTGGAAAAATCTATTTCTGTACAAAAACGTGGATAGAATACCTCAGATTTGTTCATCAAACGAGTAGCCAAATATCTAGCTTCAGGGCGATTTATTCGGTAACTTTACCAATGAAATCTGCCATGAACAGATTAAATGCTGATGGAAGATAAATCAGAATCAGAAGACTTTATTTATCCCCAAGGGGCAATTCAGTTTACAGTGGTGGGTTGGGTTGCAGCAAGAGACAGAACATTACACACACATCCACATGTTATCTCTTCAACAACTCTTTATAGTACAGAAAGTTTTTAATGTACTGGATATAAGTGAATCTTAGTGAGTTACTTGAATCTTAACACATAAACATGTGTTTCTAAAGTCAACACTGGCAGTGATACAGGTATGGGGGGGGGGTGAAGGTTGGAGAGGTTCAAGTTATTCCAGCAGAGCTTGATTTTCCTCCCAGTGTTTTTGGTGTACAGTAACTGATCCATACAAGGTAGAACAGGATTATTATTCAAACAAGTGTTAAGAAACTGAGTGAAACAGTGTTGACAAGTGAGTTTTGTTGTGAGATCTCAGTGAAATACTAATGTGACCTCTGCCATATGTGCTGTGGACGATGATTCACGGTTGTGCCAAAACTTTTCAATAATTAACGTCCTGGTTTTTTATTTGTTTTTGGAGTTTTTTCCAATATGGGATTATTGTGTTGGAACACAGGTCACTATAAATAGTGGGGATTACAGTAAGAGTTGTTGTCTAATTCAGATTATGTCATTAACTGCTACCTGAAGTCCACAATGTTTTACCTTTGACCCTGATTAGCTTTCTCTGACCCCGGCAGACCTTGAAGTAAAAGTCTAGGATTACCTGCACAGTAATGCTTCGTCGTAATCTACGAATCAAAAACAATACTTCAGGCTGCATTTTTTGCGTTATTATATTGTGTTGCTTTTTGAAAAGACAAGAAATGCCCTCCACATTACTAATGAGCCGTCAGCTGCCTGTGACACAGCAGTAAAGCAAAGGCCGACTGTTTGAGGAAGTTAACTCTTGAATCTGTTGACATTTGTGTGGTTCGGAGGTGCTGTTGTGTGTGTGCGTGTGCATGTGGTGAAGCAGCACACTGGCATGGACATGCACTCCAGATAGGAGGGCTTTTTTCTCTGTATGCTTAGCAAGTACAGTTATGCAACCTCAGTGCCAAGCAGACATGATTTAGAGTGAGGGATTGAAACGGCACCCTGGGAGAGTTGACACTTTATGGTGCTCAGTGCAGTGTGAACGATGAAGGAAACATCCCAGTGAACACTCTTCAAACCGCAGCGTTACTCGCTGTCTGGTGAACTCAAATGATGACAGTTTTGATCCATTCTGGCCTGTTAAAAAAAATCATGAGTTTCCACATCTAAGGGCAAGGGTTTTCAGTCAATATTCATGATTTAATTTCTATGTAAACTAACTTAACATAGAAATAAAGTTGTAAAGTCTTTTTTTTTTTGAAGAATCTTCAAAACATTGTGGTGGATAGGTTTGTTAGTAAGTACTTAAACAATGTTATATGAAATTGATGTATGCACTCGCCCATCCTCTTAATCCTGTACAGTATAATGCAAGTATAGAAAGTGCAGAAGTGAGAGGATTAAAATCATATGTTGCCTTTGAATTTTTATTCAACAAAGTAGAATACTTGGTGGCCAAAGCAAAAAGAGGAATCTGGGATTCTCAATGAATGTCTTTGACAATGGATCTCTGGGTTGTTGCTTTTTGTATCTATCAAAAGACTTATTAGGTGGTTATATGTGAAAGTTCACGTGCAAAAGGAGTTTCTAGAACACTATATTCAGCCCATTCTGCACCATTAACCATCCATCCATTTATTAATCCGTCCATCCATTATACAAATGCATGCAGACATTCACTCTGTTAAGATTTTTCTACTTAAAAGGAAATCTAAGTATTTGGAGATGCATTTTACATACAACATACATGTAGCATCTACACAAATGTGCCATGGCTTAACACCATTATTACCTTTTTTTATTAATTTAATGTATTTTTTTAGTCTTCCACACGTCATGGCACATCCAAAGGCACCAAAATAACTTCTTTCCCATTCTAACACTCGGAATAATCTGGATCCCGATCTGTAACACATCCGTTACGTCCTCAGGTCCTGATTATATATTTACGTGAGCAAAGAGGTTAAAGTATTGCGTGAGTGTATAATATGAACACAGTGTATCACTGTTTAAACTGAAAGCTTTCTGTTAATAGCAGAACCTACGTAACAGTCTATGCTTTTTTTTTTATTCATTCAACTATGTATTTAACATGACTTGACTTTCACGTAATAACCAGGCTGTGCTGGAGTCTAGATGTTTTAATGCTCTGTCTATCTCATGATTGGTTTTTGATAAAGTCGTTAAGACACAAATGACTGTCTGTGGCTGATAAACGACTGCTTTATAGAGTCATTAACTATGAAGCGTGTGGCCAGGAACAAACCTTGGCCCTATTCAAGTGGCTTTATACAGCGGGGCGCAGCACATCATACCTTTACCATGTTTGTTAAATTATGAATAATTCCTCATTTTATATTGTGGATTATCTTAATTTAACCCTTTGTTGTGTAAAGCCACTTTTCTTTTTGTCTTTTCCTGCATAACAGTAATGATAGTATGTAGGGGTGTGCATTGCCATGAATCTGACGATATGATATGATTCAAGATTTTCATGTAACGATACAATATATCCTGAATGATATATCCTGATACTAAACAATACAATATATGGCGATGTATCATGATATCAATATTTCACTTTTATCAATGCGAAATGGTATGAAGTACAATTGATTTTTTTTAAACTTGCAAGAACAAGTAAATGGTAACTGACTGTAATTAAAGTACAATATCAAAAACAAGTGGTACATTTATCAAACTGTCATATTACATTTTTCGAAGAAGTTTAACTTTTGCTTCAACAACAGAATTCTGATTCTGTGAAGTTCTTATAGTCTTGGGGGTAAAAAGTAACCACCATAATCTATAAAAGTGCCCACTGTGTTTTATAAAATCGACTTCTAAACTGAAATGCATTGAGGAGTGAGGTAGTTCGTTAAGGTCTGATGTGGCTCACTGACACCTAGTTTACGTGTTATGCATATGTTGGTGCAATTAAATGGCTTTTTCGTTAAAAAACATGATTAAAATAATAATTGCACTGTGAAATATTAAAACATACAGCGGAATCTATTTTTTTTTTCTGACATCTTTAATGGTATTTCTGAGTGCCTCGGTAAGCACATTGAGGCCAAAGCCAATAAAACAAAGAAGAAGCCTAGCGCTATCCATAGCATGTTTTAAAAGCACTGCATGAACTTTGGATGCATAATCCTTATAAGTTACATATGGACAGTATGTACAGCTGTACAAACACTCAGCATGTGTAACATGTGTTACTGTACATACAATACTATATATACTTTATTATGTCAGCTTTACATCTCACATAATTTGAGTAATTTTCTGCAGAATTGCATTCATGAGGGAACTGAAACTCACTGCTTAGTCTTTGTTAGTTTTTTATACACGTGTTTTTATTTACACAACTTGCCCTTTTCTTCTCCTGCAGGCTTGAATTTTTGTGGCACGACGAACTTAAAAGACATGGGCGAGAGGGGGCATCCCTGATAAGAGTCTTCTGGAGGTTCTGCCAGACCCGCATGCTGGTGGCCATCTTTTCTCTCCTCCTCACAATGGTTGCAGGCTTTGTGGGGCCTGTGAGTACCTTCCAAGTCCTCCATGTACCGTCCAAGTGCTACTGGTTTGGCTGCTGAGCCGTTCAGCTTGGCTGTTATGCGGAAGCCGGAAGTCCCCCTGTTCCCTCTGAAAATCTCTTGATCCCATTTCACACTGGTGTGGAATTGAATAGGAAGCATGCTTGTGATTAAAAAGCCTTAGTCGTGGAAACCCATATTAATGCTCAACATGAGCTGGGTTTTGGTCGAGACATGAACCCTCACATTTTCCTAGAAATAATGTTTTCCTCTGTATCAGTAAACACAAAACATGTTTTTATAAAAAGAGTGATTACTTTCCCTAAATTGAATAACAACTATTTTTAAGTGTCTACTTCTAGTTTGGTTGTGTTCTACTACTGATTTTGACTCGGTAGGAGCACGGTATGGGATCACCACCTGTTGCTAATAGCATTAGCTGGATTTAGATCTTAGACAATGACGCATTTGTTTGGCATTCCTTTCTGATTCTGAGCACTTGTTGACACAGCGTTTATACTGTATGCCCTCACTGTGGTTTTAAACTGTAGTGTTTACGTAACAGAAGCAAATCTAACTGCACATACAGTAAACAAAATATTTCTCCTCATGTTGATCAAACCTAAAATATGTTTCCTTTTACAGCAATGCTTCCCAATCTCTTTTGTACCCTTCTCCATAACTTCATGGAATTGATTTATTATTTAAATACCATGCAATTTTTATGTAATTACTTCAATAGTAAGTAAATACGGTCCTTATTTATTGTCTTCTATTGTCAGAAGTGTGATAAAATGGCCTCTAAAATAATCATAATTATCAGCATAAAATAATCCTGTTTCAATAAATTAGAAGAAAATAATGTATTTTATTGAGCAATAGTGCTGTTAGTTTGTGATGAATTTGTCCAAAAAAATAGCCTAAAATGGAAGAATACCCCCTGCAATGTGCTCCTGGTGGTACATGCACCCCTGTTGGGAACCACTGCTTTACAGTCAATGTCAGTCTGTGAGTCTCTCTTAATGCTTATTCCATTATATTCTGAAATCTGCTTTAAATATTAATATCTCCCTTTAACTTCCTTATATTGACTTTGACTTTTTTTAATTTAGTTAAGCCACTTTCTATCTTGTTTTTGCTCTGCTTCAGGTAATTAAATTTTTATTTTTAATCTTATTTTAGGTTCTGTCTCATCTCCACATTGCTGTTGTACTTAATTTGTTTTTCTTTTCAATAATTTTGATGTTCTCACTGTTTTTCCTCAGGCTCTCATGGTTCGGTCTTTGCTGGAGTACTCCCAGAGCCTAGAGTCTAACGTGCCATATGGCTTGTCTTTGGTAGCTGGGATCTTCCTCATGGAACTTATGCGTTCGTGGTCACTGGCGCTTATGTGGGCTGTTAACTACCGTACATCGGCTCGCCTCCGTGGGGCAGCCCTTACTTTAGCCTTCCAGAAGATCCTCCGCCTGCGCAGCACCAAAGACATCAGCCCAGGCGAGGTAGGTGCCCAAACTCTGGTGGGGGGAACCCTTTCCAATTAAACTGAATCATTCTGCTTTGCTCCACGTGCAGATGATTAAGATGCATTTATTTTAGCTGTTCCTCCATTCTCACTTGGACCTGAGCAAATCCCACAGCCTGAGGGAGAGGAGGTCATCATAAATGAATCATTCAACAGTTCAGGAAGAATACTGCTGGTCAACCTTAGACTAATAATTATTGTATTGATGTAATTGCATTCAATGCCCCAAGTGATACAAAATATGTTGCAGCATTTGTGTTGCTAAATGATTTTTCCATTTTCTAAATGTGTTTTTGCACAGCTGATCAACATCTGCTCAAGTGATGGCCAGCGGATCTATGAGGCGGTGTCAATGGGCTGTCTGCTGGCGGGGGGGCCACTGGTGGGGATACTGGGTCTGTCTTACACTGCATACTTCCTGGGCCCCACTGCTCTGGTGGGATCAGCAGTTTTCATCATCTTTTACCCCACCATGGTAAGACACAAAATACATTATAAGAAAAGACATTAGACCATAGCTCTTTTTTAACTGTAGGTAACGCTGTAATAGTTGGGAATTAAAAAAGTGCTAGATCATAAACACCAATATAATGTATGTGTGTAGGTTGTGATAATTCTTTGTGATGTCAAAAAGTACTGAAAGGCTTTTCTATTGTTGATGTCGATACGGCGATATATTGCGATATTTTCCCCCGCGATCGGTTATCGATATGCTAACGCTAAGTATGGATTTAAAAAATAATAACAATAATAGTTTTTCTGCTTTTTCACTAAAATGTGCAGGTAGGTTTTCACAGAAATGTTGTCACTGTTATTTGAAGGAAACAATATATCGTTTACTGGAATATTGCACTATAATGGTGTCACTGGTAAGAAAGACCCTATTTTTTGTTTACAGAAAGCACTATTGGAGATACTTATTAGTTTACATTGGTATGTTGACACTTATTTACAGAAATGTTGCACTAAAATAGTGTCACTGTTCATAGGACACTTTTTCAATTTTTTGTCTTTCAGAGATAAGAAAAAAAAGATTAAGATTAAGATTATTATTTCATATGTCATAGATTATCATAGATTGATTTCTGACCAATATATCGATAATTGCAGTATCGTCATATCGTGAGATAATTGTTATCGTGAGCTTTGTATCGTATCATGAGGTACCCAAGGGTTCCCACCCCTAGTTGATGTTGCTATTTGTATGTTTGTAATTAAAAGTGAATATGAGGTAGGCGCCTATAAGCTTTCTTGCTTCGACCAACTCCTTTTGAGCTTTCATTACTGTGTAATGATGTATCTTGTGTTTTGTAAAAAATGTAAATATAAATTGCTCAAATGAACCAAACTAAATTAAACTTCCCAGTCCTTAAATGGAGGATTACTTAAAATAAAATAAATATAATTACTGCAAAGCCTAAATATCTCCCATCACAAATAATTCATAAATATCCAAAGCAGTGGTAGTACTTTATACATATCATGTGGCAAGTCAATTCATTACTGCAGATTCCTAGTTTAATGAAAACCTAATGTGACCTATGTTTACTGATTATTTTCTTTGCTGACACATCTTAAATAGAAAACAAAATTAAATTACCTGTTCTATAACTTGTTAAAAATCGCACCCCCCCCAAAATAAAAATCCACACCATTTTTTAAAAAAACCTCTGGCAATCAGTCATCTGTCAATTTTGTTGTGTTTTGTGCAACACACTCAGCCTAAGGCTCAGCCTGAGAGCTGGAGAACCTGGTATTGATGTGGAAGGTGTTTTTCACTCTGGTTCCCTGGACAGGCCTGCTGCACAGCTAATGTGATTGTGTCTGCTTTCATTTCCTCTGCTGCCACTTTATTTCTCTTGTCATCATTTCCCCTCTTCCTGTCTGGACAGATGCTCGCGTCCAGGCTGACGGCGTATTTCCGCAAGAAGTGTGTGACAGTCACTGATTGCCGCGTGCGACTGATGAACGAGATCTTGGGCTGCATAAAGTTCATCAAGATGTATTGTTGGGAAGATGCCTTTGCACAGAACATTCACAGTGAGTGGCTTTCCAGGTCCAAAATGACTCCAGGTTACAGGCATTTTTTATTTCCGAGTTGTCACTTCTGAGTACTTTTTTTTTTAAAAAACTATAGAGTTCTTTTTTTCTTCTTCCTACATTCTCTGTATTCATAAGGCTGTGTCAGCTCATGTGAACAGGTAGGGTTAAAACCGTTTTTTGTTCTCATTGTGAAGAAACAAGATGACCCAGTTCCATGAGCACATCATTTAAAGTCAAAGCCACTGTAAATTAGTTTGCTTCAAAGTTAACTTAAAGGGTGTTTTGGGAATTATAACGCTTTTAAAAACCTATCCTTCAATTATTTTGTTAAAGTATTTATTGTGATTACATATTAGCATCATACCAAATTGGAAATCATTCTAAGAGCCAGTAGGCTTTATAAACAAAAATGTTTTTATTTCAGTTTCTCCTGTAAAATGGAAAAGCTGTATCTCTCTTTACCCTTAATGTTTGTACAGAAACAGACAAACCATCTAGATGTGTTCCTGCTGGGAAACGAGACGTACCAGCAGGGGCAAACACTTCTGTTTCACAGTGTGCTACTGGGACTAGATTGAAGATGTGCAGGGTATTGGTTTCAGTATTCGCTCCTAGTGAGCTCACACATCAATGAGGAACTTTATTTGGGAGATAGAATATCAGTCAGTGGGGTCAGAATTTGGGTGTGAGACTCTGACTTATCAAGGGTTGGTGAGTTTTAATGCCCTGTTGAAATGAAAGCTTCGTGTTATTCCTCTTTCACCAACACTTCTGTCTCCTTTACTTGCGCCTGTGGTGCCGCTCAGTAAATGTTACTTTTTTTTCTTTTTGCTGTCTTTGCATTTTTTAAACAGTCACTGTCTTCTCATCTCCCTGACAGCGGTGCGATCAAAAGAGAGGTCGATACTGGAGCGAGCCGGTGTTGTCCAGAGTCTCACAGTGGGAGTGGCTCCCATTGTTGTTGTGATAGCGAGCGTGTGCACCTTCACCCTACATATGGCTTTGGGCTATGACCTCACAGCTGCAGAGGTATGAAGACCATTTTTTCATATGTTTCCATATTGGAAGATAAAAATTTTCATCAACACGTCTTTCAGGAAACCTTTTTTTAGACTTTCCACTCAAAATAAAATATTTTTTTCCTTTTTGTTATTCATAACAATTCTCCATCTCTTCATTTTGTTTTTTAGGCTTTCACTGTTGTTGCTGTTTTCAACTCCATGACTTTTGCACTAAAAGTAACCCCGCTGGCCGTAAGGTCCTTATCAGAAGGTGCTGTTGCAGCCAAAAGGTTTCAGGTGTGAATGATTGTATTAATCCTCTGCAGACAATGTATAACAATTATTGAATGCAAAGCTGAATTATATAATTGTCTCCAAGAAGCACAGTTCTATTGGTACAAAAAGTATCTGCTGTATGTCACACTGCCTGATCCACAGTTCAAATGGTTAAGTTAACTCAGTTTTGGGTAAATCAAATGTGGAAAACTTGCACTGAATTTGGTTCCCTTGTAATAACATGAATGTTAATCGACTGCGTTCAAATTCTGTTCAGGCACTAATTACGACCTACCTAGAAATTGGTTTCAACATAATTGGTCCAGATTTAAATTATTGTAAATCATCACAAACTAGTTTAAACCAGATTGAGCTCATTTTTGGGTTCAGTTAAATGAGGTTTCACTATTTCAAACTGTTTATTTTGTGGTTAAAAAAAACATTGGACAATCAAAACTATAAGCTTGACACCTGCAAGGAAGAAATATGGTAATGGATTATCACCTGTCAGATTATAGATTTGATTAGATGAATGATCTGGATAACTGGGAACAAATTATGTAAGAAAGCCAGCAGACTGAACTCCAAGGATTCTGCCAAAAAAGTTTAGGAATGTTTCTGCACATTATGGACAGTCTGTCCTCAAACACACCATAAAAGTTGCATGTTGGTGAGAGATTGTTCAATGGGTCCAGGTGCTCTAACGCTAAGCACTCATTTTTCCAGATGATGCACCAAAAGGCAAAAGTGCTCCATGTTTTGGGAAAAAGTGCAGAAGCACCAACATAGTTTACATCCAAAGACAACATTCTTCAGTGCTTTGTGTGCTTACTGTCTGTGTTATTATGCTACAATTTACAAGTTGGATTAGTAAATTATCAGCACAAAACCCTCCATTTTTAACACTAAAATTCTGAATAACTTGTGATTTCACAGAGGCTCTTCATGATGGAAAACAGAGAGGTTGTTTTGGTCAAAGTAGAGGACTCTGGCAATGCGGTTGAATTTCAGGATGCTACTCTGGCGTGGGAAAAGGCACGCTCTGCTGCCATAAAACCAAATCCACCTGCTAAGAAACGAGGAGGCATGAAGCGTGTGCTGCGCAGGGAGAAGCTCAGTCTGTATATTACAAGTGACGACAGCAAAAACACCAAAGAAGGCCCCAATGCACAAAGTCTCCTTACCAACATGGAGCAGGAGAGTCCTCAAAGCACCATCTCCTCCACTCAAAGTATTCGACCTCCTCTTCACAAGACCCTGCACCGCATTGACCTTCGAGTTAAAATGGTAAAGCAAAAGTGTAATGTCTATTAAGGAGTTTTGTCTTTTTTGGGGAAGCCTTTACCCACATGAATACATTTGCTTATTGTATTTTTTATTTATTTTTTCCCCAGGGTTCTCTGGTCGGCATTTGTGGAGGTGTTGGAAGTGGGAAGAGCTCTCTTCTGTCTGCTTTATTGGGACAGGTAGTTTTTACCCAAATGTAAATAACCTATTTTTAATGAGTCTCTGCCTTAAGGGTTTACTACTTTTTATTCTTATGTTAAATACTGTTGCATTTGCTTTTTAAATGAATAAAATAAACAATAAAATGAAACATTCGACAGAGGTGTATAGGGTACTGATATTTCCTACTCAAGTAGAAGTACTGTTACTTGATTGAAATTGTATTCTAGCTCAATTAAATTGTACTCAAAGTAAAAGTTATTCGGTACTTTCACCACACACGTTTATTTTTGGTAATAAACCTTGCCACGGTTCCCTTGCATGCAGTAATCATTTCATGTATACATTTAAAAAATGAAGAAGAGATGAAATCTTGCACAACTGCTTTCCACAAAGGCATCTGTAAAAGAAATCTCAGGCTCTAAGTATAGCTACATTTATTAACTCTAAAACTGAGAAAATAACCAGCATTTAATGCTGTTTTAATGGCATGCATTACGTTTATTCTGATTGGTCGGCTATGATGTGATGCATTTGATTGTTGTCTGATCATATCATTTTTTTGTAGTTTCACAATGTCTGCTGATCATTAAAAAACAAAAAATAATAATTTACTCAGTAAAGGTTGGGTGTAGAAATGTAACAAATTACTTCTTTTAAAATGTACTTAAATGCAAGTGAAATTTCTGATTTAGAAATGTATTAAAAAAAGTACAAGTACCCATAAAAGCAACTCAATTACAGTAACGTGAGTAATCCGTTACTTTCACCTCTGCTATTTGATCATAGTAATTGGCATTTATTATGAGTTATCAATTTTCTTTTTTTTTAATCACAGATGACGCTGCTAGAAGGAAATGTAGCTGTCAATGGGGGTTTTGCTTATGTTTCCCAACAAGCCTGGATCCTCAATGACTCGCTAAGGGAGAACATCCTGTTTGGAAATGCGTACGACTCAAACAGGTACGACTAACTGTTGTAAAATGATGTAATTAGAAACTGAAAAAGACTGGAGGAAAGATGTACCCTAACATATATTACTGTTCCTACATCAGATACAGTGCAGTGCTGGAAGCATGCTGTCTTCTTCCAGATGTAGCTGAGCTTCCATACGGCGACATGACAGAGGTATCAGCTGTTGCTTTTGGAACAAACTGTCATAGATTGTCGGAGATGTTTCAACTGTTCAGGCCAACAGTCTCCGTTTGAATTGTAATGCAGCTGTTTTTTTTCTGTCCAGATTGGTGAAAGAGGAGCGAACCTGAGTGGAGGGCAGCGTCAGAGAGTCAGCATGGCACGTGCACTCTACAGCGAGAGACCCATACTCCTCCTAGACGACCCACTGAGCGCTGTGGATGCTTGCGTTGGTTCTCACGTTTTTAATAAAGCCATACTGGGTGCTGCTAAAGGCAGGACCGTGCTGTTTGTGACACACCAGCTGCAGGCAAGTAGAGTGGATAATTTACTCACACTCATTAATTTAGATTTACAATGTAAAAAATGCTTCTTCTTTTTTCCACCCCCTTAAATAATAATATGTGAAATGGGACATTTAAAGAAGCTTAGAAGTAGCTACACATTTAAAAGGCACTTTGACAAAAGTTTTAAAAAAGTTTAAAGCTGGAAGACAGAGTTTTTCAACCATGGGGTTGCCTGAAATGTCTAGTAACTGATAAAAGTAATTACTGATTAAAAATAGTCTGCCCCAGGGCAGCTGTGGCTACAATAGTAGCTTACCACCTCTAAATGTGGAGGGAAAAAATAATGCTTTCATTGTGTAAAGCGCTTTGAGTGTCTATGATAAAGCGCTATATGCATTATTATTATTTACTTTAATAACAACAATTATTCCATAAAATAAAGATATTAAACAATGTATTATTCACTCCCCCCACTTTTTTCATTCTTTTTTTAAAAAAAATTCTCTTATTCATGCCTTTTTTTGTGTATGTTTGTGTTTGCATACTGTATGTATGTATCTGTTTTTATTTTATTTTTTATTTTTTTTAAATTATTTTTACAATTTTTTGTAATTGGGTGCTAAGAGTGCAATTCTAACATTTAGAATGCATAATCATACCATTCAGCTGTACTTGTGTACCTGTATGTTACTAAAAGTTAAATTATTATTCATTTTCAAATTAAAACACTGAATCCTTAATTGTGTTCAGTACTTTCACTTTGTAAAATACAAATCTTGTTCAAATAAAATGCAGTACAAAGAAAAGAAAGAAAAAATAAAATAAAATATAGTATGAAAATATCTCAGCGTCTTGGCACTTCGTACACTAATCCTAGCTACTCTGTATTTGTTACATAGCATAACAAACATGATCTAAAATAAAATCCTAAAAAAAAAGCTTGGGAACTACTGCTCTAAGATGTATTTAACGTGTCATGTTCTTCCTCTGTTTTGATGTACTTTTTTAGTACCTGCCTCAGTGCGATGATGTTATCCTGATGAAGGATGGGCAGATTTCCGAGCATGGCACCCATTCACTGCTAATGAGTAAAGAACGGGACTACGCCACCCTGTTCAACAGCATGCAACACGAGGTGAGGTTGAGTGTTCTTGAATAAGGCATCTTTGGTTCCACTACGCAATAATTTTGAACTATTTCCGAGCTAAGAATTTTTGAAGCATCATGTGTGCGAAATAAATAAATGAAATAAAATTCATAGTTTTCATTCAAAATAATTCTACTGCTGCTAAAGATAATGTTGCCAATAATATTGGTTTGATTGACTTTCTTTGTACGATTGTCGTCACTTTTGAAATTCTAAAACTCTCACAACTTTCACCTTTTTGCCCCTCAGCGTTTGGTAAAAGAAAACTTTAAAAACAAACAAACGTCTGCTGCTGAAAGAAAGAAGGCTGACCTGGCTGTGGATGTTGTCAAGGTCGTAGCAAAATCGGAGATCAAAAGTGGAGGTAAATAAATACTTTGCCACTTTTTGTAGTGTCACATGTACACATATAACAGAGGCGCTGGGTATGAGAAATGTCTGTTGTTGATTTTCTTTCTTCTTTGGTGAAGAACGACTGATGAAAGCTGAGGAAAAAGGCTCTGGTGCTGTTGCCTGGTCTGTGTACGGAGCCTACATTAAAGCTGCTGGAGGTCATGGGGTCTTCGTCCTCAACATCATCCTCTTCCTCTCCACCACAGGCAGCATTGCCTTCAGTAATTGGTGGCTTAGTCACTGGATCGGGCAGGGCAGTGGGGTGAGTTGAGCAGCATTAACCTCCTACAATTTTAACCAACGCATCTCTTTAGCTTTCATTTAGCACCTGAAAGAACAATAACTGACATACTACAATAGGCTGTGGCAAATGAGTGTTAATCTGAATATATGCATGATTAATATTGCCACAGAATTGTAAATGTAATTAAAATCACTGGCCCTGAGAAACAAAAGCACAGTTGAGCGAGCACTGGCTGTCTTTAAGAAAAGTGCTGGGAACAGTAAACTGGAGCCAACTGGCTGATTACAGTGTGTATTTCAGTTATTATATTCTTTTATCTTACAGGAGAATGCGGTTCTAATTTCTTGCAGTTCTAATAATTTTTTGCTCCATCTGCCCCCAGAATGCATCATTACTCAGGGAGAATGAAACGATAGCGAGCAACAGCATGCGACTCAACCCTCACATTCAATACTACTCAACAGTTTATGTCATCTCCATGGGAGCTGCTTTGTTGCTGAAGACGATGAGAGGACTAGTGTTTGTCAAGGTGCGGCTTTTCATCATCACAACCACAGAAAAATGTCAAAACTGTCATCTGTGAGCTGTACAGTTTAAATTTTGCTCCCCTTTAATAGTCTTTGTGTGGTTGAGTGTGTTGCCAGCCCCCGCGGTACGTTTGCTCTGGTTCTATATAACCCATCCTGACATGCACTGCAAAGGTTAGGTCCCCACATTAATGTGTGCCACATAAATTGTTAATTCCTCATAGCTGGCTAATCTTTTTTTTTTTTTTTTTTTTTTTTTACCCCTAGCTGTTATAAGATCATTAAGTGTAAATTTTTTCCATTATTGGAGTTCATTCAGTCTCGGCTGCTACGTATAATTTTCATACAATCTCTGAAGTGTTCCCTTGTTCATCAGGTCATGACATTTATGTCACTTTCCCAGAAACTCATTAGAGCGTTTGACAGTTTGGCCTGTGCAAAGCAGAAAATAGCTGCACACCTCTGTGCACATATTTAGCTTATGGTGAGGTTTGCCTTTTTGTGCTGCAGGCAACATGCGAGCGCCACCGTATTTATCGTTGTGTGTTTGTTCTGTTTGAGAGGGAACACATCAAAGATTCACTTGAAGCTGTCATTTTAGAATGTTTTCTAATGTTGTTCATGCATGTCAGGGTTCGTGTTGATATTGTGTGTGTTTGTCTGTGGACAGTGCACAGTGAAGGCTGCCTCTGCACTTCACGACAAGTTGTTCCGTCGGCTCCTCCTCAGCCCGATGCACTTTTTCGACACCACACCTCTGGGTCGCATCCTGACCCGCTTCTCCAGGGACATGGATGAGGGTGAGGCACCATTTGTCGCGACGGTGAACCTTTTCCCTCAGGGCAATCAGTGAAGTCATACTGGTTGACAGGATGGTGTGGTTGGGCGTCATTTACTTATTTTTTTGTCTTTTAGCAGGATTACTTCAAAAGTACTTAATGGATTGTGACAACATTTTACCCAAAGAAAGACTTTACCCCATGGAAGATTCCATTAAATTACGTAGGGGATCTGTATCAATTTACTGATTCTGGATCAGTTTCAAAAAGCCAAAAATCTTCATCTCTCATAATTGGCAAAATTTCAAAATTATTATGCATTTGTAATTGAACAATATTTATGAAATGAGACTGTTATGTTGGGTTGGTGCCTCAATTACCCCACTGAGTTTCATCTGGATTGGATCCGGATTACAGATTTCATCCCAAAAATGGGTACCAATCGTATCATAGGGATGGGCAAAAATCGATTTAATAGATTTATCCAATTTGTAGTTAAAAACAATTTTTATTTTTCAAATTCGAGTTTTTAAAAAAAAAAAAAAAATACAATAAATTTCTTTTTAAATCTTTTTAAAAAAAAATTCCCCACCACAGTTTTTTCGGACTTTTTTGCGTTCCGTCCTTGTGGGGTTACCGTAGCACGATGTGAGCCAGCCCCCTCTTTGTTTACATGTGTTTACCCTTTGAGTAGGCTATATGTGTGCCACAGGCATGATTAATGTTTTATTCGCACTGAGATGCTAAGGAAAGAGTTTATTATTTTTTTAATTGTAATGTTTTATGTTATAAAATATGTAGTTATTTGATTTCTTATTCAGAAAATTTGAGCTACTTTGAAGTTGCTGTTGCACTTTTGCTTAAACCTGGGTTAAAGCTTGAAATTGTTAAATGACAGAGCCTCATTTCCTCTTTATTTTGGGATTGTTTGATACATTTTAACTCTTGAAAACAATCACAGCAATAAAGTTGAACTTTTGACAATATATCTGATGTCTGCAGTAATTTTTAAGTGCATTAAAACAAGAAAATTGAATCGAAACTCAGATTTTTCTTTTAAAAAAAATCAGAGATTTTTTTTTTTTTTTTTTTTAAAGCAAAATTGCCCAGCACTACTGTGTCATTATTAATGGGGATAAAGGAAGGATTTAAAGTGTAAACGATCATGGTACCATGATCAGGATATCACTGATACAGAGATAACTGCCAATACCTGACAAAGACAATATTTGGCTCTAGTGCTCTTGTTTTTGAATTCTTTTATTTATAGATTTGTCCCCTATAATGCAGATCTTCTTTATATTACAATTTCTCACATATACAGAACCATTAAGTTAACGAAACAGCTATGGATGCTTTAATATGCTTCAATCATGTGTATGTATTTATTTTTCCTTTTATTTTTTTTAATTCTCATAGTGGACGTGCGTCTGACCATGCAGGCTGAAATGCTGCTGCAGAACCTGACCTTGGTGTGCTTCTGCATGGGGATGGTGGGCATAATCTTCCCCTGGTTTCTGATCTCAGTCCTGCCTTTGGGGATCTTCCTCTTCGTTATCAACCGGGTTTCCAGGTCAGACATTCTCTCACTCGCATCATGTGTGAATATGTTCAACCAAGTACCCACATCCACTCACGTTATAAATGAAAAAAGGCTAGAAATCAAATCAATCTTTGTCATTGCACATGTTACAGAGCAACAAAATTACGTTTCAGTTTAAAGAAGTGCAATAACATTGTAATTTAATAAACACTGTTGACTTTGTGTTGGATTCGCATGTAAAAGAAGACCCGATAGTAATCACGTCATTTGTATTATTTGCTCTTTATCGACAAGATTTGGCATGCCATTCATCACCGTAGATGGATAATCTACTTTTCACTCAATACTACAAAGCAATGTGTTCCTTGAATTTGTGTTTATTTCTTTTTTTCTGGTTTGTTGGTATGATTTTGTGTGGTTTCATGTTGTCTAATTGATAAAAGCTGGATTATGTAGTTTTCATGGTTTAAAGTTGCAGTCTGCAACTTTCAGATCCCTCTCACACTGCTGCTCTCTTGCCCTGCCTCCAAACTTTCCAAAGTCCCTCCCTCAGAGGAGCTAACAAGCTAACGTTAGCCCGACAGCAATATCACAGTAATGTGACATGCTCTGTTAAAAGCACATTACTGCAGCGCTTCTCTTTTAATGTGCACACACCAGATTCTAGCAGCAGCAACACAGTGTCACTTACAGCAGCCCACACGGAGGCTGCTGCGTGCACATGTACAACACATGCACTACAGAGTTCTAGTGTAACAATTATAAATCAAACATAATGTAAATCCAGCAGAAGTAATTACCTTTCAAGCAGAAAAGCCAATTCCATCTTCTACTTGTCCAGACCATACACTGTAAAAAAGACGGCGCTCCAGCCACCGGAAAGGGGCGGGGACTGTGAGCAACAGCTGTCAGACAGTCCATCAAACACAATCCTGGCTCTGATTGGTTCCTTTTACTCGGTCACGGTGCATTCTGGCAATCTGCCAAAGGCTGTAGGAGCAGCAGGGGGGCTCAATGAGTCTGTTTTTTTTGTTGTAAAGCTGTCCTTACATAGTGACAGCTTTAGCAAATATGATAAAAAGTCACTTTTATAAGAGTTACCGACTGCACCTTAACATTAGAGGTGGAACGATACACTCTGCACTATAAAGCTTCAAAATGTGATGGAAATGATTCCTATCATGTTAAATTGTTGTAAATCCTTGCTGTTTTCTTTATTATTATAAAAGAATCCAAAGGCAATTAGTTGCCAATCATCAAAAGTAATACAAGTTGAGGTAATTAATGGCTCAGTTGTGAATGAAATACTGCAATAATCTTCTACCACTGAACCTGTTGAACTCGACTGGTTACTTTTTCATAGCCACACTCACGCGGTAATCATTGTTTGTGCACCTCCAGCAATCTTCTCCGACTCCTTTTCTAGTCAACGTTTTCTCTGCAATTGTGCAATAAAAGTGAATCCACCAAAGGGAACCATAGCTACTTGGTGTCTTGGGAAATAACCAAGATATCTTATTTCCTCTATAGGTGAGATTGGGAACATTGTTTCTCATGGCAATAGTGATGGGAGTCATATTATTTCCACTATATGAGAAGAGTATGGCTCCATCACTACTGCTGTGTAAAGTCTGCCTTACATGGATGAGATTCACATTCAAGATGGAGTTTACTGTTTTATCATTGTCTTGCATTGATGCTGCTTTTTATTGTCAGACCACAAATCTGATTTTTAGTTTTAATTTTGCTGAAATGTCGTACTAGTATTGTAATTCCTGTAGTCAGGGTTTTGATTAAAAAAAAAAAAAATGAAGAAATTAACATATATTTAAAGCTGTATAACAGCAGGAAATATTCTATCTTCAAAAGTTACAACATCAGAGGGTAACTATGAATACTGTATCCCGCTGAGTCTCCCATTGAAATTATCCACGTTTAAAGCAGCTTTTATTGCCTACGGTGTAAACATGTTTGTTAGCGCTGCCTCAAAGCGGCAGAGGCTCATGTTCTCTTTTCTCTTCCCGGCTTTTATGAGCAACCCACATGATTCATTGGACACCCGTAAATACTGTGCACTATCTATTCGGCCCTGGCACATAGAAGTGGAAAGGGACCAGACCTTTGTCAGAGAACCTCTGCTTCACATAAATGTGGAGTTTCTCTCACCCTCAGGTTGTTTCTGTGTGATGTCATTCATTGCTTGGCACGTAACTATCAAGAAGCAGATAGTTTTTCCTGAGAATGTTTTTCTTACTCAACACATCATCATCTTTTGAGGTGATGCTGTTTACCGTTTCAATATTTGCCTGCCAAGTGTCAATATGTGTTGTTTGCCGTTGCCATGTTTTAAGAAATAGATTTTTTTAAATAGGAAAAATCGATCTACACTCGCCTTTTATATTTTAGAATAGTGACTGAGTACGCTCTACACATGCACGCGCACACACACACACAAGAATCCCAGCCATGCACATAGCATGAAAGGAAACCATAGTATCCTGAAAAACCAGCATGCAATTGAGAAAATCATGCAGACCTTTGAGTGACTTGGGATCAAACCCCAGTGTTCCAGTTGGGAGGCCACGGGAAGGATCAGGTTTAAGTTGAGAAGTTCACATCTGCAACACAAACCATTTATACTCTCGTTTGAATAACAATGCACACAATGTAGAAATCCACAATTATTTTACAGATTTGACTCATTCTGTCACCTAATCTATACCCAGAGGTGACAAGTAACGATGTACAAATATTTAGTTACTGTACTTAAAGAGTACCTAAACCCCAAAAAACACTTTTTTTCTGCCAAATACAAATATATTTGGGTATTAATTAATGTTGTTGATTGATCCTGGTCCAATTTTCAACATTTTAGTCAAAGGTACTTCAATTTAAAATGTCAGTGACTGCCCTCTATGGGTTGAAACCCTAATTGATTTTTGCTATTGGCTGAGAATGAGATCATGTGACGTTTTGGGACCATCTTGCATTAAAAACAAGCACAGTTAGCCCCTCCCCTTTTATAAAAACCAGCACCTGTGCGATCTAAAATCTGTGGCGAGTAGGTTGGATTAAGAGAATAGTGAATAGAGGTATATAGAGTAATGAGTAGCTAGTTTACATAGCATAGATTGTTCATTGGAGATTTTGTATTATAGACTGGGTGTGTCTTAACTGCTCCAGGAGCCCCGCCCATAATCAAGACAATTTTAAAATTTCCTTCCTAGTAGCAGGTCAGGAGAAATCAGGGGTTTAGTTATTCTTTAAAGGTCCCATATCATTCTATTTTTCACCCATCTCCATTTTTTCTAAGAACCCAAAAACATAGTATTTGAGGTTTATTTTCCCAAACTCTCCTGTTTTCTAGAGTTTTAGCTTCTGAAAAGTCACTTTCTGAGCAACTCTACACAAACAGGCTGATTTGCTGACTTCCTCCTCCCCGCACGGTGACGTAGGCCCAGAGGACGGCCTGCCCTCCTCCCACCCACTCCGTAGCCGAGCTCATGCTGTTTTATAAACACGAGACAGAGCGTGGGGGCGGGGCGTTTACTGGTATATACATAGACTGTAGAAAATACATACATAGCACTGCACGAAGGATGCTGAAATGCTCACCTTTGTAGGTGTGTCTGTTTACATGTCAATCACGGCAGAGAGCTTCTTGGAGGCGCGGCTTCTCCAGCTCAGTGCCGCGTCAAATTTGTCATTAAAGTGGGAACGCGTCATCAAATTGGAGCGAGGTGTTTGGGCTCACCCTGCAGTAAGAAAGGAGCAAATCACCCTCTAACTAACGATTGAGGGAATCAATGAAAAAAACACTTTGGGCATGTGTATAAAGCGCAAATAGCACTTTGTTGATGTTTAAAGCACAGAAAAGTTGATTTAGCTTAACATGGGCCCTTTAAGTCATTTTTTCTTGTTTGTACTGAACTTGAGTATTTATTTTTTAGGTGACTTTTTACTTTTACTCTTTACTTTTTTAAACAAATATCTGTATTTTCTACTGCTTACATTTTAAAAAGGAGCTTGTTACTTTTGCGACCTTGTCACTCAAACTAAACATGCCACTACCCGCTTCTGCTGCTTGTGAATGGCTTTTCAGCAAAAAGGCACGTCTCCATTCCAGAAACCTGGAGAACATGATTCTCTTGAGGCTAAATGAAAAATGTTGATAGTTTCAGCTTTTTTTGTTTGGCAGGTAGCTTACCTTTTTGGTTTTTTAAAATGTTAAACTCAAAGCTGCTCTGGATTTAATTGAGCGTTTGCATTTTTTTTTTTCTTTGACACATTTTATTTATTTATTATGAGTGCTAAATTCTCCAGGTGTTCAAAGGTAACATATTTAACTTCCATGTACCAGTTTTCTACAAGTTCTTTAAAAAATAAAAGATATGGAATTTGCTGTTTTAAAAACCCTGTCCTATTGTTGAAGGGACATTTATTTTACTTTTTACGTAAGTACATTTAGTAGCATGTACTTTTTAACTTTTACTCAAGTAAGGGAGCAACTTCAATACTTTTACCAGAGTCATTTTTATTCAAGTATCAATACTTTTACTTGAGGACTGAAGACTAGTACTTTAGTCACCTCTGTGTATACAGTACCTCTCTGTCCTGTGTATGGATGGATCTCTTCTTGCCTGTTATGGACTGTTTGGGGAAATTGAAGAAGAAAAAATAACAAAACCATGTCTTTGTCTGTTTGCTATTGCAGAGTTCTGATCCGTGAGCTGAAACGGCTGGAGAACATCAGCCAATCACCATTTACCTCTCATATTACCAGCAGTCTCCAGGGACTCTCCACTATCCACGCTTACGGTAGAGGACCAGACTTTCTCCAGAGGTACATATGATGGTTTATTTCTGCAAGGCACCTTATTAGACCTTTCATCTTATCTTTCCTTTCTGTTTTCCCTTCTCCCTTCAGCTAGTAAATACATTATATTTCACACTAAATAAAAATAAAAATAAGAAACACCCCTCAGCAAGAGTAGAACCTGATTTGTTTGCTTTTGCAGAAGTGGACTCAGTATTTTTTTATCCTCCAGATATCAGGAACTACTGGACACCAACCAGGCATCCTTCTACCTCTTTAGCTGTGCCATGCGTTGGCTGGCTGTCCGCCTGGACCTGATCAGTATCGCCCTTATCACAGCTGTAGCACTTCTCATTGTCTTCATGCACAATCAGATACCTCCGGCTTATGCAGGCCTGGCCATATCGTACGCTGTTCAGGTTGGTAAACGACGTTCAACACCCAATATATGCAGAGCCCTGCAGAAAAGCTTGGCATGTTAGTGTTTGGATGATCTGCACTGAGGAAGGACTGTAAAGTAAATACTGTCTAAAAGACATTTAAAATATCTATATATACATATTAGATTTATGTCCTTGTGTTGCTTTTCTGGCCTTACTGTTTTATTGTATTTTTAACAAAAGCCGAATTTGGTAATTTTCCGATATGCAAATATTTATTTTGTTTATTTAAACTAGATTCCAGGAAATTTTTGCATTAAATTGAAACAAAAAAATGGCATCCACACAACTATCTCATATTCCTGTGATTTATTCACTTTATCTTAATCACATTCAACACAAATTAAATAATAAATCAAGAAAACGTATTCTACCTCACTGCACTGACTACAGGATGGCTGCAGCTCAGTGTCATCGATGTTAATAGCAGCCAGTTTAATCAATGTGACCACAATACCGGCTTCACCAGGGGTTGCACATGGCCACGTTAATAAAACCTCTTTCTGACTTGTACTTTGTTCTGTGCACTGGAGGCTCACAGGTCATCTTAAGGTTTCATTAATTTCTGTGCCTAGTGGCAGCTTGTGTGCGAACAGTGGCCATAACTGTATTTGATGTCATATTGGGGGTATTGGAAAAAAGAAGATGAGCGATTAATCACAATCCATAGATTGATTATTTACATTTTTAAAATTGTAACAATAATCAGGCAAATCCACCTTACTTGTTTATTTTATTCACACTATACAATATTGAAGATGCTGTGAGGTGTAACTCATAGAGGAAGTAAAATGATTAAGCAGCTGACTGATGTTAAATGGAAAAAAAATAATTGGAAATCGGTTTGTAATTGAACCGAGGCTTCAATCATCTGAATCGTATCAGGAAATTGGGCTGATTGCTCACCACTATGTCATGTCCTAATGTAAATGCTTTATCGTAAGTGGCCAAATCACATCCTTCACTTGTCATTCCATATAGAAACTGTTATTAAGCTATCTTCACAGTTTTATTCTCCCTTTCCTTTAAAAACAAAAACAAAAACTATCTTTATTCGTTTTTTTTTTTTTTAAACAAATGTATTGTGTGATTGTGCTACTGTTTTAAGGATGCACTTTTTTCTTCTACTTGCATCTGGGAAATGAGTAATGTCAGCTTTTAATGAAAGAAACCTATAATAGTGCATTAAGCTTTTATTTTATGCCTCATGGTTCTTTTGAGTTTTGCTTTAGCAAAAATGTCTAAACATGCAGGGCAGTAACCCTTCAGGATCAGTTTAAGCCTGCAGAGCTTGATCACACATTTATTAGATTCAGGTGCATCAGAGAAGTGAACATCTAAAACCAACAGCGCTACACGGAGGAGTTTAAATCGATTAACAGGACACTCATTAGCGATGATTTTGCTTATCAGGCTGTTTATTGTTTTTTAGCTGTTTTAATGCTGCAGTGCTGAAAGGAACATGACAGACAAATGACAGTTGCTTTGTGTTAAAATTGTGAGACATTTTCCATCATTAATTGTTGGAACTTTCCACTTGTGCTTTGTCTTGCAGCTGACCGGCTTGTTTCAGTTTACTGTGAGGCTGCTTTCAGAGACTGAGGCTCGGTTTACATCTGTTGAGAGGATCAATCATTACATAAAGGTAAGTGCATTGATTAGCTCGCTGGGGAGAGTGCATTATGGGACTATAGATAGTCGGCCTGGGGTTAAGTCTGGGAACAACCTAAGATTAGGGCTGCTCACTTAATCGAAATTCGATTAAGATTTTGATTATTACACCCAAAGATTACAAAAATAACATAATCGAGAAAAACAATTATAAAAAACAAAAACTTTTTTTTTTTTAATTATTTTATTTATTTATTTTTTTTACATATGTTTTATTCGCCTAAATAAAACAGACCCACTATTTCAGACATCTACAAATAATAAAGCTTGGCACACACATTAATACTAACATTGAGCTGTTTAACCCATGCACATGCAAGCTCCTCCCCTCTGCCCCGCCCCTCTCAAAGCTAAAGCTAGCCTGCAGACTAACACGAGGAAAGTTGTTACTCATGGTCTTGAAACATGGCAGAAGAAACGCAGCAAAAACACTTGGTAAACAAGCAAGGCAAGTCAAATTCTCTTCTATGGAAACACTGTGGGTTTGATGATGAAGACCTAGAGCAAAGACACATCATGTGCAGGAAGTTTGTTTTGTGCAAAAGTGAGCATACTTGGATTTAGTGTTCGAAGGATTTTATTCATGTTTAAAGAATATATTTTATGTTTTTCTGTACAAAAAATAAAAAAAAAACTTGGTTGACAAATAATCGTTTGAATAATCGTGATTTCAATTATGACTAAAATAATCGTGATTATCATTGTTCCTATAATCGAGCAGCCCTAAATAAGATCAGTGAAGGAGAGCAAATATTGTCTGTGTATGGAGTTGTATGACAAATGCATCTGTTCAACACACACAACCAGTAGCAGCGCTGGAATTTTGAGTGTAAGTGGGCCATTAAAAAACTGGATGGGTTTTGCATCTACATAGAGATTAAGAGATATAAATGCCACTGTCTCTCTTTACCTCAGAGTCTAGAGAGTGAAGCACCCAAACGGAGCACAGAGATGAACACTCCTGCCCCCTTTTGGCCACATGATGGAAAGATCACCTTCCAGGATGTCAGGATGTGCTACCGTACAGATCTGCCACTGGTCCTCAAGGGCGTGTCCTTCACCATTATCCCTGGAGAGACCATTGGGATTGTGGGACGCACAGGATCAGGTTATTCCACTTTGGTGCATTCACTTGTCAGTAGCATCTTCAGGTATAGTCTCCCTTAACTTCTTTTTCCTCTGTGTTTGCAGGAAAGTCCTCTTTGGGAGTAGCTTTGTTCCGACTGGTTGAGCTCACTGGAGGCTCCATTATCATTGATGGGATCAATATTGCACAAATAGGCCTGGATGACCTACGCAGCAAGCTAGCCATCATTCCTCAGGAGCCCGTGCTCTTTATTGGTACAGTCAGGTGAGCCAGTTATTATCCTTTCTTCCTTTTTATTCATCATATATGTGATTTATAGATGATGGTAAACAAAGATGATTGAAAAGGATCCAAATACTAATAATGGTTTTACTTTAAGCCCCCCAAACAGGAAGATACACACACACACATTCATTATATTTTGGCATAAAGTTTAATTAGATCATACCAATTCTTAGAAACCTGGGAATAAATGGAAAATTATTTCCTTACCTCTTTTTCTACAGCTTTGTAGAAGCTGTAAAATGTGTTTTTCTCTCTAAAAATGTGAAGCATGTTATAGTTGGATCACTTTATTGTCAGTAAACTTTTTAAACTCATGCCTTCATTAATTTTCACTGTCTGCTGAAAAATGTCTTACGGAAAAGTGTTGCATGTCATTTCAACTGGCTTTACAATTAAAACTAAAACTGTGCCAGGTTTTGTGGAAAATAAACGAGAGACGAGAGGGATTTAAAATAAAATGGCAGTTTAAAAAAAAAAAAGAAAAGAAAAAATAAATCTCGCTTCAAGCTGATTTGTTGGGTGTGAATTCATTCAGCTGGAGCAAGAAATGCTTGTTATCACGATTGGGTATATTGCATGCCGAGTCTTAATATGAAAACCACATATTGAGTCCATTAGATGAATATTTGTTTCTCCTTGGTAGGAGCAATTTGGATCCATGGGATCAATTCACAGACTCTGAGATCTGGGAAGCTCTTGAGAAAACGCACATCAAAGATATGGTAAGTGCTGCAGTGTAAATAATACACTGTACGACTGGACCAATTGTCCTGATTCCTCTGTTTGGCCTCGTCTTTAGATCAGCCAGTTGCCCCATACGCTCCACTCAGAGGTGACGGAAAACGGTGACAACTTCTCAGTCGGGGAACGGCAGCTTCTCTGTGTGGCCAGAGCTCTGCTGAGGAACAGCAAGGTGCTGATTGGACCCTCCTGTAGCTTTAGGGGGTCATTGTTTCAGATTAGTGAATACACAAATGAATGAAGATATTCATACAGTAAATGGGATTAAGGCTGGCAACTTTTATCACTACGTACAGCAGATGAGATACTGCTTCCACCTAGTGGTCAGCTTCCTTACTGCAGCTTGTAAAGAGTTGAACTTATTAAACCACATATGTCAAACTCGAGACCAGCGGGCCAAGTTCAGCCCACCAGATCGTATATTCTGGCCCGCAGGAAGAAAACAGTTTTTGTAACTTACCATATAAGTTGTAGATAAAATACAATGGGGGTTGTAATACTATGCATTATTTACAGTGGTATTAAATCGGAATTATTTTTTAAAAGCTGGAAAATTCTCACAAATTATCTATTTATTCTATCATATTCATCTGTAATGGTTTTAGCTTGTTGAGATATATGGATGTTAAACTAAACAAACTATTGATTCAGTATATTTTACATTTATTCCGAATGGTTTCCTGTGGTAATGTCTTGGCTTTTTGTTTATTTTTAGATTCTAATTTTGGACGAAGCGACAGCAGCCATCGACACAGAAACCGACCGTCTTATCCAGAGGACCATCCGCTGTGCGTTTGACAGTTGCACCACTCTCGTCATCGCACATCGCCTCAACACTGTGATGACCTGCAGCAGGGTCATGGTGCTGGACAACGGCCAGGTGCGCACAAATGCAGCACGACTCAGTGCGCATTCCGGGCCTGTTGGCTGAAACCAATTTGCCATGTGAAATGCTGTTAATTTACTCCACCCAGCAGTGACTATGAGCTGATGGATGGGATGAGACAGGTCACATTTAACCTAAGTGGTTTTCCAGGCCCACTTTTGTCAGTGGTCGACAGATGCCTACAACCAGTTTCTTTGTCAGCATTTAACCGTGGAACTATGTTAAGTTCAGCCCTCTAAGGATTTATCACCTAGATACACTTTAAAACAGAGGTGGGCAAGTTCTGTCACAGCGGGGGCCACAAAAATGTGTTTGTTTGAGCTAAGGGCCACCATATCAACATTCACGTCAGTATTTAGAATAATGACCAATCTGAGCATTAATGCAGCAAACAGAGTTTTTATCGTAATTGTGTGTTTTTCTGTCATTCTGTGTATGTTGGTGTTGTCTTACTTGTGATGATTGCATTGTGTGCATTTGTGTTGTCCTTTTGTGTATTTTTCCTTTCAAATGTATGTTTTAGGAGTCATATTGTTTTGCTTGTTTGTTAGTACTGTGGTTTGCAGAGTCATTTTTTTTCTGTTTTTGTTGTTTTTTGTGTACTATTGTCATTTTCTGTAAATTTGAGCATTTTTGTTGTCGTATTGTGTTGTTTGGAGTCATTTTGTGTATTACCATTGTCTTTTTGTTGGTTTCTGTAGTAGTTTTGTGTGTTTGAGTATTTGTATTTTTTATTTATGCATTCGTGTTTTTGTTTTGTGTATCTTTTTCAGTCAATTTATATGTTTACTTTGTGGGCCGCATAAAATTAGACTGTGGACTGCATGTTGGAAATAAGCCATAATTTAGTAATACAGTCCCCAATTTCATTATTTTCAATGTGTTAAAGGTGATCAATGAAAGTAGGATTTGCAAAACATTCATATTATTTCAATACCTTTGGTCTACCTGTGACTGTGTTAAAGAGAGAGACGACCATTCATCCCCAAACCAGTAAAGAGAGATCATTTCCCTAGTGTTTCCTGGGCTTTTTCCCAGTTGGACTCAAAGGAAGGGGACTATGAGTCCTAAAGCAGCTCGTTATGGACCAGCAGTGGCTCTGCTTTTGGCTCCTCCCAGCCAAAAGCTCAATAATATGACTCAGCTTTTGAATAGCCGCTACACAGTGATCAATCTCCGCAAAAGAACATGGGACACAATGAAGGAAGTAGGATCTGAAGTGGGTCAGCTCAGCAAGGATAATAAATGGGAGAAGAGCTCAGTGCCTCGAGGGAAAAGTGTATATTAAGCCAACATTGACTGGACTCACTGAAACTTTCAAGCTTCTTTAAGGTGATGTAGGTTAATATCCTGATTGCTGACACATCTCTCCAAAGCTACCATATTATTAGCTCTGCCAAATAGGTCATATTTTCATCGTCGTTTTGTTTGTTTGCGAGATTATGTCAAAAGTTCTTAACCGATTTTGACAAAATTCTAACAGAAGATAGACCTTAGGCAATGGAAGATTCCATTTAATTTTGGAAGGGGTCCAGGCTCAATTTACTGATTCTGGATCATTTTCACAAATCAAAAAAATCTCTCTCTCATCATTGGTGAAATTTTAAAAAATTATATCTCCATTTGTAATTGACTGATCTTTATGAAATTTGACTCAGTAATGTCGGGTTGGTTCATCAATTACCACACCAAGTTTCATTCCAATCAAATCCGAATCGCACATTTCATTACGATTTTAATGGGGAAATACATTTCCTCCAAGCATTTAAAGTGTGAATGATCATGGTACCATGATCAGGATTACTGGTCCAGATAACTGACAATATCAGGAAAAAAGAAGATTCGGCGCTTGGTGGTTTGCGCTCTCTGAGAGCTCTTGTCTCCTGTATTAAGCGCTTCTTCTTTTTTTTTGTGTATTTTAGGCCAATATCTATTTTTTTAAAAGAGAATAAAGTGTGACGACTTAAATGAATGGATATTTTATTGAAAATGTAAAAGTGGATGGACACTGAGGCTCTGAAAGAAGTGCCCTAAACATGGGCTTCTAGCAGCATGACAATCAGAATAAAAATTATAAAAATAGTTTATTTATTTCAGGGGGAAACTACTTGTGTCACAGAGGCTATATATTACAAATGAAAAGATGAAATACTAAAGAAAAGAAAACATACAGTAAGTAAAATACTGTTAACTAAATAAGAAATGAATAGAAGTGCACACATTACAGTAGAAAAAATAATAATATAGATATATGCAAGAATCAAAGCTGTCAGTTTAAAATAATGGTGATCATCACTGGTCGTACTAGCTTTACTTATTTAAAGCTATGTGGGTGAATTATGATGAATGTTTTACGCTCTGACTTAAGTCATGCTGCAATATTTAGTGTGAAAACATAGCCAGGTGTGAATGCTTTCACTGATTTTTTTATTTATTTGTTTTTTTTTCTTTTCCATTATTTCAGATTTTGGAATGCGACAGTCCTGCTGCTTTGCTGGCAGATGAAAACTCAAGATTCAGAGCCATGGTGGAGGCATCAGAAAACCAAAGCACATAAAGGAGATGCACTGGAGCCGATCTTCGACTGTGATTCCTCAGTATATGCAGTGAAACATGTGAATTGCACACCTACCCCAGCCCTGCCAGGAAGTGACGGCGGCGCATTTAGAAATAGTGAGAACTCAGTAAAACCCTGTTTGTTTATTTTCTGACCAAAGACTAAAAGGACCTGACGGATCAACACGTCAAGTTACAACACACAAAGTACCATGTAACACAATGTGTTTATTGAGTGTGTGTCAGAAAACCACAGGAAAAAAACCAACTGCTGGTAAAAGGAGAGTTTGGACTACAACAGTTGCACTTTATATTCCTCAAGTCTGGTGCTTCCTTGTTTTCTGAAGGAGTCTGACTCCAAATTAGATTTTGCTGTTTTGACTTTTAAGACTTTTTGGGTTTGAATTCAGTGAGTGCTGACTTTTACTATTAGGAAGATAACTTTGTTATTATTGGATGTTTAAGTTTTGGACTTTGCATGTTCATTTGCAATATTTATGTCATATAGTGTATTTAGACCTTTTGTTCATTCCAAGCAAACACTGTGTGAACTATAATGAAAGTGTTTTCTTTATTTCTTAATTTGTTTTTGGTGAGATTTCAATCATTTTAGTCATTTGTTGCAGATTCAAAATGTGCCTAGAGCTATAAACACTTTCAGGCTACATAATAGAGTTAGCCATTCAAGCAGGTACCGCTATTTAAAAGCTAATATTTTCATATACAATGTGCACATTTTAGACTCGTGGTCATTCTGGACATGACGAAAGGATTCAACGAGAATATGTTCTCAATTGCAACAAAGTTGACTGTGAATAACATCTGGATGTGTCTTCAAATGATATTTTCACAAGCTTGTTGAAGATAAATGTCTGCCTTAAGTATGTGCTGAACAATCATGGAGAGTGCAATAATCTGCTATTGCTTTGATACACTTTCAAGATTGCCTTTGTACACTTGAGACTGTAATGTTGATATATATTTTTGTGAATTGAGATTTTTAATATAAAGGATTATTCTTTTTTTTCTTTTTTTAAATAAAGTGATTTTTATAGATCCCTGTGTCCAAAGGTCTGTTTTTTTATATATATGTATTTTGCGCCGCTTCCTGATCTCAGTGACTTCTTTGATCCAACGTTAGTGTTTGTTTTCTTCTGTCCCAATTAGGACACATGGAAGTTGTCAGTAGATGCTTTGATGCTTTCCTTATGAAAGAACTTGTAGGGTAACATCAAAGCAATCACCTCTGAGGAAGACTGACTGTTGACAGTCGAAACATGTCAGCCAGGAGTTCAAATTTCCTGAAAATAAGTTGTCTGAATAAATGAAACGTTAAATGAATTAATTAATTTAAAAAAAGAAGACAAAATAAACTTGCTGGAATTATTATGCCACTTATCTGTTTTTGGTTTTTGTATATTTACAATATTGTTTTTGAATCAATAAAATCAAATAACCACAGTTTTTGTTTTCATTAGGTTTTGAACTGAATATTCAAAGAAATAACTAAACACTGATTCATTTTAAACCTTGAAAATGTGTAAATTTGAATATGCATTTTATTCTTCGGATCTTACTTGGATATCTGCATATGCATGGTTGGTCTCGACTCCCATGAATGTGTGCTTTTTCTATTTCATGATATTAAAGTCAGTCGAGCATCATTTGGTCATTGGACTCAGAATAAGGCAGATATGTGGTACAGTACTTTAGGGGAATTAGTTTAAAATGTAATCAACCTGAAAATACACCCAGACATCTGTTTGTTTTTCACTTGGTTTTCTTTCTTGTCTCTTGCGGTGCTGCACTGCCCCCTCTGACACATCTTCAGAAAAGTTGGATTAATGCACTTTATTTTGGGGATCTGGTGATGGTCGTAAAAATACATTGAATATTGGCTGCTGTGATTAATTGTGACCATCCTGAAAATATGATGACACAATTTATGGTGTCAATCTATAACAGGGGTGTCAAACTCATTTTAGTTCAGGGGTCAAATATAATGTATATTTTGTTCTTCAGGGGCCACAGATTTTAGGTGGGAAAATGAGGAATTACAACAATAATGTCCCCAGGTTTGCACTTTGATGTATAAATGATACATAAAGTATATAAGGTGCCGAAGATATCCAAAACAGATATCAGTCCCTGCAGGATTTTCTCTTATAAATTTGATTTGATCTTATGACAAATTTTTATTTAATTTCAGGAATTTTTGAGAAATAATTTTAGGAAAATTTAGTCTTTTGAACAATTTGAGATTTAAAATGACAGCAGTCATGTGATGAAATAGTGGTAATTGCAATCCTCCAAATATTGTGGAGTTTCATTGAATTAGTGTATTTAGAAGGGCTGAGATATCGACAACTGAATTATATATATATATATATATATATATATATATATATATATATATATATATATATATATATTTTTTTTTTTTTTTTTCTTTTTCTTTTTTTTTTTTCTTTCTTTCTTTTTTACTTTCTCCAGAGGGCCAAATTGGACTATCTCAATGACCAGATTAGGCCCCCAGGCCTTGAGTTTTACATATTTTTTTACAAAAATGTTAAAAATACTATTAGTGAAATCAGCTTTTTTTTTTTTTTTATCTGTTACTAAAAACAGGTACAACTCTAAAAAATAAAAATGAGTTTTCGTGACACAATTGAGAAATATTTATTGTTTTTGTTTAGTTTTTTTCGTGGCTGTTTCACAGTAAAGGTGATGCTCTTATATTGAAGGCGGAGGCTGCGGAGGAAGTGGCTTCGCTTGCCGGAGGAGAGCTTGGCTGTGATGCCGCTGGATGATGGCTGCTTTCGGGATCTTAAGTTACGAACACCGGCCTTTAAAGCGGCCCCGGCTTGGTCCTCCAGACGTTTATCCGCAAGATCCAAAGCAAAAGGAGGTCAGAATTCACATTTCAAAAGTCTTAATGGCTGTAAATAGTGTCTTTGTGCTGTTCAGTGGAGAAGCTGTTGCAGGCAGCTAACAGCGGTTAGCCTGGAGACAGGCCTAGTAATAACAATGAGCTGCGAGTTATCAGATTGGCAGCTAGCTCAGCAGATTAGCAGCAAAATAACCGGTTTGTTTAGGAACTCAGATAGCCTGTGTGCTAGCTAGTGATATTTAGTTTAAAATAACCCGTTTTTTAGCTACATTATGATGAAGCAAAGTGTTGAGCGTTGAGTTTTAAAGGGCTGAATAACCGGTAATGACTTCTTAGCTTAGTGTCACAGGTTGCGTGCATGCATTAAACATACTTTTATTAGCTATCTTGGTTTAGGTTAGGTGTTGGAGAATATCAATATGGTTCATCATCTGACTTTATTGTTTATTTTTGACGACTTTTCACACCAACAATTGTAATTCGTGATACAGAGATCATGTTAATAATGAAGTGTATCACTGTGGTGGTGAAACTACAGCTACAGTCAGATAAACCGTTATTATGAGGCAATACAGAATGTGCAAAATCAACAGTTTTGATTATCTAACAAAAGTAAAGTGCAGAGGTAAGAGTTCCTTTCGTCACAGCTACTAAAAAATAATCGATATATGTAGAAAGGCTTCATATGATGAGGTAAACATAATCTGAATGATTTTGGTAGTTTTTTTTTTTTTTTTTTAACTGTGGTATTAATATTATGTTACAGCCACAATATGAAATGGTTATGATATTGACCTATTTTTTGAGCATTTTTAGTGGCTTTGTGAACACTATAGAACAGAGGGTCAGAGATGACTACAACTCAAAATAATGAATTGAAAAGCCAATAGCAAAAGAATAGAAATATATTAGCAATGTCTGGATACGCTAAACATATCCATAGACTCATTGGCCAGTTTAGGTCACGTGATAGGTGCACCACGTGACTTAAAGCTTAAAGTTCCGTCAGTTTTATTTTAGCTACCCGCTAACCCTTTTATTTTAGAAAATGTCTGGAGGTACGTTAAACGTAGCCATGGCCCCGGGACAATACATTTCCAGAACTTTTCTACATACCTGTGTCACCGCTGCACTCACCGATAACGTGGGTTTTCCTAACGTCATTTTAACATATTTAACATGGCAAATTCCACCTTTAAAAATACATTTCCAACTTAAATAAACATTTTAGTGTTATGGATAGAGTTACAGTTAGGGTGAGGGCTAAAATAAAAGGGTTAGCTAAAAATAAATATCAGATAAGATACTATGACGGAAATTTAAGTCATGTGGTGCACCTATCACATGACCTAAACTGGCCAATGAGGGGCATTGCGTATCCATAGAGTGGCAGTCGATGGATACGTTTAACGTACCCGTAGCCACGGCCTTTATTTTAGCCCTAAACCTATTCCTATTTTTAACCCTGACTCAGGAAATACCCTAAAATGTTTATTTTTTTCGTATATGTATTTTTAAAGGTGGAATTTGCTGTGATAAATATGTTAAAATGAAAAAATATATATGTCAAATGTGGGATTCAAACCCACAACAGTCAGGCGCCTTAGACCAACTGCCCATCCTGACACGGTGAAAACAGGCACATTACGCTTATGTAGAAAAGGTCCGACAACGTACCCATAGTCCTGGTGGCTATGGCTACGTTTAACGTATCTATAGACACTTTTCAAATTTCTTTGAATCGGGATGATGCAATTATACATATTTCATAGAGGTGGTGTACAAAGAGTTTAGGTTTTTGCTAATTTTCAACGTAAAAAGTACACATGCTAAAATGACACCCATACAATAAGCAACAGTCATAGTAAAACATTTACACAGGACACCTAAATACGCACTACAGAACCAGCACTATCATATCCGACAAAAATAAACATTTTAGGGTATTTCCTGGGTTAGGGTTAAGGTTATGTTTAGGGTTAGAGATAGGGCTAAATAAAAGGGTTAGTGGGGTAGCTAAAAATAAATGAGCTAAAATACAACAGACGGAACTTTTAAGTCACGTGTTGCACCTATCATGTGACCTAAACTGGCCAATGAGGGTCACTGCGTATGCATAAAGTGGAAGTCTACGGATAACTTAAATGTAACCTGTTAAACAGACGTCATTTACAAGAGCTCATTGGAGTAATTTGACTAGATTTTATATCATTTATGATCAAAGTCTGAAAAAGTTATTTCAATGGCTTCATTACTGGATCATATAAAAATAGAGAAACATTGCACTAGTTAACATTTGGTTGAAAATTAAGAAAGCAATGTTGTCAACTCAAAACTAGGCCTGGGCAGTATATGGAGATTCAAGAAAATATATCGAGATTTAAATTTTGGCGATATAGATGATTAAAATATCGGCTATAGCAATATATTTTTATTTTGTATTAAAATATTTGATTAAGGAGTCGCCGCTTTCACTACTTCTCAGAACAGCATGAAAAGTGCAGTTAAGATGGTTTCTGATTGTGTTCTAACCCAGACCTTCCCCTAAACAAGCCACACTACAGAACTCACTCACATGTGCTGTCTCTGTTTGTTGATAAATGTGCCTGTGTGGCATTTTACATCAGTAAATTTAACCCAGAATCCATGCATCAGCAATGTTGTTTGTTAGTTTTAAGATTACAGTTCAAATGTACCCAAGTGCTTCAGAGTGGAGTTTGATGATGCATAGGTTTATTCTCCAAACAGTTCACTACAGAATCCTCTTTATTTATAAGTTTACTTAAATGTAAATCTTGACTAATTACTCATTTATGTTAGGATTTCTTTTTCATATAAGGCTTGGAGAACTTGTTTACATTAGTTGATAAATGAATCAGAGTTTGGAACCATTGATGTTTTTGCACTGGTTAGTGTGGCTTAAAACTTATAAATTATATCTGAAGTAATTTCCTGTAATGTTGTACCTGCTCAGCTATATATGTTTTTACTCAATAATGCTTCACCAATGTGATTTAATTAAATTTTTTTACAATGAAAATTATTCATTATGTGTGTTCAGGATGAGCTGACTGCATTAAATGTGAAACAAGGATTTAATAACCAGCCAGCTGTGTCAGGTGACGAACATGGCAGCGCCAAAAATGTCAACTTCAATCCTTCAAAGGTAATGTTGCTGATGCTTCTAAACGTTCTGTTCACTGCGGCACGTGAAGGATCTTTTTGTAGACGCATCAATATCTTTCTCCACATCACAGATCAGCTCAAACTTCAGCAGCATCATTGCAGAGAAGCTGCGTTACAACACGTTTCCAGACACGGGGAAACGCAAACCGCAGGTCAACCAGAAAGATAACTTCTGGCTGGTCACAGCCAGGTCACAGAGCTCCATCAATAACTGGTTCACAGATTTGGCAGGAACAAAGCCGCTCACACAGCTGGCTAAAAAGGTACGCCACTGTACCCAATCTGTGGAGCCTCGATCCTATTTCTGACATGTTTGATTAAAACAAGCTTCTGCTGTGCTTTCAAAGGGCTGCTCTTTGTCCGTAGTGGTTAGCAATGTTAGTTTTCACCTTATGAGTTTGAATCTGGGCCTCACTAGTCTTTTAATGATAATTTGCAATATAACATTGGAGTTTTTTTCATTGTAATAAACATTATTATAGTATTAATAAAGTTTTGTTATTTTGTGTTTAATTTCAGTTTTTATCGCTTCAGTGACTGATTTTTTTTTTTTTAAAGGATTGTGCTGAGATCTCAGCGTTTATCTCCTGACCAAAACGTCCCTTAGACCACGGGTTCTCAACTTTGGGATAATGAGACATTGGGAGGGGGTTGCCAGATGCCTTCAAGAAACTAGGAATATTTTCTGAACAATTTGAACCCATTTTTGCTCATTTTTACCTTTTTTCTGCAGCTACACCAAAATTGCCATATTTTTTACCTATTTTCATCACTTCTTCTTGCCATATTTTTGCTCCTTTTAATGCATTTTTGCTAAATTACTCCCATTTCTGCCACTTCTTCATCAAATTTCAATGCTTTATCTGCACATTTTATTCATTTTCAAGACATTTTCAGCACTAATTAACCCTTTCTATCACTTTTCCCACCAGATGTCTCATATGTTGACCCAGTATTGTCACTTTTAACCTCCTTTCACCATATTTCATGCTTATTTTTGCCAATTCAATTGCATTCACGATTTGTCATGGCCATTATTTGACAGTTTAAACTAATTGTTCCTATATTTTAAATGACATTGTCGAGTTACCCCTCCTCCCCCCATTCCTGCCATTTTTAAGCCAGTATTGACACTTTGAACCATTTTGACCACTCTAATATGCAACTTTTATCCAATTTCTCTGGTTTTTAAAATCCCATTTCACCACCTTGTCTACCATTTTTGGTCTCTTTTAACCAATTTTATTTCTGATTCAAACAATTAAGATGACTATATACTAGGGTGCAAATAATAATAAACTTCCTGTATAACAGTGGATATTATTCAGATAAATAAATAAATGTAGTTATCACAGATTCATAGAACAATTGACCATCATTTTGCTGACTTTATGGATGGACCCCAAAAAACTATCCCCTTTATCCTCCCTTATAGATGGCCCTGTCACATGACTGTTTTTCACTGTTCATATTTGTGTTCAAACACCTTCAGGTACAGAACCACTGGCTTAGACATATTAAATAGACCTTTGTATTCCTTTATGATGGCCCTTTTATTTTTATTTTTGTTGTCTTAGTGATATTGTGAGGGAAGTGCCTCTCTGATGCTGATAATAATTATTGATGACACGTCCTAACAGGTACCGATCTTTAGCAAGAAAGAAGAGGTTTTTGGATATCTGGCCAAGTACTCTGTCCCTGTCATGCGCTCAGCATGGATGATTAAGATGACCTGTGCGTATCACGCTGCTATCACTGAAACGAAAGTCAAGAAGAAACATTTCATCGACCCTTGCATAGGTACGTCTTTCACATATTCAATCATTTGTAAAAAAACGTGTTTTGATCTTTTGTGTAAAAAATGTGTCTCCCCAGAATGGACACAGATCATTACAAAGTACCTTTGGGAGCAGCTGCAGAAGGTGGCAGAGTTTTACAGACAGTTTCCCAGCCAAGGCTGCAGCTCGCCACTCCCCACCACGCCGGCTGATGTGGAGACGGCCATGAAGCAGTGGGAGTACAACGAGAAGCTGGCTATGTTCATGTTTCAGGTCCATTTACATCCCACTGTTATTACAGACTGTAAATGTCAGAGAGCATAGTCAAATCTGAATAGGGTTGCAAACAAGTGCAAGATTTCCGTAAAATTTTCATGGAAACCGAAGCTCTGAAATTTTGGGAGTATTCAAAACTGAAAACTTTTTATGGACTTTTTATTTATTGGAATAATTGTAAATAATAATTTGATATAAATGATGCAAAGATTTATTTTTCCAATCATATTTAACATTACCTTTTGAGGGCCAACTTTAATTTTTTGTTAATTCCCATTAAAAGTTTCAATCTTTGAGAATTCCCAGAATTTTGCCTTACCCTATTTATGTTTGGATATGATCCAGGTATTGAGAACAGCTCAATTTCTGGTTAATTTCAATGAATATTTCTGATAAAAAGGTTTATATTTTGGAATATTCCCAAAATTCCCTCAGAGATTTACCAGAAATTTTCCGCTTAACTCCAAATAAGAAATTGTAAGAAATGTCTTCTTTTCATGTTCAAACAATCGTAAAGATTATGATTTAATTTAGCTTTTATTGGATCGGTTTCCCTCGCAGATGGTTATGTTGGCTAAATATTCTCCTTTTTCGTGTTGTTTCCCCTGTCTCATGAATAAATTCCACTAATGGCTTCATCTATTTGTCATACTGATAATCCTCTTGCTTTTGTGTTCAGGATGGAATGTTAGACAGGCACGAGTTCCTAACTTGGGTCCTGGAGTGTTTCGAGAAAGTCAGACCCGGCGAGGATGAGCTTCTCCGACTCCTCCTGCCTCTTTTACTACAGGTAAAACCAGGGTAGAGTATCATTGTAATCGCGTAATTGGTAGTTAATTACAATTATGACGTAATTATAATTGTATTTGTAATGGAGATATTTTGCTGTTTAATTTAATTGTAATTGAGTTATGGTAATTGACTTTGTAATTGGCATGGCAATTCTATAATAACAAATGTCATTTACAATTTAATTAAATGCAAACCTGTGGAAACATGTTACAGTTCTAAGGTTTACACATACGTAGTTAACAATTATTAAAATAAGCTTCATATTAACTTTTCCCACTACTTTTTCAGTTCTCTTTAGGTCTCCCACAGTCGGAAACACTTTCTCACACACACACGCACGCACGCACACACACACACACACACACACACAACAGCTGGCATATGTTATGACCGGGGTTTACATCTGGTTTAGCCTGCTCTATCTGACTTTTTCTCATCATTTCCATTGGCCGATCCCATTGGCCGTCTCTTTCCAACGCTGCCTGATGGTAATTGACACTGAGTCTCTCCTGTTGTGCTGCAGTACTCAGGGGAATTTGTGCAGTCGGCCTACTTGTCACGGAGACTGGCTTACTTCTGCACACGCCGCCTCAACCTGTTGCTAAGCGATGGCAGCCTGGGCCCCGGCAGTGGGGGGCACCCAGCCCACGGTATACTGACGCAGCAAAGCAACGCCCTGCCCCCAACCCCCACCTCCCAGCCCGCTGGTGGGAACCAGCCGCAAACGCCTTTCACTGATTTCTACATCTGCCCCCAGCACCGACCTCTGGTGTTCGGTCTCAGCTGCATGTTACAGGTGGAAATAAATCACAGTTGTAAAGATGTAAAATCGTCTCTTTCTCTTTTTTTTTTGTTGATGACTCATGCTATTGTTCTTAACTCTTTCCCCTGCTTTTCTTTAGAGCATTGTCCTGTGTTGTCCTAGTGCACTGGTGTGGCATTACTCTTTAACAGACAGTAGAAACAAGACCGGTTCCCCTCTGGACCTCCTTCCCATTGCTCCCTCAAGCCTGCCCATGCCAGGAGGCAATGCTGCATTCACACAGCAGGTCGGGTCAGGTTGTCCTTGTTATATAACTCACTGTGATTGGTTGTTATTTTGTATTAAAGAAGTTGTTGAAATTTAGATTTTCTTTAAATAAAAAATAAAATTAGTAAATTTGGACATTGAAAAATTCCTGATGAGAACCCTGGTATATACACAGCGTAGGGGATTGCTTATGCGAGTGTTGTAGGGGGTCCGGGGGTATTCCCCCTCCCCCCAATTTAGAAATTTATAACCCTCTGAAACACTATTTCCTGCATTTTGAGGGCCACATTTTGTGATGTGAAACAGTTTTTTTTGTCTTTGTTACAGATTGAGACAAATTAGGTATTATTACAATTGTACCGATTAAAAAAAAGAAAAAAAACAGCAGAAAAGCCCCCCTACGCGAGTTGTTACACAGCGTAGGGGCCCCCTACGATCCACTTCACTGGCAAGAACCCTATATACATATATTTTGAATAATCATTAATTTTACTATTATATATATTTATTTATTAATTACTTTTTTCCCTGTCTTTGGTGGCTGGTGAGCTGAATACATTTTTTTTGATAACTATTTGATTCCAGGTTCGCGCCAAATTGCGAGAGATTGAGGAGCAGATTAAAGAGCGAGGCCAGGCTGTGGAGTTTAGGTGGTCCTTTGATAAGTGCCAGGAAACCACAGCAGGTATGGAAACTGGAATTTTTTTTCCCTTTACTTTTGGTTCCGTGATATCAATGGGAGAATAATTTGTCACATTCTTTGCCAGGGTTTACAATTGGGAGAGTTCTCCACACCCTGGAGGTATTGGACAACCACAGCTTTGAAAAGTCTGACTTTAACAACTCCCTTGATTCGTTGTACAACAGAATATTTGGCTCGGGCCAGAGTAAGGATGGGCATGAGGTAACGTTTACAAAAATATTTACTTGCTTCTTATCACACTTTGTAGTTTTCCTATGATTTTGCATGATAAACTCACCATGTGCCATGATGCATGCATCTGTTAGATGTCTCCTGACGACGACGCTGTGGTCACTCTGCTTTGTGAATGGGCCGTGTGCTGTAAGCGCTCAGGTAGACACAGGGCCATGGTGGTGGCCAAGCTGCTGGAGAAGAGACAGGCTGAAATCGAGGCAGAGGTGAGAATAAACCTCATTCCTACATGGCTAGATGATTGTAATTCAGATTACTAATCATGAAATAAAAATATAACTAGAATTAATCATGGAAATGAATAAACAAATGTAACAATAATCATCCCAATCAGAAGATAATCTTCTTTTGTAGAGATGGACGATATTATCGGCACACTGATATTATCAGTTGATATTGAATATAAAATATAATATCGGTTGACATTGGTATCGGTATTGAAAAACATATATATACCAATATTGCACTTTATAAGTATTCTTTTTATGACACACTTTTGGCACTCAATTTCCAAGATTTCTACATTTGGTACACAACTCTCCGGTTACAACTTCTCGAATCTGCTGCTACAGATGCACAAACAACTTTTCTCGCATGAGTTTTTTTTTTTTTTTTGTTAATTTAAATAGGGGACAGTGCAATTTAATAAAACACATGATTAAACATGAGTTAAAAAGCCAGAATTATTTTTCATCTGTAGTCCCCTGGCCATGCTGTTAAAAAAGCAAATAAAACGCCCGTGACAGGCTGCCCCCGGCCGTAAACCGTCCGCCTTCTGCCCCGTTGCCCACAGAATGATTGGCTCTGATGTGCCCATGGGCTGCCTCTAACCCGGTTAAATGTTTCGCGTGATCAAAGCCAGCAAAGGCTCAATCCACGGTGATAATGTCATCAGTTGTAAAATTTGATGACATTTCCGCTACAGGTTGACAACTTTATGAAATAATTAATTAAAGATATCTTTGCAATCCAAACAAATCCGTCGTTGCACACGTTTGAACCAAGCAGCAGCCATGTGGAAAGTCTCAGGTCAATCTGAGCCTGATTCACAGAGATGTTTGAGGAACGAACAGAGATTCCTTACTTTAAAGATAGATTTGTGGAATACTATTAGTGATGGAACACATTAAAAAAACCTAACCTATTATTTCCATGAAGATTTATTTAAATTTAGGTTAGGGGCGAGGGGGTCTATGTATACAACGGTATCGGTTAATATTGGTAATTAGTGTTGAATAATATCGGCAAATTGTATAGTTTTCCATCTTTTACCTAATTTAGGACCTAATTTAGCTTAATTTTCTCCAAACTGTATTACTGGATTAGGCATCAATAATATTTCTGTTTATCTCTTAAGTCCAGATAGACTGTAATCCACTCCAGAAATGCTGAATTAGGTTTGTTGACAGAGGATTTATCCATGTGGCACTCATTAATGTGTCCTGTTGTGTGTTGTTTGCAGAGGTGTGGTGAGTCAGAGGTTGTGGATGAGAAGGGCTCCGTGTCATCAGGTTCCCTCTCGGCTGCAACGCTGCCAGTTTTTCAGGACGTGCTGCTGCAGTTCCTCGACACTCAAGCGCCCACACTCAGTCAGTGGCTTTTTTTTTTTGTTTAAACTCTCAAACTCAGTCTCTATTTATTAATGATTAAACTTTATATTCTGTAGTCTTTGCATAATATTTGATTTGTCTTACATGGTTTGTTCAGATTGAACTTGTATTAAATCATCCTTTTTTTTCCTCCTCACAGCGGAGCCGGGGAACGAAAGCGAGCGTGTGGAGTTCTCTAACTTAGTTCTTCTCTTTTGTGAGCTCATCCGCCACGACGTCTTTTCCCACAACATTTACATGTGCACACTCATCTCACGCGGCGACCTGGCCTCTGACTCCCACCTACCCCGCCCACGTTCCCCCAGCGATGAGCCATCGGATGAATCGGAGCGCAAAGAGCAGGAGGCGGGAAGCGGAATCAAGATGGAGGCAAGTTAGAGGCATGGTTTAAAATAAAGATGGCAGGCAAAGCACAAAAATAACCCTTTGGGTTTTTTTCCAACAGGATACGGGTCTGTCTGAGTCGATGGAAATTGATCACAACTCCAGTGCAAACTTTGATGAGGTGAGCTCTTAGATGTAATTACTGTCTGATTTTGTCCTCCTGCTCAAAGTTCCTACTACCTACACCTTGTTTTGCATGCAGATGTTCTCTCCTCCAATGCACTGTGAGTCCAAAGGGAGTCCGTCCCCTGAGAAAGCTGCACCAGAGCAGGACAGCAAGGCTGGCTGTAAGGACAAGGGCATGGACCCAGCCTTTCCTCAGCTGTACGAGCAGCCACGGCACATTCAGTATGCAACACATTTCCCCATTCCTCAGGTGAGAACATCACACCAAACCTATTAGTACGCATTTGGGGCCGTATTCTCCCGTCTGGACTTAAGCGCTTGTTTTACATGCCTATCTCCTGCGCGTATTCTGCGGTCCAGGTTCCTGTCACGCCCACTGCGCAGAAGGTGTCCTGAAGCCAAGAAGGCTTATTGGGTCATGATGTCATTTCTTGGGGGGCTGTCTACAAATCACGGAACATGGAGTTTCCCCTATGCTTGTAAATATACCGGTAATTGAAATCCATGAAAACAATAAAGCCCACTTTTAATTTGAAAGGCATTTATTGAAAAACAATGTAAGTGGTTTGATAAGATTATTGCAGTGAGTATATTTCTGTTCGAGTATTTCACCTTCCCAGGACGCTGAACTTATTCTAGGTTCAGAAGCACGTGAGAGGAAAAGAACTTAAGCAGATGGGAGAATGCGTGTTAAGCCAGATTTGAATGGGAGCACCCATAATTCAGGGCAGCTCCACCCAGAGTGTGTAACTGCATGAAGATACGCAGTGACTGATTAAGTACAGGGTGAGAATAGGTTGATTTCAAGTGACGACACATTGCTGCATCGCAAGAGCGCAAAATTGAGATGGAGGGCAGGAAGTGAAGTAGCTTAAGAATCTGCTGTCTGAAATAATCAAAATGCCCATGTTTTGTGTAGTTTACTGTTGCTTCAATCGTTCTAACCGAGAAAAGGAAAATAGATAGGGATGTAACGATTCACTCAACTCCCGATACGATTCGATTCACGATATTGGGTTCACGATACGATTCTCTCACGATTTATTTTACAAAATGAGACTGTAGACAAATCATGATTGAAAAATATTCCTTTATTTTTTGGGGGGGGAAAAAAACTAGAAAATACTGTACTATTTTCCTTTTATTTTTCATTGTCAAAAGAATCCCTTGATAAACTGTTCAAAATAATGCAATTTAACTAAAAATAAATCTTGAATTAAATAAATAAAGGAATAATACAAATGAAGAAGAAGCTTATTAATTTAAATTCTGGTTCTATAATAAACAATGCAAAACTGCATAATAGTTATTTTTCTTTTTAAAAGTGCAACTGAAAATGTATTTTGTGCCTTAACAATTGGATTACAGATATTCTTTCGGCGCTAAAGGGGTAATGAATCATTTATTAACATATTTAAGAGTAGAAGGCGGCCAGAAAGAAAGTATTAGCAGACTCCGCCCGCCGCCTACACTTCTGGATAGCGCCCTCTGCTGGTTAAACAAAGTACTGCGATTAAATTTTCAGAAGATCGATATCAATCGTGATGCCTATGAATCGATTTTTAAATGCCTTACGATTAATCGTTACATCCCTAAAAATAGATTTTATAGAGTACCGAAGATTGTCGTTTACCAAAGTGAGAAATGTAAAAAGCTCACAGAACATTGCTGTAAAAAGTGGATATTCAAGCGACAACTCCCCCGTCCTTCACTATCTGTAGAGCTGAGACAGCAGCCCCTCCCTCCCTCCCACTACAGTGAGATGGCTGCAGCAGGAGGCTTCCTCAACTTATCGGTATAAAATTACAGCAGTTAACTGAATAAGCTTTCATTCTGAGTGAACTCATTTGTAAGTTGTCCATTTAAACCATAAAAGCGGAGCGCACATACGGTCGGAGAAGTGATCAGCCCTCTCTCTCCTCTGTCACCGGCTCCCCACACACACACACACACACACACACACACACACACACACACACAGAGTTCACTGGTCATCACGTCACTGGAGTGATGGAGTGACTAAAAAGCACCACTATGTTCAAGCGACTCATCAGCGATTGAAATGACTTCAGTTGTGTTCGGTGTGAACGCACCTTCGGGCTAATGATGTCGTTGAGATGTTTTGCATGTTTGTTTACATTATAGCCGTTAGCTAGCTGCTAGCATCTTAACACATAAAATAATATAAGAACAAACACTCACCCTGGCGAAGACCAAACTATAATCATCGCGGAGCCCTTTGGTACAGAGGTTGTGGACCCACCCGCTCACAAAAAAAATGATATTCCTTCATACTTTTACAGGCTTTCATCTGATGTTTGGTGTAGTAGGACGTCTGAAGGTTCAGAAAGTTTATGATATCAACAGCCTCGATGGTCGGCAAACCTTTAGATTTTGTTGAAAACTCAATCATCTTCATGCGATATGGGTCACGCCCAACATATTTAATTGATTATATCTTTGTCTTTAAACTAGATCTAAATCAGAACAATACGGACTATCTGCAACGGTTTCCTCCATAGGCATATTTTCCATTTTTACTTCCTGCCCTCCATCTCCCCTTTGCGCGTCATCATAATCACGTGACTAAAACCCAGCTATAGCACACAGCCAGAAATGGCGCCGCTGTGTTTTTTCTGACTTAGGCTCACAGGAGAATAGAGCCCTTAGTGATTAAGAATTTCATCGTGGGTGTTTTTCAGTAAAGTAACTAAAGCTGCTTTACTGTTATGACTTTAGAAAATACATTTTCTCTCAGATAATTATGGTCTGCTAGGTTTATTTTGGTGCGTTCCTTTTTTGCCAATTTTGAGAGAATTGAATGCCACTTTACAAAAATGACTACAAATTTATTGTGTCTTAGATCATTGGTAATTAGTTCTGTGCACAGGAGTAGATATATATATATATTATAACAACTCACAATGGCTTTAATCGCTTGATAAAATCTATAAATGATGAGCTATCTTCGATCTCTAAATGGTTTCAACTCAATAAATTAATAACATACATAAATCCAACTTCATGATCTTTTTCTTTAATGGATCTGAAATTTTGCAAGTGATAACCACAATATTAGTTGACAAAAGACTTAATTGGTCAAATCACATTGACTTCGTTTGCAAAAGAACTGTGAAAGATGACTGGTATATTACGACTTTAATTACTTCCTCTCCTCATTTAACTTTATACTACAGCTTTTTATTTCCTTATCTAAATTTTTGTAATATGGTCTGGGCAGCCTCATATCCCACCCATCTCAATAAATTATGTATTATTCAGTAAAGGGTTTTAAGATTAATTTCACATTCAAACAAATTTGCTCTGTCAGCTCCAGTTAGTTTTATTCCCTCCTTACACCTTTAATGTTGTTTCTTCTTTAATGTGTGCTAAATTATTAAATAAAAAGAGTTCAAATAGAGGACCTGGGTTGTTGAGGATTTACAAAAAAGTTGCAGGTACAACTTTGAAAACTTACGCTGACTAAATCCAGGTATGTAGTACAATGTGATCTTACTTTAAGCTCTGCTCAGGCTCACGTCAAATTCATTTCTGCATGCATTTGCTGCTCCAATTATTGTATGCATCCTGTTAATAATCACTGTTGGCTTTCAGGAGGAGAGTGCCAGTCATGAGTGCAATCAGCGCCTGGTCGTGCTCTACGGCGTCGGCAAACTCCGAGACGAGGCCCGACACGCCATCAAGAAGATTACCAAAGACATCTTGAAGATGCTCAACCGGAAAAGCACAGCAGAGACAGGTGAACAATTGATAGATATTGGCTGAATTCCCCACATATCCAGATTGTCAAGTTCTTCTTCCTCCTTTCTGATTACTTTTCACAAATTACTTTTCCTGCTTTTAAAACTATCTTTTTGTTTTTATATTTGCTGTAGCATTATTAAGCAATACTCGCTTGATTTGGACGGTTATAGTTACTCTAGGTGTTATTATCTAATTGATATTTCTGATCTTTGAAAACTTTCTCTTTTTATTTCAATCTCTTGCCCTTCTGTAAAAATCCTGGTTTTCTGTCCCTCCTTTAATCACCCTTCAAGACGTGCATCGCTCAGTCTTCTTCACACCCAATTTCTATGCTAATAGCTTTCAGCTGCTCACAGACACTTTATCTCTGGTACATGTGACCTTATTAAGGTGATTTAAGGCATCCGGGGTTGTATTTGTGGAGGTTGGGCTGTTTTGCAGCACGTTCTTGCCATCTTGCGATGACCTTCAGCTAACAGCTGTGTCTGAATCACTTTGCCCCGACTTTAAAGAGCCTTCATCGCCGTGTCTTTAGCATCACAGACTAATGGAGGCAGAAAATAAGATGCCACACCATGGATTTAACTGGATTCTTTTGGCTGACCTGCTCAGCAGACTGGAAAATGATCCTGTGACTTGTCATGCGTCGTTGCTTCTACACTTATTGTTTCCTGTTTCTCTGTTCCACACACAGGGGGAGAGGAAGGGCAGAAGAGGAAGAGGAGCAAGCCTGAAGCATTTCCCACTGCAGAGGATATCTTCTCCAAATTCCAACATCTCTCCCATTTTGACCAGCACCAGGTCACCTCCCAGGTCAGAGCGGGATGCCAATTCTGTCAGTTTTCTCTGTCCTTGGTGTTAGGCTTTGACTGTTTAGAGGTCTTCCAAATTCTTTATAATTAGAATGGCAGTAGAACTCTGAAACTATTCATTTGGGTGTGTAAAACTAATTCAATTTATCTCATTTTTCCTGAAGAATGCCACAGGCCAATTTCAACCTCATACATAATGTCAGGAGCCTCACATTAGAGCAAAGAGCTCTGTCGGTAATAAAACGAGTGCAAGCAGTGATGACTCCAAATAATTGAAAATGGATAAAATCTCAATTTTCCACAGCATTGTCTCAGAACAAAAGCTAATTGTAAGTTATTTTAGTGCATAAGCTCATCATAAATTAGAGCAGTGATTGTATCCAGCATGAAGTCCCAAAGATCCACTCATCTACTTATCATAGTCCAGGATTGGGGTCAATTACATTTTAAAATTACAATTCTGCCTTCAATTATCCAAGTTCAATTACAACTCAATTACAATTAGGTTGACCTTTGTTTTTTCCAGTTACAATTATATTATTATTTTTCCCCTGAAAGTCAGTTATAGTTATGTTCTCAATTACTAAAGTTAAATAACAATTCTGCCTGCAATTAGCCAAGTTCAATTACAACTCAATTACAATTAGGTTGACCTGGTTTTTTCCCAATTTCAATTAAAATATAAATTTTCCCGTGAAAGTAATTTACAGTTATTGTTTTTGATTACTAAAGTTAAATTACAATTCATCACAATTACTGAGCCTTTAATAAATTGGCCCATAAAACTTAACCTTCCTCTTGTGTTAGCTCTCTGTTAGCATCTCTTATTATAATGGGCCAGTTTTGACCCATGTTTTAAATCAGCTGTAAAATACACAAAAAAATATTATCTATCATCTAATTTTTTATTTATTTTTATATCTCTTGGTTACCTTGTTAGGCTTCCTTATCCATGAAAATGTTGGTATTAATGTTTTTGGTGTGGGGCGACTGAGCCTTTTTTCTGGTCGTATACCCCTCGATTTCAAATTTTTTTTAAATGGTAAAATGATCCTCAAGAGAACTGACGGGTAAACTTGATCTGAAACAGGTTTTAGTAATAATTACCTACTTATGTGTAAGACATAGAACTGTAACATGATTACAGAAAAATCTACTGTAAAATTTTATGAAAAAACTTTTTTACATCCTTTGATCCAAGTGTCAAACTCAAGGCCCGGGGGCCAAATCTGGCCCTTTGAAGCACTCAATTAAGGCATTAGGAGAAAGTATGTGTATAAAGCATTGCATGAATCACCATCTAATTCAGTTGCAGATATCTGTCCCTCAATTTTTTCAAGAACTCAGTTTTCCCATGTCTATATCACATGATGACAGCCATTTTTAATATCAAATTGTAAGTAATCTCAATTTTTCCAAAATTCTATAATTTTTCTTAAATTATTCATTAAATTTTCCCAAATGAAATAACAATTTGGTCACAAAAGTGAAGCTTCTGCAGGGACTGATATCTGTCTCTTATTGTCGGTGCTTTGTCTTTTAGTCACATCTGCATATTGAATAAATTCATACGTATTCTTATCCCTGATCCCTTATAACCTGACAATGAAAAAACAATAGTTCTGTTAGATGTCATTTAAAAATATAAATGTTTTTGTAATCAGTTGTTAGACTGTACGACTAACCAAAGTATTCTTTTCTGTGGTTTTATCTGTATTGTTTAATGATTGCAGGTGTCCAGAAATGTGCTGGAGCAGATCACCAGCTTTGCTTTAGGAATGTCCTACCACCTGCCTCTGGTCCAGCACATTCAGTTCATCTTTGACCTCATGGAGTACTCCCTCAACATCAGTGGCCTCATAGACTTTGCTATCCAGGTACTAACAGCCTCATGGCTCACATTTCAACCTGCAGCTCAGTTTAATCAGCCTCGTTTGTTCTGAGCAGCTCCTGAATGAGTTGAGTCTAGTGGAGGCCGAGCTGCTGCTCAAGTCGTCGAGTCTTGTCGGCAGCTACACAACCAGCTTGTGTCTGTGCATTGTGGCCGTGCTGAGGAGATATCACTCCTGCCTCATTCTCAACCCGGAGCAGACGGCACAAGTTTTTGACGGGTGCGTCATGCGTAGGGTTTTGTCTGCACAATGCTTCATGGCAGTGTTTTTCAACCTTTTCAGCCCGCGACAGCCAAAATAAAGGTTTCAGAGGTTCATTTATCTGGATAATATCTACTGTTATCCAGGAAGTTTATTATTTGTGCCATAGTATATAGCCATCTTAAAGATGTAAATCCTTGTTTTTAATTAGAAATAAAATGGGTTAAAAGTGACCAAAAATGGTGGAAAAGATGGTGAAATGGGATTTTAAAAAACATGAAAATTGGTTAAAATTTGCAAAAGTGGTCAGAAGAGTTCAAAAGTGGCAGGAGAGGGGGTTTGGGGTAATGTCATTTAACAAATAAATAAGCATGAAGTATAAATGAGTAATGGGAGTAATGTAGCAAAAATGTATTAAAAGGAGCCAAAATATGGCAAGAAAAGTGATTAGGGTTGAAATATGGCAGGTTTTGTGCAGTTGCAGAAAAAGGGTAAAAATAGAGAAAAATTCTCAAATTGTTCAGAAAATTTTCGTAGTTTCTTGAAGGCATCTTGCGACTCCAAGTGAGGTCCTGACCCTGAGGTTAAGAACCCCTGCTCTCCGAAATTTTTCTTTTGGAGTAATTCTAATCTAGTTCCAGTCATGGCTGATCATTACTAAAGTAGATTTATTATTAGCAGTTTTTGCCTTGACAGCATGTTTAATATTTTATCTGAACATTTGATTTACAACAGATTATCTCTGTTTCTCTTTATTGTGAAGACATGGGATAGATATTTAATCAAACAAAGGAATAACATAAAACATTTAGTTGAATAATGAGTAATGGTTTTGTCTCTCTGATGTTTTCAGGTTGCGTATTGTGGTGAAGCCTGGGGTAAATCCTGCCGACTGTTCATCTGCTGAGCGCTGCATCCTGGCCTACCTGTATGACCTCTACACCTCCTGCAGTCACCTTAAAAATAAGTTTGGAGAGATCTTTAGGTGGGAATCAAAAAGCCTTTCCGTCCATAAAGATGGCCGTTGTAGCACATACTCTAATATTGGGCTGCATGATTATGGCCAAAATGATAATTATTTTGATCAATATTGTAATCAGGATTATAATCACAATTATTCATCATGTTTGAAAAAAAATCAGTGTTTTTAAACAAACAATATGTGTACAGTTTACAGTGAAAAATTAAGCTTTGAATAATAATAATAAACAAAAAAAATTAACCCAAGAATTAAAAATGTACCAAAGGCAAACAGAATAAATACATTATTACAGAGTGCAGAGCCAGTATTTTAAATGTAAATATTGCTGACAATCAGGTTAATTTAATCGTGGCAACCAAAATTGTGATCACGATTAAAATTCAATGACTTGTGCAGCCTGACTCTAATAACATGTATAGATAAAATGTATTCTGTAAGTTTTTCTTTTCTCATTTATGGACTATCTTTTGTTTTTCTCTTCCTGGTTGTAATCTCAGCGAGTTCTGCTCCAAAGTGAAGAACTCTATTTACTGCAACATCGACCCCTCTGACTCCAACATGCTGTGGGATCCCGTCTTCATGATGGAGGCCATCGCCAACCCCTCAGCGCACAACTTCAACCACTCCATGGTGGGCAAGATCCTGAACGACAGTCCGGCCAACCGCTACAGCTTCGTCTGCAACGTGCTCATGGACGTGTGCGTGGACCACAGAGACCCAGAGCGGTGAGTTCACCCTTACCCCCTCATTTTATTTAGTAGACGTCTGGAGATGGATTGCTTTTGTTAACCTGCAGTCACGTTTCATGTGTTGTGTTGTCAGGGTGAATGATATTGGGATCCTGTGCGCCGAGCTGACGGCGTATTGTCCCTCCTTGAGCGCAGAGTGGCTCGGCATTCTCAAAGCCCTCTGCTGCTCATCTAACAATGGAAACTGTGGCTTTAATGACCTGCTGTGCAACGTCGATGTAAGTAGCGGCTACTTTGCCAGTTTTTTGCAGATATTCAATTAGCCATGTTCAATTACAATGCAATTATGATTACGGTGACCTGCTTTTTTTCCAATTACAATTGTTATTGTCTCCCTGAAGGTCAATTACAATTACATTCTCAATTACTGAAGTTCAATTAGTCAGTTTTGACCCAAGTCTTAAATCAGCTGTAAAATACACCAAAAAGTATGATCTATCATCTAATTTGTTTCTCATCTTTATGTTAGGCTTCCTAATCCAATAAAATATTGTTATTAATATTTTTGGTGTGGTCGTCTGAGCCTTTTTTCTGTCAATATATCCCTCAATTTAAATCTTTTTTTTAATAGTAAAATGCTACTTAAGAGAACAGGGAAAACTTGATATGAAACATATATTATGTATGTGTAAGCCATAGAACTGTAACATAGTTCCCCAGTTTTGCCTTTAAATAAATTTTAATTGACAGTTTTTATAGAATTTTCATGTCAATTACAGTTAAAAAGTCAATTATCTGAACTTCAAGTCAATTATTATTACAACAGCAACAGATTCTTTCACTTACATTTACAAGTACAATTACATCATTTGTGTAATTAATTATCAATTACGTGAATACAGTTATAATTGAACCAACTGATCATGAATTACCAGTACGACATAATTATATTTGTAATTGTAATTAAAAAAAAATCTGTTGCTGTTGTAATCATAATGAAATTCACATAATTTACTTTGTAATTGTAATTGACATGGATTTTTGATAAATTAATTTAATTAAAGGCAAAACTGGGGCACCATGTTATTGTTTTATGTCTTACACATACTGTACGTAATGATTAAAATATGTTTCATATCAAGTTTACCTGTCAGTTCTTTGAGGAGCATTTTACCAATAAAAAAATTAATAAAAAATAAATCTAGGGGGTACACTGACACAAAATTGGCTCAGACACCCACACCAAAAATAATAATGGCAATATTTTAATGGATTATGAAGCCTAACAAGATAACCAAGAGATGGAAATTTGATGATAAACATTTTTAGGATATTTTACAGCTGATTTAATACATGGATCAAAACCGGCCCATTATCATAAGAGATGCTAACACAAGAGGAAGGATATGTTTTATTGGCTTATTTATTTCAGGCTCAGTAATTGTGATGAATTGAATTTTAACTTAAGTAATTGAGAATGTAATTGTAATTGGCTTTCAGGGGAAGAGTAATAATAGGCATTTTTTCCCATTACAATTAAAATACCAGTCAACTTCATCATAATTGAGTTGTAATTTAACATGGACAGTTGAAGGTGTAATTGTAATTGAAAAATGTAATTGACCCAAACCCTGGTAGATATCTCCTACACAGTTACACTCACTCACTCACTCACTCACTCCAAGTAACCAAACTTATTACATGACGGACATTGGAGCCTTTTGATGTTCATGACTTCTCTGTTTATACAGAGTCTTTTTTTCTAATTTATGTCCTCTGTGCTTGTGTTTTTTAGGTTAGCGATTTGTCATTTCATGATTCTCTGGCAACCTTTGTAGCCATCCTTATCGCCAGACAGTGTTTGCTCCTGGAGGACCTGGTTCGTTGTGTGGCCATTCCCTCCCTCCTCAATGCGGGTAAGAGGGGCGGGTCATTTGGAAGCATCCAAACATTACAGTACAGAGCAAATCTGTGCAAATTTGTTGTGATTGTTTTGTCTTCAAATAAATGGTCACGTAATGCAGATATATTAGAGGGATAAGTAAACTTATCACAAAAAGTAAGGACGTTTGTTGTAGGAGAACTGGCCAATATTCTGATACATTAGCATGAATATACTTTTGTCAACAAGGGGCAATTCAGTTTCAGTTCCATCACGACCAAGAAACATGAAAGACAATAACTTATCACATGGGGGACAGGTACTGGAGAGCAGCCACAACGACAGCGGTCCATTTCATAGATGAGAAATATGAAACAATGGGTAAGAAGAAGAGGTAAAAAGGCAAAAAACCAAACTGGGCCCCTGTAGAGAGGGGCGGAGTTTGCGATCGTGAAAAAACATTTCAGCAAACATTGCAACAACCATCAAACACACAACATTAAAATTCAGTTCAATACAACAGCATGTTTAGCACAGGGAATGGATCTTTAGGATGGGTAGTTTGTAGGTCAGCCACAGTATGGGGCTGCCCTTACGGCACGCCTCCTACTGCCAACCGCTGGGAGGGAGAAGGGGTTGGAGCCAGAGGAGACGTGACTAAGATATGTAGTGATGTAGGAGTGAAAGTGTTCGTTGAGGTAGGTCGGTTTACTCAGACTCTGATGCTGACTCTCACGCAGTGCGTTTGAAATGCCAATGATGTGGGATGGCAAGAGACAGCAACAGTGGGTTTGAGAAAAACCAACCCATTTATTATTAACACATGGATAACAAATACTACGATTGAATGAAATAAATAAAAAATGATTTAAAAAGACCCTGGAAAATAACCACAATAAAAATAATTTATATATATATATATATATGTATAATAATATATTGATGCAGGCCAATAGATAATTTCTACAATGCTTCTTTGCAATAAATGATAAATTGTTGGAAGGCCTGTTTATTTCCTTTTTTAAAAGGTGTTAGGAGCATACATTTGTGTGATGAGCAGCAGAGCTGAGTATGTACTGTATGTTGCCAGACTTTCCAACCATGGTTGATGTCCTTCTTGCGTAGTGCAACTGCAAAACAGTCCCCTCTCAAAGAATGTCCCATGGCGTTGCGTTCCATGACGTCGCTTTTCCCAATGTCATGTGTGGCTATAAAATCACTCGTCTTGTGGTAAATGAAAACTCTGGTAAAAGTATTGAAGTTGCTCCCTTACTTGAGTAAAAGTAAAAAAGTACATGCTCCTAAATGCACTTATGTGAAAAAGTTAAAAGTAAAACAAATGTCCCTTCAATAATAAGAAAGAATTATTAAACCAGAAAATTCCATATCTTTTATTTTTTTAAGAACTTGTAGAAAACTGGTAGGATACATGGAAACAAGTTAAATATGTTACCTTTGAACACCTGGAGATTTTAGCACTCATAATGAATTCAATTTGTAAATAAAATGTCTCAAGAAAAAAAAAGTGCAAATTGCTCAATAAAAGTTAAATGTTTTTAAGAACTTATAGAATACTGGTACATAGAAATACATTAAATCTGTTACCCTTTATGGACACCTGGATAATTTAGTACACATTATAGATACAATATGTAAATGAAAGAGAGAGAAGAAAAAGAATGCAAATGCTCTAGTAAATCCAGAGCAGCTTTAAAGGTAGGATAGGTGATTTTCAAAAGCTAGCATGATTTTGAATGTAGTCTCCACGATGGCTCCTTCTTTACCCCCCTCCCCCCGTGCTCCATCTCACTCACATGCACAAGCACAACTGCTGCAGAAGAGGAGCTCAGCTCATCGCTTGTATTGTGTAGAAACTTTGTTTTCTCATGTCTCATTCAGAAGTAAGTAACAATAAACTTTACCATGATATATGTTAAAAAACATGACCAGATACTCTCTTTTAACTCTGTCAGCGGCGTACTGATGTACTTTCAGTGTGAACTCGTGCATGCGAGGAGTCGAGAACGAGCAGGGAAAAAGGGAGACATGATTGTTTAAAAAATTGGTCGAAGTCATTACTTATGTTCCTTTTTCAGAGCACATAAGATCTTAATTTCTGTCATGTCATAAAGACAATTTCAACCAGAAACTTAAAAAGTGTATCTGGAGAAAATCGCCTACCCTAGCTTTAAGTTAAAAACATTTTTAAAACTTGAAAAAGTTAACTATAAAACTAAGGGACCTGCCAAACTGAAAAAGCACAAACTACCAACATTTTGCTGGAAAGTAACGAACTCATTTTTAAAATGTCAGGAGTAGAATGTACAGATATTTGTTTAAAAAAGTAAGGAGTAAAAGTAAAAAGTCAACAAAAATAGATATTCGAAGTACAGAAAAAACTACTTAAGTACAGTAACAAAGTATTTGTACTTCTTTACTTGTCACCTCTGCTAAATTTTCACTAAATTACAACACCTTTGGAGCTATGTTGGCATTTTTGGGGTTGGGTGGAGGCATCTAGTGGGGTTAGGGTAACGAACGACACTTAATGACAGCCTTTATGTCACCTTATTCATGCTAATCACAGGTGTCATGTCATAATAATGACAGCTTAATGTATAAAAGTTCAAGTGAAGTGTTAAAAAAAAAAAATGAATAGCGGTGTTTGGTATGAACCTGTATCCCACTACTCAGAGGCATTCTACATTATAGCCCTGGAGCATTGCACTTCCCCCTGGCTCATATAAAGAATATCCAGCTTCATAATGCATTGCTTGAATCTAGTGTTTGATCTGGGTCCATGAAGCCTCTGTTTGTCAATACATCAGCCAGAGAATTGCCTCAGTCTTCAGTCCTTTAATCTTTTCTATTGCAGCGCGGTGACAAAGCCTCGTTCAGCCAGGCTGCTTTTGCTTTTGCTGCACTAACATTAGCAGCAACACTTAGTTCTTCCCCAGACTAACTAAAACATGTGGATAGACTTCAATACTGATGAATGTTTATCTTTCTGATCTGAACATCAGCATGCAGTGAACAAGACTCAGAGCCCGGAGCCAGACTCACCTGCAGGATTCTTTTACACCTTTTTAAGACGCCTCAGCGCAACCCCGTCCCTCAAGAATGTGTGAAGCCAGGTTGTAAAAGCTACCGGAAAGGTTAACACTTTCATTGAAGCATCAGAAGAGTGCAAAGAGGTTTTTATACTGATGTTGCATCTTTGCAGAGAAATCTTCGGTCGCCATCCGATCGTCGTGTGATCGCCACCTGCTGGCTGCCTCTCAGAACAGCATCGTGGTCGGAGCCGTGTTCGCTGTCCTCAAGGCAGTCTTCATGCTAGGTGGGAATCTTTGCATGTTATTGTACTGGAAACTTGGAAAGGTTGGAGTTAAAACATTTTTCATTGTTTGTTTTTTACAGGTGATGCTGAGCTGAGAGGCTCAGGACTTTCTCACCCCGCTGGCATTGATGACTTATCTGATGGGCGAAACGTCTCCATAGAAACGGCCAGCTTGGATGTTTATGCCAAGTATGTTTTGAAGACAATCTGCCAGCAGGTAAGCAGACGAGATGAGTTGAAGACAGTGGGTCTTCAACTTTTTTGGGTATTCCCCACTTTCAACGAAGATTAACTGACAAGCCCCACCTGTGCCAATTGACCCAAATAATCATGAAACACAACACATTTTCAAATGTATTCAACTAACAGGGACCAAATAACATATTTTATAATAAATCAAAAACTAAATTAAACTAATCACCTGCATAAAAAAAACAATGTAAATGTGCAGTAGTCAAGAAATCAGGAAATAACGAACAATTGTTTGCAATATGTGCCAAAAAGCTTAGGGAAAAAAAGGAATTTTTTTGTTTGTTAAAGTTCCATGTTAAGTTTTGTCTCATCAATTAAAGCTCTTAATTTCTGCTACATTTTTAGGCTTCTCATTATTACTTTCTTTGTGTGTACTATTGATGTTTTGTTTCGTAATAATGGTCTTTATTGTCAATGAAGAAAGGCTATTAAGAAGATTGGCATGAAGTCTAAAATTTCCTCCTGTTTATCGTGCCTCATCTGCCACACCACCATTACCCACCACAGGGGGCGCCACACACTTTGAAAAGCACTGGTTTAAAATATGTTGACGTCACCCATTAAAGGCAATAAAAGTGGCAGTTAATTTTTATACAACCTGAACTTTTGAAAACAGCTTTTTGCCAATAAAGGACATAATAACATAACATATATCATTTTCTGTACCAGGAGCCTCTAAAGCACATGAATATGAAGGTCATAGACTAGGATAATACCGTATCATCCTTTTAATGATATTTCCCTCTTTTTCCCTCCCTTCAGGAATGGGTGGGGGAGCGCTGCCTGAAGTCTCTGTCCGAGGACAGCAGCGCACTGCAGGACCCGGTGCTGGTAAACATCCAGGCCCAGCGGCTGCTGCAGCTCATTTGTTACCCTCACCGACAGCTGGACAGCGACGATGGAGACAACCCTCAGAGGCAGCGTATCAAACGCATACTGCAGGTAGTACAACTCTACATTATGGATCTTTCCAGCTGATTTAAACAAATCATTTTTCCTGTGAACTGTGATGCTCTGCTGTCCTCTGCTGGTTAAAGTTGCTGATGAGAATGCTTATTTTGAAAAGCACTTTTCAAATATTCCTATTTCTGTTGTAGAACATGGACCAATGGACAATGAGACAGTCGTCTCTGGAGCTGCAGCTGATGATCAAACAGAGCACAAACAATGTAAGTGATGTTCACGACTCCATTGTGAAAATCTGTTTGGGATTAACAATTTTTGTGGGGCTTCCTCAGTGTTTTTCAATCTTGGGGAGGTAACCCCACATGAATAAAAATGGGGTCGCCTGAGATGCCTAGTAATTGATTAAAAAAAAAAAAGTAAAATGTATTAAAATCATATGTTTGGTTTTATTTTGAATTTTTTTATCCATCCAACCATTTTCTGACCCGCTTGGTCCTTTTTTCAGTGTCATGGAATGTTATTATTATTATTATTATTATTATTATTATTATTATTATTATCATCATTAATAAATTGTTATTCTTTACTACACATAATCTCAAACAAACGTATTCTATACTTTCACTTCATTATGTGCACTATTCCTGGTTACTCTGTATTTATAACACAGTGTAACAAACATGATCAAAAACTAATTCTAGAGAGAAAAATGTCTCCTGGGTCACCAGAAAGATGTGATATAAAAATGTGGTTACAAACCAAAAAAATTCCATTTTTACTTCTATATTTATTTTTTGCTTTGTAGCATTTTTCATTGTTTTGAGCTACATGGGTGACTGACTGATTTTATAAAATAGTTTCATATCTTGTTTTTTTAACTTCTTTTCATACAGGAGTTGTATTCTCTCTTGGAGAACATTGCCAAGGCAACCATCGAAGTATTCCAGAAATCAGCTGAGATGAACTCCAGTAACCTCTCAGGGAACGGAGCAACTGTTCAAGGCGGCTCTGCCTCCAACAACAGCACCACAAGCAAAATGAAGCCGATTTTAAGGTGTGTGTGCTGCTTTTATTGTAATATACTGTATATATATATATATATCTTTGCATTTATTCTTTACACACTTGTCTCCTAAACCTTTGCACATTGTGGTTGAAACGTTCTGCTGCATTGTCGTCCTACAGCTCATCGGAGCGATCAGGCGTCTGGCTCGTGGCTCCACTCATTGCCAAGCTGCCCACTTCAGTGCAGGGCCATGTGCTGAAGGCTGCAGGAGAAGAGCTGGAGAAAGGACAACACCTCGGCTCCTCCTCCCGTAAGGAGAGAGACAGACAGAAACAGAAAAGGTAGGAGGCTACATTCCCTGGCCCTCTTCTGGACAAGATTACCTTCAGTTTAAATCAAAACGTGTTTTCCTCTTGGCAGCATGTCTCTGCTGAGTCAGCAGCCGTTCCTCTCACTGGTGCTGACCTGTCTGAAGGGGCAGGATGAACAGAGGGAAGGCCTCCTCACATCACTCTACAGCCAAGTGCAGCAGATTGTCACCAACTGGAGGGAGGACCAGTACCAGGACGACTGCAAAGCCAAACAGATGATGCACGAGGCTTTGAAACTTCGACTCAATCTTGTAAGTTGCGATTTTCTAACATATAACACCAATATTGACTATATCACGTGTCAAACATAAGGCCCGGGGCCAAAATCATCCTTTAGACGCTCCAATTCGGCAAAGTGAAAATGACATATTAACCATGAAACATTGTGTGAATTATCAACTAATTCAGTCCTAGATATCATAGCCCCTTCAGAGTTAGATTAATACAGAGATCAGAGTTTCCCCATCCTTATATGACAGTCAATTTTTTCATTTTGAAGGAATCCTCAATTTTTCCAAAAACCTGCAATTTTCGCCAAATTATTAAACAGTTTTTCCAAATTAAATAAAAATTGGTCACAAAATCAAGGAAATTAAAGTGAAGATTCTGCAGAGGCTGGTTTGTCACTTATTGCTTGGATATTGTCAATATTTATACATCATTTATATGTGGAAGTGCAAATTATGGCACATCAAGGTTGAAATTGCTAATTTTCCTGCACAAATTCTCCGGCCCACTTAAGATCAAACTGTTCTGTGTTGGGATCCTGAACTAAAGTTGAGTGAGTTTGTTTAAATCATTCAGAACTTTTCCTTTGACTGAAAATGGGACGTGAAATGTCCTCTGTTTCCAATCTAAGGTTGGCGGCATGTTTGACACCGTGCAGAGAAGCACCCAGCAGACCACAGAGTGGGCCGTCCTTCTCCTCGACATCATCAGCACTGGCACGGTGGACATGCAGTCCAATAAGTGAGTCAATCACAGTCATGCAAACCTGCATTAATGATCAGATGATCAGTTTTAATGTAACTGACATGTCTGCTTCCCTTTCACAGTGAGCTCTTCACTACAGTGCTGGACATGTTGAGTGTGCTGATCAATGGCACATTGGCTGCTGACATGTCCTGCATCTCTCAGGGCAGCATGGAGGAGAATAAAAGAGCCTATATGAACCTAGTCAAAAAGCTCAGGGTAAGAGGGCCTCATCTGTCTTTTGGAGAGATGTAGAAAAGCATCAGAAAACAGCAGGGATTACAGTATAATGATTATATGGTGGCTTATGCAAACAGATGAATCATATAAATAAAAGCATTCTTTTGAAAGATGGAGAAAAAATTTAGTAAAGGAACATTGCATATCTTCAGCACGGTGCCGTCAGTACTAGGCCTGGGCTATATATTTAAAATCAAGATAAAACGAGATCTATATTTTGTCGATATAAAAAATGACACTGTTGCCTATTATGATATATTTTTATTTTACATCTTATTTTGTATTGAAATACTCGTTTTGAAGTTGCTGCTTTTGCTACTTCTCAGAACATGAAAAGCACAGTTGGATGATCACTGAGTGCGTCCTAATCCAAACCTTCCCCTAAACAAGCCACACTACAGAACTCACTCACACGTGCTGACCCTTAGAGGAGGAAAAGCCAAAAGTGGCACATATTGTGCAGCGGTTTGTTAATAAATGAACCTGTGTGGCATTTTACATCAACAAATTTAACCCAGAAGTTTTTTTCTGGTCTGACTTTGAGTGAAGAATATCAGGATTTATATCATATATTGCCATTTTGAGGAAAAAATATCGAGATATGAGTTTTGGTCCATATTGCCCAGGCCTACAATTAACCATGTGTCAAACTTTTGGACCCTATCTCTGATAGTTGTCTAAATGTCATAAAGTGACTGAAATGACTTGCACATTAAGACTATTATTGGAAGAATTCTAGTAATTACTGCAAATCCCTGGTATAAGTGAATTTATTTTTTTATATAGTCTAAAGCTTTTCAATCTGTGGAGAATAAATGCATCCAAAGCAGCTTTTCAATCCTCAGAAATGAGCTTTGTTAACAAAAAGTAGTGCATCAAAAAGCAAAATAATCACAGCAATTTCTTTCCAAGTGTTTTCTCAACATTTTGTCTCTGATCTCCACAGAAGGAACTTGGAGATCGTCAGTCTGAAAGTTTGGAAAAGGTTCGTCAGCTTCTGCCACTGCCCAAACAAACTCGGGACGTCATAACGTGTGAACCTCAGGGCTCGCTGATCGACACAAAGGGAAACAAGATCGCTGGCTTTGAAAAAGAGGTAAACACTGAGCTGAGTGCTGGGATGAATACACGTGACGTTATTGAGTGTTGTTTTTGTAGTTTATCACCAAAGGTAAAGTGGTTGAAATAATAGTTTGTGCTGCCGTCTGTTGCTACAGGGACTCCAAGTGTCGACCAAGCAGAAGATTTCTCCGTGGGACGTCTTTGAGGGTCTGAAACACTCTGCTCCGCTCTCCTGGGGCTGGTTCGGTACGGTGCGCGTCGATCGCAAAGTCACTAAATTTGAGGAACAGCAGCGGTTCCTGCTGTATCACACACATCTGAAGCCCAAACCTCGAAGCTACTACCTGGAACCGCTCCCACTGCCCCCGGAGGAGGAGGAGCCCCTAACACCCGTTTCCCAAGAACCAGAGAAGATTAAGGAAGCGGTGAAACCAGAGAAGAACCCACCAGCTGTGCCCTCAGACTCAAACAAAAAGAAACCAAAACAGAAGAAGAAAACACCATCTGCTAAGACAGAGGTCAGTCACCTGTGCATTCAAGAAATTGAATGCACCCCTGATTGTAATAAAAACAGGTTATGAGGCTTCTTCTGGGTAAATGTAAATGATTATCTTTCTCATTGGCAGGACTATGTAAACCGGCCTCCAAGCGGGGTGAGCTACAGTGCAAACATGCCACCTGACCTGATGCAGAACCACCCATATGGAAGACTGCAATACAACCAACAGACCATGGGCATGTACACACAGAACCAGCCTCTACCTCCAGGTGAGTCAATTAATGCTGGGGCAGCTTTCTAATATTACTAGTTTTTCCATCTCTTATTAAGTGCTTTTTTTTTTTTTTTACTCTTGCCTCAAACTGCAGCACATTCCTGTTTGAATTTTACTACTTCTCACTGGCCACATTTACATGAGAGCCTTAATTCTCTTTTCATTCAGATTAAAAATTAAATCCTCTTTAAACTGGCCTTGTAAATACCTCATTCTGAATTAAACCTAAATCTGAATTAAGTGGCTGGATTATTCTGATTTTCATTCCGAATGGAATTATTCCTCAATCTTGTATACGCTTTAAATTAATTCTGGTTGTTCTGCGCATGCTATACTATTTATTTAGAGCCTTGAAAAACATGGATATAATGAAAAGAGTAGATGGACGGAAGCAAAAACATTCATACGGACTTATTTCACACACGCAAACACACTATAATGAGAATTTCGTGGCATTTTCACTCAAATGAAATAATTTTAGATGTTAAATGCTTCATTTTTTTATTTAAGTGTCTAAAAACACAGGCAGTAACCCTATTTGTGGTTCTTACACCTTAATCAAAGTACTGATTCTCTGAACCCTTTGCAATCAGAAAAATAAAATTTAAATTTTCATACATTTATATTCAAAGAATTACTGCACCCCAAACTTTTTTCTGCTGAATACATATGTATTTGGGTATTAAGCAGTGCTGTTGATTGATCCTAGTCCCACACTTCACATTGTAGTAAAAATATTTTAATTTTGCGTATTTAGCTGTTAAATGTCCGGTATACTGGCCTCTTAGGGTTGAATATTACAACTGAATTTTGCTATTAGCTGAAACAGATTCTTTCAGATTCCCCTGCGTCATCAACTTTCACTGTTGGCCCCGCCTCTCCTATAAAACATGGGAGGAGGGAGAGGGTTTCCTGCCCTCAGTGAGCATTGATTGACAGCCACACTGTTTCGTGTGCGGTGCAGTTTTTGACTCTGTGCTTCTATAAAGAGCAGATTCTGCGCTAATCAGAGGGTTCATCAAGCGATGTGTGTATTTACAGACACTATGCTATGAGTGTATTCCCGTCTGTCTTGCGTGTGCGCAGACGTGTGTCTATCTTATTGCTATGTGCGCGAGAATGGGGCTGTTTGCCGCTGAGTGGTGTTTGTGAGGCTGTCTGTGAGCTTCACATTGTGATTTTGTGTGCCTGAAGTTGTAGTGACACATTTTAGCTTATGAACTCGCTATGTGTGTGTGTCTACAGACACATCATTGTGCATTACCGGTTCCTGAACGTAGCTGGGCGTGTCTTACTGCTACAGCAGTAACGCCCATAATCAAGGCATTTTTTGAATTTCCCTCCTAGTGGCAGGTCAGCAGAAGGCAGGGGTCTACTTACTTTTTAAAATTTAACATTGTTATTGTAATTTATCTTTGAGTAAACTAGTTAATCATGGAGATTTATTTTGTTTAACATCTTTTTTACTGTGTGTCTTGACCCCTGTCGAACCCCTGAGACTCAGCTCTGCACCACACATACACTAGAAATATGATGTTATAGGTTACCGTCTTGCTTTTATCAAGCACTAATTTTTCATTTTGCCCAGGAGGTCCCGGTTTGGAGCCTCCGTACAGATCCGCTCGCAACCCTCAGATGAACAAGATGATGGTGGCTCAGACCAGTTACCCAGGCATGATGCCTGGGATGCAGGGTAACATGCCGGGCATGATGGGGATGGACAAGCAGTACCAGCTGAGCTACAAACCCCAGCCCAGCATGCCACAGGGTCAGATACTGAGGCATCAGCTTCAGGTCAGACTGGTGAGTCAGGCAACAGTTTCCATTCAGGTAGAGCACATAGTAGCCACACTCAGGCCTCACTCAGCTATTTAATACACACGCGATCAGAGCTTGTTGGTTTTTTTTCAATCTACATATCTGGTGTGACCTATAACCTGTACAATGCAAATGAAAAACAAACTGAAACCTTTCAGGGACATGAAGTTAAAATAAAAAACTGAGAGAATGAGGTTGCATAAATATGCACACCCTTAAACTAATATTTTGTTGCAGCACCTTTGGCTTTTATTACAGCACTGTCTTTTTGGGTAAGAGTCTATCAGTGTGGCACATCTTGATGAAGCAATTGCCCACTCTTCTTTACAAAACTGCTCCAAATGTGACTGATTGTGAGGGCATCTCCTGTGCACAGCCCTCTTCAGCTCACCCCACAGATGTTCAGTGGGATTCAGGTCTGGACTCTGGCTGGGCCATTCCAAAACCTTATTCTGGTGAAGCCATTCTTTTGATGATTTGGCTGTGTGCTTATGGTCATTGTCGTGTTGAAAGATAAAGTTCCTCATCATCTTCAGCTTTCTAACAGAAGCCTGAAGGTTTTGTGTCAACACTGCCTGGTATTTGGAACTGTTCATAATTCCCTCCACCCAGACTAAGGCCCCAGTTCTAGCTGAAGAAAAACAGCCCCAAAGCATGATGCTGCCACCACCATGCTTCACTGTAGGTATGGTGTTCTTTTGGTGATGAGCAGTGTAATTTTTGTGCCAAACACACCTTTTGGAATTAAAAGTTCAACCTTGGTTTCATTGGACCATAACACATTTTCCCACATGCGTTTGGGAGACCTCAAATGTGTTTTTGCATTGGATGTTTTTCTTCATAAGGTAAGGCTTGTGGTTTGCCACCCTACCCCATAGTCCAGACATATGAAGAAGACTGGAGATTGATTGTTGTAACATGTACTACACAGCCAGTGCTTGCCAGAAATTCCCGCAGCTCCTTCAATGTTGTTGTCGGCCTCTTGACTGCCTTCTTTCTTGTCATCATTTTTGTACGGATGTCCTGTTCTTGATGAAGTCACTGTTGTGCCATACCATATTTTCTCCACTTGATGATTACTCTCTTCACTGTGTTCCATGTTATATTTATTCTTTGGAAGTTATTTTGTACCCTTCACCTGACTGATATCTTTGAACATTGAGATCCCTCTGATGCTTTGGAAGCTCTCTGTGGACCATGGCTTGTGCTGAAAGATGTGGCTACAAAAATGTCAGGAAAAGCCAACTAGAACAGCTGACCTTTACTTGGGGTTAATCAGAGGAACTTTAAATGGTGACAGGTGTGTGCTGACTCATATTTAACATGAGTTTGAATGTAATTGGTTAAATCCGAACACAGCCCCGCCCCCAGTTACAAGAGGGTGTTTTTTTTTTTATTTATTTAGGTTATAGATCACATTAAAGGTGGAAAAAGTTGTGAAATTATTTATCTTGATGTAATTTTTTTACATCACAAAAACCTGGCATTTGATCAGGGATGTGTAGACTTTTTATATCTATTATATCAAAAATGTCTTAAAGTATAATGTTCACATGGAACAAAATCCAAGACAGGACAAGCCTTAATACCATCCTGTACGTTTATTAATGGTAATTGAAGCTATATAAAAATCGTAAACTCTTGTGCTTTATATTTTAGTCGACTATATCTGACATAACATTTTAGTCAACTTAATCTGTTCCATTCAGTTGACTGAAACTATAACTGAAATAGACCTGATGATTAAATTTTTAACTAAGTTGCATATTAGTCAAGACTCCGACTAAAACTAATAAAATCATTTGATGTCAAAATTAACAATGATAACAGTCAAGGCCTCAAATTAACCAGATTGTCATGATTAGAGATTAGATCATAAAACCAAAATGTAATGTGTCCATTTATTGGTGAACATGTGACTAAAAGAGAGGGGGGAAAATCATATATTCACAATAACTCATTATGTATTTTAAATGTAATAAAGTCTGTCCTATTGGCAGAGTTAAGTGTTTTTAATTTGTTGCATTTATTTGAATGAATAATTCAATTGTTAAAGTAAAATTAACATCTGCACAGGTTCCAATATCCAGAAACAGTTCAAGAGGGTCGTTGTACATTAATCATCAATTTAAACATTAGAAATAGTGTAGATTCTAATCAAACGAATTGTAATTAAGTCTCTTCCACCAGCTGACATGCATTTTGTGTGTTTACAGAATCAGAGCATGATGGGGCAGCAGATTCGGCAAATCACACCAAAGCAGCAGTACGCGTCAATGCAGGCGTCCCAGGTAACTGACATGTTTCGACTGCCAACTGTCAGTCTTTGTCAAAGGTGTCTGCTGATTGCTTTTATGTGTCCTTATGAGTTCTGTTGCCTGGTCTCTGGAGATGAGTGTCCAGAGCGATCAGCATCAGTAAAAAAGTTGTCTGAATAAAATAAACCTTTACACATTATATCAAAAAAGAAAACAAAATCAGAATTATTAAGCTGAATTTTATTTTTATTTTTTTTTTATTTATTTTCCGTCGCAGTTACGAACTACATACTTAAAGTGAATGATTTAAAAGTAAATCCAATTAAATCGGCTCTAAATAAAGGAAAAGGTAACTCTTTTTTTGTAGTCACAATAACACTTAATTTGTGTGTTCAGAACATATCTCAGGGCTACACCACGTACGGGTCTCACATGGGCCTGCAGCAGCACCCATCCCAGGGTGGCGGGATAGTTCCTTCTTCTTACGGGAACCAAAACTTCCAGGGCTCTCATCCTGGAGCAAATCCAGCTGTGGTGGACCCTCTGAGGCAATTGCCACAGCGGTCCAGTGGTTACGTTCATCAGCAGGCTCCTGGATACGTGCACAACATGCAGAACACACAGAGGTCAGTAGCTGTAACGAATAATATCTGCTCTGTGAACTCCTTCCTTTGTTGGATTTTTCTCATTTATCCCATTTTTGTCTTTCACCCGTCAGATTTGCCCACCAGCCCATGCAGCAGAATCCTATCATGCATGGTCTTAGTCACATGGGGGGCCAAGGGGTCCATCAAGGTCTTAGGCCCAATCAGATGATGACAGAACAGCAGCAGCAACAACAGCAGCAACAAGCTGCACAACAACAGCAACCGTACCTAAGACAACATGCACTTCGAGTAAGTTGCTGACTCTCAAACACAACATGTTTAAGTTTAAACTAAGGCTGGGACTTTAACGCGTTAATTGCGATTGATTGATTAATTATAGAAGAAAAAAACACTCCAAACAGCATGGAACCTGAAGATTAGTTGTTCCTGCGTTTCGTAGGTGTTGAATTTAGTTTGGGTTTTTTTTACTGAAATTATCAAGTTTTTTCAAGCTACAGATATTTTGACTGTTTTGCACTGTTGAGTTTCCACTTCTCTGGAATGTTCTGTGTTAAGTGCTGTTTTTTTTTTTTTTTTTGATTTTTTTTTAATGCATAAAAACACAATCGAAAAGTATGAATATAGCTTATTTAAGTTTGTGCTTTGTGAACAATACAATCATAATATTCTTTATTCATATTGCACATTATGTTAGCACTCAGTGATGAAAATAAAAAACACAATTTTATTTTCTTCTACCTTGTCAACACTTTATGTAGTGCAATCCTTTCGCGACAGCAATGCATTATTGTAATAAATTAAATGCATTTATTTTTATACCACCACCAACCCTCACAAAGGAAGGCTAAGAAAAACTTTATTAAAAAGAAGATATATAAAGTGAGTGCAGTGTTACACCTAGGTGAGGGGGAAGGGAACAGGGAATCGGGAGTCAGGGTAGGAAAATGGAAGGGGTGGGGAAGAGTTGACGGTTTTAAGGTGAGAGTGCAATGTGGTGTGCTACTAAACAATTTTGTTGCTTAAGCTCATTTATTGTTTTCATCAAAAACATTGCTTCTTGTGTCAAATATTGTTATATGATTAATTTAAGCTAATTGAGATTCATTAAAGGGGCGGGATAATGCAATTTTTAACCCATCTCCATTTTATTCTAAGAACTCCAACAACATAGTATTTTAGGTTTATTTTCCCAAACGTGCCTGTTTTCCAGTGTTTTAGAACTCTGAAAAGTGACTTTCTGGGCAGTTCTAAAAACGTGCTGTTTTGGGGTGGACTTATGCATATTCATGAGTGGGCGTGTCTGTTGACACTGACTTCATGCCTCGCTCTTGCGAGGGAGATCAGTGATCACCAAAGCGATTTTCTTTTTGCTATCCACACACTGTTGTTATTGCTTTCAGTTAAAAAAGTGCATGTTACAGTAAAACACATGGCTATTTAAGCGGCTATTGTGATTGCGAGTTTGTCGCAGCGCATCAGGCTGTGTGTTTATCACAGCAGCAGTAAAGTGATTCAGCTGCCTCAAACACTCACTGGAGTGTTGAGCTGCTGAGTCACTTTCTTATCCTTCTCATCTCTATTAACTACAGGAATAGTGCATTCAAGGTGATAATCATTAGTTTTTTTCCAACCGCTGCGTCACATTGTGTCACAAACACGTCAGATCATGTCAAAGGTGATAGGAGGCGATATAATGGCCACTAAAAATGGAACTGCTCCCTGGGTTCTACTCCGTTGCTGCCCACTGCTCCTCAGGGAAGGGTTAAATGCAGAGAACACACTTTGTGTATGTAGCTTTGCATATATGACAAAGTATAATGTATATTCTATATTAAACCGCAGTGTTTGTTTTAGCTGTGAGGTTGTTTGAGAGGGAGAAGCTCACATTCTTTTAGGGTAGGAGGAGCCAGGATTGTCAGAAGGAGGAGTTTCCGCTAGGTGACGTCAAGTAGCAGGGAAAATCCAACTCGCCCTTTTGGAGCTGAATATTTTGCAACAAGGGAGGGAGGAAATAGAACTTTTTCAACTTTGGCCCTCTGAATGAGGCTAAAGGGATGTATATCACTGCAGCAAAACCATTAGAAAGTACATTTTTTCATAATTCCGCCCCTTTAATTACAATGTCTTTTTTAGTCCCACCACTAGTTTAAACTTCAAACCTCTGAACTCTCACATGCCCATCCTCCTCCTCATACTTCTTTTTGTAGCAGCAACAACAGGCCCAACAAGTCCCACAGCAGCAGCAACAACAACAACAACAACAACAGCAACAGCAGCAGCAGGTCCAACAACAGCAGATTCCTCCTCAGCAACAGCAACAGGTTCAGCAGCAGCAGCAGCAGCAGCAGCAACAGCAGCAGCAACAACAGCAGCAACAGCAGCAACAGGTGTCAGCAGTGGCACCTCCTGGTCAAGCACAGAACCCAGGCCTGGGGATGCAGCCTCTGCCTCCACAGCAACCAATGGTAGGTCGAATCCCGCTAACCACTCCAACAAGTATAATTCTAGAGCTGGATGTAAAAACATCATTGAATATTATATGTACAAAATAAACTAGAAAAAGTTTAAATTTTGGCTTCACAAAGCAGTAATTTTACCAATTTTTGGAGGAAGTTGATTATCTGAAAAGCAACTGTTTTGCATCTTTTAATCAGTTCCCTCGTCAGGGAATGCAGCAGACGCAGCAACAGCAGCAGACGGCAGCTCTGGTCCGACAGCTGCAACAACAACTTTCAAGTGAGTCCCAAAGACTCCGCCACCATTCCTTTTATTAAATATACACACTGTTTATATTATTAATGATTCACCTCTTTGTGTTACAGACACACAGCCAGGACAGGGCACCAATTCCTATTACTGATGGTGCAGAGGATCAGCACTTGGTTAATGTGGTGGTGAACCTCTACAGAGACTGTTTGAAGGCACAAAGAACTGCCACACAGATGAACCATGTCCCAGTTTGTTCACAGATGTCCTTTAGAAACTACTTTCAGTTGTAATTATTGATTTTTAAAAAGGAACATCCTGTTTCTTAACACATGATGGGTGATAATGAAGAAGTCTATGTAGAAAATACCACAAATTATACAAATTTTTTCAATGTTATTTCAATTTGTACAATTGTTTTTGTTGTTTCTCAGTTTGGTGTATTTCTCATTAAAAATCATGTCTGTTCTTTTTTTTTTTTTTAATGTCTTGTATCTTTATTGGCCTCCAGGGAGGCTGGAATGTATTGAATCCTGGAATTATCCTGTATCCTGGAATTTTTAATCATCCTTAGGGAGGGCTGCTAATGGTTGTAATTGTACAATTAAAAACATTTGTTTCATTGCAATAGCAAAACATGCATAGCTGTCGCAAATAAATGTACAGGCTGCATGCCACGTTCGAGGTGCCTCAGAATTTGGACGTCAGAGGTTTTCCTCAGATTCTCTCTCTGCGATAAATATACAGTCACATCTTCTGGACTTTGTTGTTAATGTAAGTAAGTAGTTTATTTATAAAGCGCTTTTTGCAGATAAAATCACAAAGTGCTGTACAGAGTTGCGGTAAAAGTACAAGTGCAACACAAAAAAATAATAAAACGAGTGCATAAATATCATAAGAACAGCAACATTAAAGGATAAATAAAAACTTAAATCCAGTTAACTAAAAGCTTTACTGTAAAGTGTAGTCTTCAGCAGTTTTTTTAAAAGTGTCCACACAGTTGAGCTCCCTGAGAGACTGGTGCAGGTTATTCCAGAGTCTGGGAGCTACAGCCTGGAACTCCAGGTCTCCTCTGGTTTTAAATTTAGTTTTTGGGGTCTTTAGGAGACCCTGACCTGAAGACTGAAGGCATCGCCCTGATGAGTAGGGGCACAACAAGTCCGAGATATATTTAGGGGCCTGACCATGTAATGCTCGGAACGTGAGAACTAATATTTTATGGTACTAGTACAGTTCCTGTCTGAGGTATGTATTCATATAGTAAGACCTTAAGTAGAGTTGTCAATTATGGAAAATCAAAGGTAACAAAAATCTGATTAGATAAACTAACAAACTGACTGGAGACTGTCTAAAGCAGAGGTCACCTGTGAATGGCCTCTTGTGCTCTAAGCAAGAATTCTTCATTCCGACCACTGTTTGAGGCGTGAGTATGGCGTAATTCCACTTCATGGAAAGATCATGGAAGTAGACCTGAACAAAGTCTGGCTTTTGACCCTGTTCAGGAAGGGGGCTGGCAATGAAATTATGAACTTTTCCTTGTATTTGTACGCCGGGGTTGAAACTAGGAATAGTGATCTCTTTTATGCCAATGCATTGTTGTATTGTTTAGCTTGTTTAACAAAGTTTTGATTTATGAAAAGGTTGTAGTGGGATTGTATGTGAGGTCTATTTTTCCAGACACGCAATCCTTTCCCCTCCTCTTTCCATACATAGACATTGAAGTATGTCCCGTTCGGTTTAACCTGCGTTTATCATGACATCAGTTTGAAAATTCTAGGGACACCGATGACGTCAGTCTTCTAAAACCATATTTAACCGGAGTTCTACAGTGTGGATTGGTCATTTCAAATTGGTTTTGGAATGACCAAATTACTCAAAAATTACGGATGCACACACTTGGAGTATTTGGAAGCCGTTGACAAAGTTTCGGGTCGATCAGACATTTATTCGGGAAGATATTTGCTCCACGGACACACACACAGACCTTTCTTGCATTATAGATGGATAGCTATTGACAATGATATTGATCCCTTGGATTAAAAAATCATGTTTGTGGCCCCTGCTGTGATAAGTTAAGAAACTCTTACTCATTCAGGATATTTCATATCGATTTATTGGAGGAAAAATGTTCTTCAAACATAGCAACATTTCAGTAACACGTTTGTCAAACAACATTAAGATATATTTCGGTCATCTTTTATTTTGACGATGCCAATTTATAGCTTTTCTTTGGCTGCTTTGGTTTTTTCTGCTTCTCCACACCTGGACTTTCTAAGCGAGTGAAAAGCACTCCTGAGTCTGGTCCCAGTGTCCTGCCTTCAAAAGGAGATTTTATTCCTTTAAACCGTGGCAGGAACTCTAGATCCTCCCAGCTCCTCTTGCTGAGGCTCACTCCCAGTCTGCCCAGCAGCTTGTCAGAAATGGCTGGCACCACTGGCTGTAGAAGCAGTCCATAGACCCTCAAACACTCCAAAGAGACGTGGATGATGGTATCCAGCCAGCGCTGATCTCCTTGGTCCCTTGTGTCCAGTTTCCAGGGCGTGTGACGCTGTAGGAAGCCGTTGGTGAGCCTCACACATGCACTAATGACCTCCAGAGCTTTGTACACCTGCAGGCTCTCATAATGCTTCTCTACCACACCTGGTAAACCTCCCACAGTCTCCAACATGTGGTAATCCTCCTCCACAGCTCTGGTTCTGGTTTGTCCCTCAGGTGGGAAGGATTGAGAGCAGAACGTGGGGTAGATCTGAGCAGGGTTCAGAGCTGGTGCTGTGCAGCGGTTGAGGAGTCCACCCAGGGAGTCGGCCAGCTCTGCATTCAGCACTTTCATGACTTTGCTGTCTGTGTAGTCACAGTCTGAGTCTGGAACTCCTTGGCGTAACAGGAAATACCTCATGCCATCAGTTGTAAACATCTTGGAGCGTTGGAGAGGGTCTATCACGTTCCCTAAACTCTTGGACATCTTCTTTCCAGCGACGGTCCAGTGAGAGTGAACGTAGATCACCTGAGGAGGAGACAAACCAGCTCCCAGTAGGAACGCAGGCCAGTAAACTGCATGAAACCTCAAAATATCCTTCCCTACTATGTGGTGGACTGCATTCCACCAGTCTTTGTGTTTATCAGGATATCCAGCCACTGTGAGGTAGTTCACCAGAGCGTCCAGCCACACGTAGATGGTCTGTTCAGGATCTCCAGGGACTGGGATGGCCCACTGGAGACGACTTCTCTGACGGGACACGGAGAGATCTGGAAGGTCCTCCTGCAGCCACTGAATCACAGCGTGGTAGAAACGCTCAGGCTGAATGGCTCCTGGGTTTCCTGTGAGCCAGTCCAGCAGCTGAGAGCGAAAAGCGGACAGACGGAACATGTAATTCTCCTCCTTCATCCACTCCACCTGCACACGAAGAGGAAAATAAACCCATTACAGCAAAGGGTCTAAAAGCAGGTCTGAGGGTCTCTGAATGGAGAACCAAAACAAGACTATACACTGGATTCATTTGACACCTTTAGCATTTTTATTTTAGTTCATTACTTTTTTTTAAAAGTTTGAAAAAAAAAAAGTAGATTGCTGATTTAAATATTTGTTATTCACTCCTGGTAGGTAAAGTTTACTTTGAATATATTTCAACAGAAACTAAAAATATTTAGCTATTTCCAATTTTTAGCTAAATTAGAGTAAGTTTCCTTAATTTTAGCTCATTTAAAACAAAAAACTAGAATATTTGCATTTCCTGAAGAAAATGCAAGTGAGTATAGAGGTGCTGGCCCTGCATTAGCTTTAGCATTAACATTAGGCTAGCTTTGGCATTAACCTTGTGTTAGCTTAGCATTAACAATATCCTTGCAATAGCATTAACCGAACATTAGTAACAATTAGGATTAATGTTAGCCTAGCAATAGCATTAGCCTAACATTAACATTATCCAAGCAATAACATTAACCTAGTAGGAGCACTGATCTAGCAAAAGCATTAGCCTAACACTAATACACCAATAGCATCAGCCTAGCATTAGTTCAGCATTAATCTTATCCGTTCAATAGCATTAACACTAACTTAGCATGAGCCTAGCATTAACATTATCAAAACATTAGCACTGGCCTAGCAATAGCATTAGCCTAACATTAACATTATCGAAACATTAGCACTAGCATTAAAATTATCGAAACATTAGCACTGGCCTAGCAATAGCATTAGCCTAGTATTAACCTAGTATTAGCTTAGCAATAGCAATAACCTAGCAACAGAATTAGCCTAGCATTATGATTAACCTTGCTACCTATAGCATTAACCTAACATTAGCATTTACATGCATCCTCACTAATGACCAAATACCTTTTATATAAACATCTACTTCAAACCTCATAATACTATTGTTTTGGATATGTTTAGTTTTTTTTCTTTAAACATTAAAATAACTGGTATAAATACATTTTAAACACATATGTAGTAAAAAAAAAAATACAGAAATTGTGAGTGCTTTGTGTTACCTTGTGTCCACTCTCCAGTGACACTTTAATTTCGTTTCCAGTCGAGTCGACAACGTCCCCGACCTGTGAGGGTGTGAGGAAGCTCTCGTCCTGGGTGGAGTACCATCCTTCATAGCTGCCTTTATAGATCAGCCCTTTACGGCACAGCACGGACCAGAAGTGCTCCACAGCCTGGCGGTGCCTCTGCTCAGTGGTTCTAATGTAGTCTGTGTGCGATATGTTGCAGCTGCTGAACAGATGTTTGAATCTCTCGGACACCTCAGTGCAAAAGGTCAGTGGATCTCTTCCAGCAGCTGCAGCGGCCTGTTGGATTTTAAGCCCGTGTTCATCGGTGCCTGAAACAGCAACGATATGGTCACGTTTTTCACATCTTAATTCACAAAATGTTGAATGCATCCAAGTATAAATGCCTAATTATTATTTAGACTTAGGAATATTCTGCAAAATTGCACCTAAATGCAAATCAGTGATCAACTCGAGAGAAAAAAAACTCTCCGTCTTTGACACCCATCTGAACTGTCTGCAATGAAGAAATATTAAGGATGTTTGTAAATCAAACCAATTTTTAAAAATCTGAAGTCACATGGCTACAGATTCACTTACTTGTGAAGAATTTTTAACTAAAATGTGTTTGCGTGAATTCCAGGTCATTCCTACAGGTACGAATGCTTGCTGACATGCCTGTGTTCATCTCGATGTGTATTTTCCTTTACATACAACCAAACTGACTTCAATCTCAGCTTGGGTTAAGATTAAATACAGTTCTGTCTTCAAACTATAAGATAAAATGTTCATTTAATTATTACATTCTTATACTGTCATTTTTTTCCCCCACAAGATTTATATTTTAGGAAGTGAACGTATAGAATACAGTTGTTTGAGATTGTGTGTGGTGTTTTAATTTGAAAAAGAAGAATGATTCTAAAAAAAAATTACAAAAAATGTGATTTTTGACTAGACATTTCAGGCGACCTGGGGTCACAACCCCGGAGTTGAAAACCACTGGCTTAGACAAACAGAAATCAAAGACATGCACACAGGCAATAAAAAAATTAAAAAAACTCGAACATTTTTGGACTGTAGCAAATTCCACACAAAAAAGGAAGCCAAAGTTAGGGCGTCCTTGGTGCTAAATAAAAAGCTTTAATTAAATATATATACATGTCTGGGGAAGAGTGACTTTAATGAAAAGGAACATTTTGGATTAAAACCAACATGCAAACGAGTAGTTTCTGGGAAGTTACCTGTGGCAAACTTTGAGTTGAAGCCCTGCAGAGTTTTGTATCTATGTGAACAGTCCGCCATCACAGCAGAGTACAGGTGTCCCAGGTGAGGGGACGCGTTGACGTAGAAGATGGGCGTGGTTACGTAGTGACTGCTCGAGGCTCTCACAGCAGAGCTCCTAATGTTTCTACTCGGAGCAGAAAGCGACGATAAAACCTGCGTTTGGGGGTGAAGCTTGAGAGCAGCTCCACCGCCTCTGCTCACACACAGCCATGGAAACCTCATGGCTGGACTCCAACAGAGTGTTTAGCCCACTGTTAGCTCATATTTACCAGCTAGAAAAACACCCACGCGACTCTATCTATTAGCTGCAGAGGCGGTAAGTTGAACCCAAATAATGAACCAGAGTGTCACACCCTTCCCGTAAAAAAAATTCAGTTTCATAAATGCAAAAAAAATGAATTAGATGTATTTTTCTTTGCCTGTAAACCATGTATTGGGAGTTCCTGTCAAGGTTAGAAACGCTTCCGGTGTTTCGTCCAATCAAAACTCAGAGTCAAAGCACCAATCAGATAATAGATAGTTTTTCTGCTGAAGTTAAAGGGACAGAACACCTTCTCTCGCGTCTCCCACCACACTCATTATTCGATTAAATCTACGTTTTTCATGAAGCTGCTAAGAAATAAAACTCTTTATAACATTTTGAAAATATTAAGTGATTGAATAAATACAATTCCCTCAATCTTGAATTCATATTAATACTAATATTAATATCCCTACTAATAATAATTGATGTATGTAATGATGAAAAGGAGCATAAGTTTTGAAAATTTAATGAAAATGTGGTTGGGAGACTTCATCCCACTCCCTTTCAAGCAGTTTTTTTATGTTATGTTGTGTTATGTTGTTATGTTATGTTATGTTAATATCATGCATATTAGCCATTTGGCTACAATTGGAAACATGTATGTGCACATACAACAAAAGCTTTACTGTTTGTATGAAATTGCTTGAAATAGATAAATATATACTATACCTACTGTATATCCCTATTTTTCTAGAATTGTATTTGTTGAATTTTTTTGATGAGTTTGTTTAAAAAAAAAAAACGTTAAATTCCTTCACCAAATATATAAATAAACTGGTTTGGAGAGATCAGCTGTTTGTAGAGAAAACTTAGTCATAACACGGCATGCACTCGTGAATATGTTCTCATCAGTTGTTTGTTTTACATATTTTTAGTGTCTTTTATGAACAATTTTAGTTTGTACCACCAAGTGTGTTGTTTACATATTTGTTGTTGGGTTTTTTTTTTAAATTTTGGCTGTTTATTCAGTTCTTAGAATTCAACACTAGTATAGAAAATAGTAAAAGTACATACATAAGTCTTTATTGCTAAAGGATTCCGTCACATATTTGTGTTTCTTTGCAAATGTACATTAAAAATTATTTCATCATAATTATTACTTTCAATCTCATAATTATGACTTGGCATAATGTTTTTATTTTTTTGTGGCAAAAACAGGCTTCCATATATTCACGTTTAACTCCCTTCGTTGATGTTTACATTGTCAACTAATAAAAATATATATTAAAAACAAAAAAAAAAACAAAAATTGCGGTTGCCTAGGAAACCAGTCACCATTTGACTACAAACAGACGCGGAAGCAACCGAGGAGAAGCAGCCAATCAGCTGCTCCGCCTCGTGCAGTCAGATAACGGTGAGTGACGTCAGGGGCGGACGTGAAAACGGAGGAGAATTATTTTACAAACTGTGAGGCGGAAGTTTAAGAAGTTCGTCAAACCTCAATTTACAATAGAACAAATAGCACATCCGTTTCTAGTCACATTTATCGGCGATTCAGGAACTTTTTGAAGCTAGTTTTTAACCATTGTGGCTGAAATAACTCAGTCATGTGATATTGTAACCACAGGCTGCCTCCGGCTGATGTCGGACTGTTATAAACCCGCAGTGTTTGCTGTGAGAAATGGAAGTGAACCGTTTGGACTTCTACGTTGGTTTGTCACTAGCCGTGACTTCCACTTTCTTTATTGGAGCCAGTTTTATTCTGAAAAAGAAAGGTCTGCTGCGACTGGCCAGCAAGGGCTCCACTAGAGCAGGTAAATATGGAAGTGTTTGATCATAAAAATAGAAACAGTACATCTGAATTTATTGAAATATACATTGTTAAAGTACTTTATTTGATTTAGAATGTGATATAGTGGCATTGTAAAAAAAAAAAAAAAAAAAAGTTTTTAAAATACTGTGGGTTTAGCACAAAATCTTTCATTTAGCTTCAGTCAGCTTAATCAGTCAATATAGTGCAGGGTTTTTCAACCTTGAGGTCGGGACCCCATATGGGGTCGCCCGGAATTCAAATGGGGTCATCTGAAATTTCTAGTGATTGACACAAAAAAACAAAATAAAATATTGGTTAAAATTCTAAAGAAAGTGTCTATTTGTACGGTTACTGAAGGACAAGTACGTAGTGTCTTAGGGTTAGGTTAAGGTTATAACCCAATATCGCAACAATTTTTAGGGTTAGGTTTAGTCTTAGTCATGTGACCTAAACTGGCCAAATAGGGGCGCTGCGCACGGATAGAATGTCACTATATTGATACGGAAACCATACGGAGAGCCACTGCCAATTTTAAATAATTAAATATTAAAAATAAAATGAAAATTTAGGTTTTTTGTAAAAATGTTTCAAATTTCAAATTAAAACACCACACACGTTCTCAAACAGCTGTGTCCTATCCTTTCACCTTTCTCAAATATAAATCTAGTTTGAATCAAATACAGTATAGAAATATCTTAATCTTGTCACTTCATCACAAACTTGATCAAAAACTAATTCTGGAAAGAAAGAAAAAAGGTTGCCAGAAATTAGCAATATCAAAATTGTGTCACAACCTAAAATGGCTCGGGAACCCACTAATATAGTGTGATTGAAACATCCAAATTAGGAGGATTTGCCTGATTTGTATCAATTTTATTTTGGTTTATTTTTTATATTTAAAAAAGTATCAACATTTTGAAAATTTTAAATAATCAGTTTTTGGACACTGAAGAATCGATTCCTAATCTTCAATAATACGTAATAATACAATCAATTATCTTTTTTTTTTTCACCACACCTTTAATTTGTGTCCATGTAAATACCTGGGAGCTATTAAAAGTTTCAGTCCATACCCATGGGTTGATAATGATTAACTACCTGTTCATAAATCCCACTGATCAGCTCAAATCAAATATATTTTCGATATAACTGCAATATGTTTGCATTATTCAATTCCTTTTGAAATTATTACCATTGAATTCTCAGTGATGCGTGGCTTTAATGCGACATGGGCTCCTGGTTTCTACATGTTCTCTGAAACACTATTCTTCTGTTTAAGTTTAACTACTACAAAGAGTGAACCACTAACTTGTGTTAACAATTACAAGAAAGATAAGCTTTAGGGACCTTATAAAAAGTACGCTTGAGTCGTGATGAGCATCTTTTTGAGCTGTGTTCTCTGTTCCTCACAGGCCAGGGGGGCTACGCCTATCTGAAAGAATGGCTATGGTGGGCAGGTCTGATTTCAAGTAAGGCATCGATAAACAAGCTTAAATCTACAGTTGATACTGAGTGAAAGGCTAGTTATTAAGTACATACTGTTATTTCTATTTAAGCAGCCTATGCAGAAAAAAACACTGTGATCTTTGTTTGATAAATTGTGGGTTTGGTATTTCCGCTTCTGACATTACAGTGCACTATTCACACCACATTACTATTGTGAGACTGCTGTGGGCCTAAAGGAGTTTTTTTTTTTTTTCTGCTGTGATCTTAACCAGCTGAATATGTGAATATTAACTGTATTAACGGACTTCTAGTGGGAGCTGGAGAGGCTGCAAACTTTGCTGCTTATGCCTTCGCACCAGCAACTCTGGTGACCCCTTTAGGCGCTCTGAGTGTGCTTGTCAGGTAATGATCTCCAATTATTTTTAATTTATTCAACACACCAAACTGTCTTAGTCTCATAAAGAGTGCACAATGTTCCAAAACCTAAGACTCCAAACCTTTTCTTTTTGTTTTATTTAGGTTTTTAAGTCATTATTTAGGCAATGCAAATGTATTTATATAGCGCATTTTATACACAAGGCAACCCAATGTGCTTTACATGATCAAAAAGTGCAACAGAAAACATTCAACAGCTTAAAATCAAAAACATTAAAGTCGGCAACAGGAAAAAAAAACATTTAAAATCATCAACAAACATATTACATCAACTCTCAATCATGCTGATTTATTTATTCTTTCTTTTTTTAAGTAATTTAAGTCAAAGACAGTATCTTGCATGTAAATTAGCCTGAGGGAAGTCAACATATTGCTATTTGTAGCCCTAAGGTCATGGTTAATAGGTTCTTTTTTAACTGAAATAGCTTTTCTAGTATGTGACCTGTTAAAGCTGATAAAAATGAGAAGTAACATTTTTGTTGACAGTGTATTTCTTCAAATATACCAATGGTTCTGAAACTTTTTTGGATCGTGACCCCCTTTATACGGTCACCATAAATACGTTTTTCTATAATTACTTTTTGTTTTACTGTGTAACAAATAGACCAGGATTAGTGCACAAAGTGACAGGATGCACCACATCACATGTTTTTATACTGTATTTTTTCTTCCTTTTTTATCCTGCATTTTATTTGAACTACATTTATCAGCTACATTTGAGAAAGTGAAATTGTAGAATTCAGTTGTTTAAGATTGTGTGTTGTGTTATAATTTGGAACAAGAAAAAAAAAGAAAAATGCATTTTCTGTTTGTGGCGTTTCCTGTTTGTGGCGTTTCCTGTTTGTGGCGTTTCCTGTTTGTGGCGTTTCCTGTTTGTGGCGTTTTCTGTTTGTGGCGTTTTCTGTTTGTGGCGTTTCCTGTTTGTGGCGTTTCCTGTTTGTGGCGTTTTCTGTTTGTGGCGTTTCCTGTTTGTGGCGTTTCCTGTTTGTGGTGTTTGCTGTGTTTTCTACACAAAATGTTTTATTCTTTGCACTTTATGAATACAATTTCATGTTAATTTTATGAGATTTGAAGAATGGTCCAAATTTGTATTTCTTTCAAAAAAAAGATCACTTCACCCATTTTTAGAATTTTTAGTTTGGCAACTCCTGTACAATTAAAAATATGACTGAATTTCACATTGAAATATTGAATGTTATCACATTTTCATTTGATGAAGGCATATTTGTTGTTCCAGTGCTCTTCTTTCCCCCTACTTTCTGAACGAGAGGCTGAACCTGCATGGAAAGGTCGGCTGTTTGCTCTGCATCTTTGGCTCCACTGTGATGGTGATCCATGCACCGCAGGAAGAGGAAGTGACATCACTGAGTGCCATGGCTGAGAAGCTCAAGGACCCAGGTACTCCCAACACCTTAACGCACATGTGTCAAACTCAAGGCTCGGGCGCCAAAATCGGCCCTTTAGAGCATCCAATTCGGCCCGCAGGAGAAAGTAAAAATTACAGCAAAAACACTTTTCATTGTGTGAATCATCAAAATATCCACTTTACCATGATCATATTACATGACTGCCGTATCATTTATTTATCACAAATTGTGGAAAAAAAAAACACTTGGAATTTTCTTACAAACAATTCCACAAAATGTCCCTTAAGATCACACAGAAGATGTTCACAATGACGAAATTGCATTATTTTACTTTTTGCAAGAATAAACCATGCATTGCTGTCGAAAAACAATATTGCACGACATATAGCATTAGCCTTTGATGACATACGCAGACAGGGCAAGAAAATGGATCAATAAATTAAATTGAATTAAATTAATGAATTAATTTTTGTTTTTTGATTTTTTTTTATGGATAAATAAATGTTAAAACTTATGCAAATTATTTGTGTTGTATGTAACTGTATCTATATACATGTATGTATGTTAATATGTAAGTAGATTAAAAAATGCAAGTTAACATTATATAAACAGTCTGCACTTTTAATGTATTTTTGATGTAAATATCCATAAACTGTATATATTTTGTTATGTCAGCTGTTTTTTGTAGATGCTTATCAAAACATTATGAAAAAAAAAACTTAGCAAAAATTGGTCTTAAAATCGAGGAATTTTGAAGCAAAGGTCCTGCAGGGACTCATATCTGTCATTTATTGCTTCGATGGAGATATTATTTACACGTGGATGTGCAAACTAGTGCACAACAATGTGGAAATCGCTTTTGTTCCCACCGCCTAAAATCTGCGTTTGACACCTCTGCCTTAACGTCTCTAAAAAATAAAAAATAAATCAACCTCAGGAACTGGTTGCATGGGTTTGTTTCAGTGCACTAACTTATTATTATTGAATGTCTCGACAGGTTTCATTGTTTTTGCCATGTGCGCTGTGGGCAGCAGCCTGTTTATGATCTTTGCTGTGGCACCGCACTTTGGACAGCAGAACGTCCTGGTCTACATCTTCATCTGCTCTGTGATTGGCGCCCTTTCCGTGTCATGTGTCAAAGGTTTGGGCATCAGCATTAAGGAGTTATTTGCTGGGTCATCAGTGCTGAAGGAGCCTCTGTTCTGGGTCTTGCTGGTCTGCCTGGTGGTGTGTGTCACTGTGCAGATCAACTACTTAAACAAAGCCCTGGACATATTCAACACCTCCATAGTCACCCCCATCTACTACGTCCTCTTCACCACCTCCGTCATGGTCTGTTCAGCCATCCTCTTCAGGGAGTGGTTGAGAATGACCTCTGATGGAATAGTCGGAACCATAAGTGGCTTCCTCACCATCATTTTGGGAATTTTCCTCCTCCATGCGTTCAAGGACATAACCTTTAGCTGGGAATCCCTCCCACATTATTTAAGGAAGAGTTCTCAGGGGCCACAATGGGTCAATAAACCTTCCCTCTATGTACACACAGAAGATTCAATAAAAGTTACAAGAAAGGGCTCAAATGGGGGCTGGGCTTAGCACCTCAGAGGAAAAAGTAGCATCACTTCACAACAGGGTTTTTTACCTTTGGGTCGTGACCAAAATGGCTAGTAATTGATAAAATTTGAAAAAATACTTTTAAAACAACACACAATCTTAACCCTTTGGGGCCTATGGACTGATCACATGATTGTTTTAAAGAGCCAATCAGCGGAAAAGCGCAGCGTCCTTGGATCGTTGTGCGGATTTCAAACTACAAACCAGTTTTTAAATTATATTGATAGGCCAAATAAAAGTGGAAATATGAGGGAAAATGTATGCATGTTTTTCCATGACATTTTCTTGCGCGTTCAGTTCAACGAGGCGAAAGTGCTGTGGAGCAAAAAAAACAACGCTGAAACTAATAGATTCTTCCTATTGGTTGAGAAGAAGAAGCCCATCGTCCAATCAAAATTTCACTTATAGCTGCAAAAGGTAAACGAAGAGAGCCGGACAAACGGAGACGGAGAAAGCGAGATTGAGTTGAGAGATTTGAGAGAATAGCGATTATCACTGTTGAGTTAGAGTGGTGTAGTGTCTAGTATATTTGTTTTATATCAACACAATGAGGCACAAATAATTTGTCTTTTCTTGTATTATTGATTCATACTTTTTTGTAAGTAGTTGTACAAAATCGTCTGAGACATTGCTTCCATTTCACTGTAAATAGCTACAGTTTATATAACTGTTGTTTGATTTATCTGTTTATAAGTTTTTGAAATATACAGTTTAAATTTGCTATACAAGCAATAAAAATTATTTGATAAAAATGTTTGTGACTTTTATAGTAAATTTTGTTTTACTTTTTCCCTCTTGAATTTGAGTTTTTATAGTGGTTTTAGATCCACTGTGTTAATACAGGATGCCATATTAAAGAAAATACTTCAGAGTCACATTTGTGAGGTTCTCCTGAAAAAAAATTATTTATGGATTTACTCATGTAATATAAAAAATCAAATGTAGTGAAAAAAACAACAAAAATGCCTTAGGCCCTAGAGGGTTAACCACATTCAATACTTATAAATAAAATGCACAATTTAAAAAATCCGAGCTGCCGCAACTTGTCACTAAACCTTTGTGATCTATATTTGTAAACCAGCAAAACAAACATGATCAAGAACTAATTCTAGATGAAAAAAGTGTCTTTGGTGTCGGCAGAAATTTTTGATATCAACATGGGGTCATGATCCAAAAAAGGGTTGGGAACCTCTGCTTTACAACTTGTTGGAAAATGTAAGCTTGTATTGACGTAGCTTTAGTGTCACTGGTTTACGTCATCAACATGTCCTCAGTTTTCTTTTAGCGTCAGTCAACGTATTGGATTTCACACAGTTTTAATGCCTGCAGTGTGTGTGGAATTTGTACTTTTACTGCAAGGTCAAATGTAAACATACAAGCCAAAATGTGCCTTATTTCTGTATTATAATTCTAGGTACTTTGTTACTTGATTTCCTCCTCCAAAGAGGTTATTTTTGCAGGCGTTTGTAAACATTGAACAATCCAACTCCAAAACTGGGAAATGCAAAATGGGATATTAAACAAGTGATTAGACTACGGGGATACTCTGGATCAATATCCCGAATCTAACATTTAGATGACAATGTAATTAGTTTAATTTGCAATATATTTGAACAGATTTTTTTACTTCGTGGCCTTAATACAAGTGAACAGTATGTATGGCTATTAGCTCAGTATCACATCTAAAATGTGCCAAAGAACTTATCATTTGTCTATAGATCACTTCACCACATAGGGTTAGGCTGTTACACATTGTTGTTTCTTTACTATGTTGTTGTAAAAGCTGAATAAATCACAACTAAATAATGTTTGGATCAGTTTATTGCATATGTACAATTAGAAACTTAGGCTGCTTCAATAATGAATCACCAGCGGAGTATTTTACTGTTTATTGTCTCCACCACGACAGTGTAGTGAATTCCTTGTAGCAATGATTACCAGGAAATTCAAATTCTAGTCATCGTATTAGGACAAAAACATGAAGCACTTTGTTGTAACCCAGCTCAGGAAGAACAAAGTCACCATAGATGATGATTATCTGAGGCACTTGTATCAAAAAGTAACACTTTCACGTTATTCCAGTTGACTTCAGAGTTTTTCAGCACGATGCCTGCATCTGTGATGGATGGGACCATGCAGCAGCGTCCTCTGACACCAGTGGCTGTGGACATCAGACCAGTTACAGTGAGTCCTTCAGTCATCCATTGTCTCTGAAAACGAGCCTTTGCTCCTCTGCGTCTGCTCCAGTCGGTTCAGAATGAACTGGCTGGTGTCGATGAATCGCTCCACGCAGTTAACGAAGCAAACTTCTGCCCTGGAGTCCAGCTTTGGTCCTGGTTTGTCCATGCACTTCTCCTGCAACACAGGCAAGTTTAGAACATGCAACAGTGAGGACACACAATAGCACTCACATTAAAGCTGATATCCAGAGTTTCTGACAAATGTGTTTATTAAAGGTGTTGAAAAAAATCGATTCGGGAAAGAAAGTACTAACTTTCTGCATTTATTTGTTGTTCTAAGCATATACCTCAGTTAAGTTGCACTAAAGTCATGTTGAACTAAAAGCTACAGGCAGATTGTATGTTATTTTTTTCATTCTAAGTTGTTGTTGGCACATGCATGTTAAAGTGTATGTTTTGAGTGTAAAATATGCAAATAAAATATTTCATAATCTCATGAAGGTGTACAAATTTACAGATTGGTGGTTTAAGTCATATATATATATATATATAAAAAAAATAAAAAAATCACAATAATCGCCTTTTACTTTAATATCGGGATGTATCGAATCATACCGTGACCTATTTATCGATACGAATCGTATTGCCAGATGCCAGGCGATACACACCTCTGTTTATGTATGATTCTTTTGAAATGCAAAAAATACCTAACTAGTCTTTTACTATGGTCTACTGCCGGTGGTCATTCATATACATTAATGTATATAAGTCCCTCCTTCATCCTATAGACCCCTATACAAATGCAAGAAAGCGCCGACTTCGCCCAGCCAAAAGGCTTCGACTTCCTGGAGCGGGCTACTGTCAATCAAAGTGAATGCACGTGCACGTCACAACAGCAAACAGGTATCACTGAGCAGTATAGCGTCATGGAGTAGCTCCAAAGTTACCCATTCCACAAATGCCAACGTATAGAGCTTCTACTGAAAAAGAAAATAAAAGTCTGCATACAAAGCTTGTGGATAAACGTCTTCGTGACCGCAACAGAATTTATCTCGGAGCCACTTTTCAAAGATGGAGAGACCTTCAGCTTTTAAAAGGATTCTGAACGGACCAGGATTTGGCAACATTTCTCATGAACAGGTAATAAACGTGTTAATCAAAAGTTATGGCACTAACAATAAATATGTAGTTTTTGTAGTTATGCGACTTTGTTATGTTTTGCAATGCATGTGCACAAATGTCAAGGCGGAGCTTCTGGTAGACTGGCAGAGGCAGGGGAGGAAGTAGAGCTGTTGAGGGCGGGACAACGAGACGTTCTCTCAGAAACTCCGGATAGCAGCTTTAATAACTGTTAGGGTTACCTAATATCACACAAACATCCAAACACTATCATCTACATTTTGTCACGTTCACCAATAAGGTCGTTTTTTCTCCCCAAAAAAATCACAAATGATTAGAATATGATGGTAGCACTGTTTGTGTCTTGATGAGATCTTGGACATTGTGTTTGAAATGGAATACTTATATACTAATACTAAGTCTGATGTCAAAATAAGTATGTCATGTATTCACATTAGATAGTATGGAAAGATTGAGTAAGCGAAAAATACCTGGATGTATACTATACCGGGACATTATGGACGATGGGCACACTAGTCATGAAACACATGAAATGTGTTTTCTGCAAGTTCTATGGATCAAATGAGCACATGTTGATGTTCTACTTGGTCACTTTCTCACTTAAAATGTTTTCATTCACAAATATTTAGCCTCAGTGTGCGTCAGGTTTTCGTCATCGTAGGTTTGAAATCTTGGGAAACCTGGAAGTATACTTCAGTGGGAATGCTCATCATCCTAACCACACTTATAGAATGTAGTAGACAGTATATACTTATTGAGTTTGTAGTGCATAGTATGGAGTGTGCCATTTCGAACACAGCCATAGTCTTTTTCCAATAAGGATTCGACTTAAAAAAAAAAAGTCAGAATTTAAGAAGTTTAAATTTTCAAACATCCTTTGTTGAATATTAGACCAAAATCTTAGTCCATTCTAGCATCTTTTAAAAGCAAACTTGTCTAATTCTAAGTCAACCACCTCATAACTAACAGAACTGATCTGCAGCTAAAATTGTGGTACCAAATACCACAGCACACCTCACGACGTATATATCTGTATTTTTTTTTTTTTATAGCATTAAAGATAATTCCATTGTAGTCAAAGTAATTTAGACTGCTGTTATTACTGTGTGTAAATGCGGTAAAACAACTGTTTGCTGTGAATTAGACACTTGGTCCATGATATATTATCATTCGGCCATTATCTTGGGTTACTTCCCAACACCTCAAACTGATCAGTAGCCAGTGGTGTAGAGACGAACTCAGCTTCTGATTAACACATTAAAATAATAAAAACAGAAAGGTCAATAGTAGCTAGTAGTAGCGGATCTTACCCAGCAGACTTCAGTCATTTGATGAACCAGCTGCTGGAATCTTTGTTTCTGAGACTCGACCTCGATGAACTGCTGTAGCTGGGGGTCGGCTTTAGCTCCCTGGTTGTCCATACTTAAAAACAACTAGTGAAAGAGTGCCTTTTCTCTTTCTAAAACACCCTAAAGGTCCGTAATACTGACCTTCACGTGTGTGTACGATAGACAGACAACCGGAAGCTCGTCCGCCAATCGCTGAGTACGCTGGTGTGACGCAAGCGTTGTCACGGTGACGTAACTCAACTCTTCTTCTCCTCCTCCTCCTTTATGGCAGTTGGCAAACTAAAAAGATCATTACCGCCACCTACTGAATTCTAGATGGACCAGAATTTAAGAGGACCAAAACTTGCAAAAAATAAATAAAGTAAATATTTTTTTGTTGGTGACGGACAGGGGACTGGCGGCCTGTCCAGGGTGTACCCTTGCCTAGCAACAAATTGAATGGATGGACAGGAAACCTGCTCCCAGATTGAATAAAAATAACATATTCTGATGTTTTTGTTCTGTAAGATAAATTAAAAAAAAAAAAAAAAAAAGGATTTAGTTGACACAAGGAACCAGATGACTTTTTGATCTTTTTCCAGCTTGGCATACTTGGTATTTATTTGTCATGAGTATACATAAAACAAAGCTGAGAAAGGTAATATGCAGAGTGCAGTAAAAATAGATGGTGGGAAATACAAATGCAAAGTTCAAATGTCTGTTTTTGGTTTAAATTCATGACTTCAACATTACACACATTCACACTAGAGGACGAGTTTGTGCAGGGTTTGAGATCCCAATGCCAACTCCTCTGTGCAGCTATTGCAGCTCATAAAGCAAATCCTGAACCGTCAAAGCCATTTCCTGAAAGTTTGGTCTCTCCTCTGCTTTCTAAAAGACACAACAGAGGGAAAATAGTGAGCTTGGGTTAAGTAAACATTGGCGTCATCATTCCAGGTTAATTGCAACATTTTTTACTTACATCGATCCAGCAGCTTGTCATGATGCTGTAGACCTTTTCGTTGGCGAGCTGAGGGCGATAGAGACGCAAACCACGAGGCACCTGATCCACTATTTCTGTGTTGTTGAGACGTTCATAGGGAAGCTTTCCCAAAGTGTAAATTTCCCACATTAGAACCCCTAAAAGATTGAATAAAATCAAAATGAACAGCAATGATACTTGAAATCACAATAAATTGCTTTTATATCAGCACAGAAACAAAGAAAAACTGAAAAAAAGATAAATGTAACATCTCCCGTTATCTGTGCAACACTTTAAATTGCATTGTCTTTAAGTTTTCAAGTATCTGCTAATACTTTCCCTGCGTGCAAGACTTTATAATGATGCTCACAGGCAACTTATATCTACAACTTTAGTAGTTGATAAATCAAGGACTAACAAAATAGGTTGGAAATATATAAGTCAGAAATGGACAACTGTTATCACAGCAACAGCCACAAATAGAATAATGACCAATCTGAACATTGAAACAGGAAAGAACAAAGGTTTTTGACATTTTTTGTTGTTTTGTGTAATTGTCTTATTGTTTTGTTTGATTTTGGAGTCCTATTGTGTGTTTTTCTGTTTTTTACTGTGTTTTTTGAGTCATTTTCATGGATTTCTAATGTCCTTTTTTGTGTTTTTGGAAGTCATATTGTGTATTATTCTGTTATTTTGTGTGTGTTATGAGTCATTTTGTTGATTTTTTCAATGTCCTTTTTTGTGTTTTCGCAGTCACTTTGCATATTTTCACTTCCCTTTTGTGTATTTCCGTTGTCATTTTGTGTATTTATTTTGGGAGTCACACAATTAATAATAATAATAATAATAATAATACATTTTATTTGTATAGTGCTTTTACAGTGCTCAAAGAAGCTTTATTGCTCTTGTGTGATGTAGATATTTAAACAGTTTACGTACCGTATGCCCAGATGTCTGATTTACTGCTAAACTTGCAGTATAGGAGCACTTCAGGGGGAGACCAGCGAACAGGAAATTTTGAACCTGCTGAGCTGGTGTACTCATCGTCTAAAACATACCTGGGTGAATGAGAGAAGGATTAAAGCCATTCTGCAGGAATCACTCATATGCCCTTAAAAAAATATATATATATATGTAGATATATATAGATATATATATCTATATATATATCATGTGAGGTGCATATATTACCTGGACAGGCCAAAGTCGGTCACTTTGACTGTGCCATTAGTATCCACTAAACAGTTCCTGGCAGCCTGAGGAGGATTAAACACTGAGGATGAACATTTCTCATTCTTCTGACCATATTTTGACCTGCACTACTTTGCCAATTCTTAACTACACCATTCAAATATAAAAATGTTCCACTCCTTAGTGACGATGCTGCTATGAGAATTGTAAAAGGCTAACACTTTTTCTTATAATGTAATATTAAATTTTATTATTTTTCTGTAAACTGCTATATCTCTGTCAATATTTAACTAAGAGACACAATTTTAGCACTAAAATATTGTGCACTTTCTAATCTACAAATCAATGCATTTTGTACATTGTTGCACTATGACAAAATAAATGTATATTCATTTTTAATGTGACCCTATTTGTCATGCTACATGCAAATCTTAAGTGATTTACACCATTCAAAAATCTAAACGTTCTGCTGCTTATTATCAGTGACAATATCTCCTTTGTAAAATGCTAGCTCTTTTACTTTTAATGTAACTTAAGGTTTTATGCAAATTAGGTCACTTTTGCAAGTGCTTGGTTAGGTCTGCGTGAGTGTGCCAGCTGCTGCTCATGAACTTTGAGGAAAACTGCTGTTAAAGCTTTCATCTTACCGCTACAGCCACAATTTATAGCTTAAAATGTTGCTACAATTTTTGTACTTTTAGTGGGAATACTTAGTATTCACCCCTTTCTTTGCTTTCAGAAGTAAGACTTTTACCTTAGGACTTCTATGGTCAGCTTCAGCTGCTCAATGAGTTAACATAATGCTGTTCATTCTCTGTGAGTGCTGCCTACAAGCTTTTGGTGTTGTGCACAAACTTGTGTTTATTGACAACAAACAGATACAGCTAAAAGAGTTGGCAATTATTTTTCACATTCACACTTGCATTGTCGTGGCAATGCAAATCTGTTTTCCTTACCAGGTCTCTGTGGATGTACTGCTTTGATTCTAGGAAAGCCATTCCCTCGGACACATCCTTACACATCTCCAGGAGCTGGATGGCTGTCGGGTGCTGCCTCAGGCCCTCTTTCAGGTACGTCAGCAAGCAGCCGTTTGATAGGAACTCAGTCACAATGTAAATGGGTCTTTGTTTGGTGCACACACCATAGAGCTGGACCAGGTTCTCATGACGAAGCTTCCTAGTATGAGCAAAAATAAGAGGTCGGGTTTCCTCAAACATGCTGTAAGAATTGCCCCCTCCTGATGTGTTATGAGGGCTTTGGTCCCCTTATTGCTTCCCAAAACTCAATTATTTTGTCCTCACATCATAATTTTAGCTTCTTCGATGAAATCATCTTCTGACATGGAGCCTTCCTTAATCATCTTAATGGCCACGTCGTGCTGGCCGAGCCACTTCCCATGCTTCACCATTCCAAACTGACCCGTACCCAAGTCTTTGATGAAGGTGAGATCGAGAGGGTCCATCTCCCAAACCCCTGGATCATACGAGAAAAGAGGGTCGCTTTTGGTTGGAAAATATATGACTTAAATAGGAATGATGAAAAACATTTGAAAATAATTTACAAGTCAAAGTTCAAAAGCTCTTACCGTAGCCAAGGCCTGCTGTTGACGGAGGCCGAGTGCGGTTAGAGACGATGTATTTCAGTCTGCTAACCATACCTTTAGGAGAGATGACAGATGTTCATCGACTAAACATTACAATAGACGGGATAAGGATGAGACCAGTGTTAATTTTGTTTACAAAAAATTTGCATCATAATTTTCATCAACTACATTTTTTCAAGTGACAATAACGAGAACTATATCTAGAACTAAATGAATAGATGTATAGATTACTAAATAAATAAATAGCATTCATGGCATATATTGAATTATTGAGTGATTTCTGTATTTATGGCATATAGGTATATATTTATTTATTCATTTATTTATTTTTAATTGTGGCAGAGTTAGTCCTCCATGAAGATATAATCAGTAACAATTTACATTTTGAAGCAGAAATATATAGTTTTAATGCAATAGATTGTTTTCTGACTACTCAGAAAAGTAAGAAATACTGTATGTCCATCAAGAGTCTGTTTAACTTTCACACTAGTGCTGTAGTACTCCAGACCTTGTCTTAGACTCAAGTATTTTACTCAGTCTTGTTTCATTCTCAGGTTTTCCATCAAGACCAGTTGAGGCAAGCACTGATCTGCAATTTTTCAACTTCATTATTGAGATAATAATGAGATGCACTGGGAACTGTGCCTGATTAATTACTGTTGTAATTTGACTTGAAACATTTAGCGTTAGCTCACTGATTGTTTCATCTCCTTGGGAAATCTTTTCCAATGACACCATTTTGTCAAGAATATAGTTGAGCAAATTTGTCAAGATTTGAGATGTTTGTATGTTGTGCTTTGAAAGAGTGTCAAACACCTTGTTTTGTCTATAAAATGTATTAAAATGAAACCTAAAATTAAAGAGAGATGCTCTTTAATAGTTCAACCTTGTCATTGTTTTTAAAATGTATTTTTATGGTCTTGGTGTTATCTTGATTTCGACTAGACAATATTCTTGGTCTTGTCTTGTCTCGATGCATCCTTTTCAAGGGCAAGTCTTGATCTCGGATGTGGTCTTGAATTATAATTTTGTAACAATTTTCTCTCCTTTTCTTGGACACAAGTTCAAAGGTCCAGTAACTTTATCCACATTCAAAATGAAAGCATTGTGATGCAGATTGGGCTTTCTCACGCATCTTCATATTCAGTTCATATTTGCTGACCTGCAGCATTGTGTTGGTGGTAGTTGATGAGCTCTGGGATGGTGTTGAAATTGTGCTTCTCTGCCAGGTAAAACTGGCCCTGAACGCTGGTACAGATGTTATAATGTCTGCAGCTTCCACACGCTTCCCTGCAGAGACAGTGGAATAATAACCAGAGTGCGATTATCCAGCTGGTACAGGATGCATCCACACAGAAGCTAATGTTTATCATGCATGGATAAGCAGCTGCAGACATCCACACTGGGGCGTGAGAGGAAAAGCTTCATCAGATTACCGTAGTTTTGCATGAATAATTTACATCCGTCTCTCTGAGTGGATCACCTTTTCTACTACAAGAAAACAGTGAATCTTTTCATGTTTTTACACATGACCCAAGCCTTTACAAACTATAACAGCGTTCACCACCATGTGCTTACTCACCCGCCGCTCTTAGTGAGCAAAGACACTGTGTATTTCCCAGCTTTGCTCGAGTCGCGGACTAAGAAGCCTCCATCTTTGTTCTGCGAATTTGAACAAACATGCATTCCTCACTTTTGTTAAGCTTCTGATTAAAAGGAATGGAATGATGCCATGTGTTCTTTGGAGGCAACGTGTAGGTCCGCCCTTAAACTTACCTCACTCTTTAGTAGCTCTTCAGCTTGGCTTCGGTTCATATTCTTGCAATACCATCTGCAAAATATATGTATAACTGTTTGAAAATATTAGCTTATCATTTTGCAAAATTTGATAAATCTAGACTGTATTTTTTATTTTATAGAAAACAAGTCATTGATGGATACTTTTTTTAAATCATTCTTTTAATCTCATATTTAGAAATTTAAAGTGTAAGTACACCCATAAACCACTTTTTTATTTACATATATCATTAGGTATGAAGTAATGTAGTTCATTGATCCAAGTCCCACTCATCACATTTATCTAAAGTAAATGTCAATGACTTCCTTCTAAAGGTTGAACTCCGGCTGTTGCAATTTAATTTTGCTATTGGCTGAGATTAGATCAGTGATGTCTTTTTGGATCAGTGACATCACTAACCGTCACTGTGGGCTCCGCCCCTCCTATAAAAGATGGTAGGACTGACTGCTTTCTTCCTCTCAAAGCCCGAGGTGAGCATTTATGACAGCTCAATGCAGAACTGTGCATCGCTGTGGGGACGGGGCTGCTGTGACTGGGCGTGTCTTTACTACTCTAGGAGCAATGCCCATAATAAGCCTTTTCACACTAGGTCAAAGGTCAAGAGGTATAAACTCGCCATAGCTGATGATGTAAACAGCGAGTCTGACAGAGATTTAGATCATTTTTTCCTCGTTGGAGCCTTGCTTCTTTTAAAAAAAAAAAAAGTGAAACGTGGTATCTGTCTCCGAAGTAGAAATGCCGAGTTAGCTGCTAAAGTCAATGCTGCACACGAGCTGAAAATTCAGGTTTTTTCTGGCTTCTTAACAGTGATCAGTCAGCTAAACTGTGCTGTTCACTAATCAGCCTGTCCATCTTGTGCACTTTCTTCAAATTTGAAAAATAATATTTAATGAAAATAATCATGGACCTGGTTAATGAATGGTGGACCTCGTAAATGTACCTTTTCAAAGTGAAAACTCATACTGTCCTTTCATTTTATTTATAAGCACTTTTCAAAAACTCAAAAACACTTTACAGTTGTTAAAACAACTACAAAAGTTAAAACATTTTTTTTTTTAAAAACTACCAACAATAAAGGTAAACAGAGAAAACACAGGAGTAGGAAGCAGAGGAAGTCGGTTGCTTTAATAATATTCTTTCTCCCATTGGTTTTACAAAAATGCTCGGATATGTGCATCATTCTGCCCTCGCTTCCATACTGCTGCTGAGCTGCTTCCATTGGTTTTTAAAAGTTCTCGAATCGGCCGTAGGTGACATCAGCGGAAAACCCTGGTCACCTCCTCGAGTCTGAATATGTGTAATATCAATAATATGAACACTATTAAAACACTAACGATCTCTGGAATAACATTACAAATGCTGTTAGGTTGGAATTATCAACAGAGTGAACGAACTTGTTTCGTTTTTTATATATCTCTCGACCTATAACCCCCCAGGTCGCGCATGCTCACGTCTGGAGTGTGAAAAGGCTTATTAAGGCATTTTTTTAAATTTCCTCCTAGTGGCAGGTCAGCAAAAATCTGGGGATGTACTTACACTTAGATAAATTGTTTGTTTACCATTTTTGGAGATTAAAAAATATTCTTATACTCACTCAAATCTTTCTAGTTCGTTTTTAGCCTCCACAACATAATTACTCGGTATATAACCCTCTGTCCTGAAACAAAAAAACAACACAATGTTTGAAACATTTCATAACTTGAACCTTTTATAATGGAAAGCAAAGTACTATGGAGGTAGATTTGTTTCTTTAATATTAAATCAAAGAAAAAGTTGCTCAAATAATTCTTTTTTTTCCACTCAAATAATAACCCACTTAAATCAATTTAATGTCAATTATTTATTTCTTTGATTGAAAGTGTGTTATTTTTATTGAATGGAGTTTCTTTTAAAAAAATTAAGATAATCTTGTTTTGCTTCGAGTGCCCATTTCATTAAAAATCCTCTCACCCAAATTTGTCCCGAGCCCTCCACCAGTTGCTGTCGGACATCTCCAAGATGGTGTACTCTTCATTCATTCTCAGCTCCAGGTCTTGAGGAGTCATTGGCACGTAGTTATACTCAGCAATGACGGTCATGCCAACAGAGGGACCGGCTGGTTCTGGAGGCAGAGATGGGGCAGGAGGTAGAGGACGTGCAGCCTTTTCCTGAAACAACACATGAACGTCAGAACTGCTGAGCCTATAATGAGTTGATATTGACGTGAAGGAACGGTTGTAAACCTCTGTTGGTGTTGGAGGAAGAGGTTTCCTTGATGTTCGTCGCCACGATGTCTTGGAAGTAAAACCTATTAATTTAATGACGTATTGGTGAAAAAAGATTGATATTAAAATCATTGATTTCATTTATCTGATCGCCTGCCCCTGTCCAAGGGTGTTTTCCAGGGTTCCATACTTGGTCCAGCATTATCCAAAATCTTTATTAACAATATTGCTCATTTTTCGGGAAAGTCACATATCCATCTGTACGCAGACGATACCATTCTGTATATTTCCAGTTCTTCACTGAGCACTGCCCTGACTTTGCTATTGCCCGGTTTCAACAGTATTCATTGTGCTTTTACAGACCATCACCTTCTCTTAAACACAAGCAATCTAATGTTTGTTTTTTTACTCCGAACTCACCACAGTCTGATTACCCACTTAAAATCTCCTTACTGAATAGCTCAGTAATCAGTTTTATCGATACCTACAAATACCTGGGCATTTGGCTTGATAGCTCCCTCTCCTTTGATGTACACATTAACACTTTGCAGAAACTAAAACTCAGTTTCTTCCTCCCAACATCTACTTTCACAAATCCACTGCAAACAGTTATCTGTGACCGTGGTTCCTGCTACCAGCAATTAGTTTGTTTTATTATACAGTATGTGACTATGGATAGGTATGTTGATGCGTCTCTCCACTGTCTTTTATCTGTCTCTATGTTTTAAATGTGCATTTTAACTGTTTTTATGTTTCATGTGTAACCTCACTGCCTCCGGCCCAGGTCGTCATTGTAAATGACTGGTTCTAAACTGACCTTACCTAGTAAAATAGAATACAATAAAAAAAAAAAATCCGATTCTTACCATTCTTGCTATCCAGCACTTTACAGCCCATCGCTTGTTTAACTTCCTGCTGGCAGCACAACCACACCCCATCCACCCAGAAACAGGGATGGTACTTCTGCATCAGGTCTTTGTTTAAACGCACCACTGCACACAGAAATGACCATTGAACAGAATACACTTTGAAGATATGGTCATATGTTGCTTCAAATTCTAAAATATACCAATGAAAAAGATCTGCTTATACTTACTTTCTTTAAGGGTCTGTATCCACTGAGCACGAATAACTTCAGTCCTTGCAAAAATATACAAGGGTCCTTCATCATAAATAATCTGTCAAAGAAAAAAAAAAAAAGACATTTGACGAGATGAGAAATTTTTAGGCTTCAGATATGGTAGGAAATGAAGGGGAGTGGTTTAGGTGAATGGAAAGCAGTGTGTACCTGGAAGGCGAACATGCGCTCCTGTGGAGAGTTGTGCTCGGGTTGAACCGTCTCCACACACTTGATCTTTTCCAGGTCAACCGACCCTTTCAGACCTTTTCGCTTCTGCTCAGTCAAGACCAACACAGTCAGAGGAAAAGGTTATTTTTCATTTTATTACACAAACATTAGAAAAATGCCATATGAACTGTGCACAAACCCATTTGTCTGGATCGTATTCGTAATAAGCAATTTTTTCCTGGGTTAGAATGAACCATCGCTCTTTATAGTTTAAAGGAGATGTCTTCTTCTTCTGCTGAGATCTCTTGATGAAGATTTCTTCCAGTATGTTTTCAGACATATCTCAGTCAGGATTATTCTACGTTTAGGAAAGTGAAAAGCCATTAGTCTCACTAAACAGAGCTGTGATATCGTGCTGCTGCTGTTTGTCTTTAGTTAATCTGTTACTGCTCTCTGTTACTCAGTTAAAGAGTTTCACAGAGAACAAGACATCAGCAGTCAAATTGAGATGCTTCCCTTTAGGTGTTTTGGTTGGAGTCTTGCTTTTAGCGTCTTCCTTAGGGTTGAAATGAAAGCGACAACCTCCGAAAACTAACCGATCAAACTCAACATCATGGATCAGACTTGAGTTAGCCAATAAAAACGAATGCTGTGCTGATACTGATATTAGTATACGGCATTAAAAGGCTGGCATCATTACCGGCAAGTATTAACCATTAACACGCCAATGCCATTTACAGCATCAAACTCTTCTTCAAAGGCAGCACCTTATGTTTTTCACTGTCCCGACTCTCACTGCTGCCCTGACTCCTGATCACAGAAACACGTATGGTTACGTGTTCAGTGCATGCCGAGGCAAGCTGTTGCTATTGGCCTGGTGCTGCCGCTCTGACCCAATCGCGGGGCCGAATTTTCATTTTGCCGAAAAAAAAACCTAAAGTCCCTACACATGAGAGAAAATGTTGGTGATTTCGAGGACCTGATTTTTGACGGGGAAAAAAATGATATCTTTTTTTCAACATTACAGTATCGGCATGTATCGGTATCAGCCGATACTATGCAAGTGGGTATTGGTACCTGCTATATGAGTACAGAATTTCTTCTGGTCAGTTCTGGTCAGACTGCTCTAAGCAGGCCAGATATCATCGTACATTGATAGCATTCACCAAGGTCTCTTCTAGGAAACTCTGTCATTGTTATGACTACTACTATCAGCAACATACAAAACCCTGAGAGCACAGAACAATGGGAGATTCATTGAGGCACACACACTGAAACCTCTGAACCCCAGACTAGTCTGCTTTTCAAAACACAAACCCTGTGACCAGCAACCCTAAAGCTTGACTCCGTCTCATTTCATCCAAAGCACCACAACAGCACCGGCATCGGGACAAAAAAAGGGTATTGGAACAACATTAATAAAAACCATCAGTGTCATAGTGTACTAAGTACATTTACGACAGTGTGGCTGACTTTGGATGCAATCATTTCAGAATCTTTCATGTATTTCTTTGTACGGCCAAGGCTTGTTTTGCACTGAATACCATTAAGCACTGTGTTGTGTTACATTAGGACAATAATTTGCGACTACCAATGAGTCAAACTCCTTCCTAACTACTTCCACACAGCTAAGGGCTTGTTGTGTGGTACTTTCTGTAAAATGTGTGTTCATCCTATTTTCAGCCTGTGAGCACTTCCCTGTAGCAGTAGAAAAAGCTTCTGTCGGTCACTGATAATTAAACCTCAACTGAACTCTTCACACGCACCATGCTAAATATTTAGACCAACACTGGCGTAGCAGAGAGTAATACAAACTATAGTGAAGATATTAGTAGTCATGTAAAAGGTGACTTGGTTCAGCTCTTGAACCTTTGACCCAAAATATAGTCTATCCATCAAGCTATTTTTATGTGTTATGGTAGGATTTGACTGAATTATGCATCAATAGTGTGTGGCTGCTTAGTTGAAATGTGTTGAACAACCCTGCATTGGAATGTCATTAACCTCAGGTTTTGTGTGCATGGTGTTGAACTGATCACGTGTCTTCTCTATTCTGTGAAGTGTTTTTTTTCCCCTCATAGCTCATTTTACACTGCCTGTTTTTATTTTCAAAACACCAAAATAACACCGTGCAAATAGAAAATCCAACCCAGTCGTTCCCTGCATTACCTTCCTCTCTGCATGTTTAACAGGAGTTGATCACGTTAAAATTGTCCTTGTTTTTTTTTTTTTTTTTAAGGGAGTTGACTCACTGACATGGCTGACACAGACAAACTCAAAGGGAAGTTGCATCAGTGCAGCACTGAAATAAAAAGAGGACAAACGCCATTTGACTGCAGAACTTCAAGATAACCTTTAATTGTAGTTACAGTATTTAGTTGTAGTAAAGAGCTTGAAAGGATGAAATGTTTGAATGTGGTCCAGTGTGAGGTGTCTCTGCTGTGTGTATTTTTAGGATCGCTGCCTCAGTTCATAGTTAATAGTTTAGTGTCACTAAAGACAGGAACTCATCAATTTCCTGGCGTTTAGTTGCTGATAAGTGGAGTGTGCAGATTGTGCCATATGATAAAACTAGACAATATTTGTTTTAAATATACCAATATGTAACTTTTATTTTCACAGACCTGAACCTTTAACTTTTATGTTTTTTTTCATACATTTTTAATAAATAGTAAATTTAACTGTGGTGTTTTTTTTGTTCTTTTTTAACTTTTTTTTAAAATTACAGCTCACTTTATGAATTAAAAAAAAAAAAGATACGCGCGATGAAATTTGAAAATACTAAATTGTATAATAATATATTTATGTAGATTGCCACCTATTGACCTGGAGGAATGTCGTCATTACCCAGCCACAAGATAACAACAGTAAATAAAAATAACTACTGATTGTAACAAAATGTAATAAAGCAAAACAAAAGACAGTTTCAAAATGATGTAAAAAAGGTAAAAATAAATAGCACAATGGTATACCTTAAAGGTGTACTGTAGTGGGTAAACTGATATCAGATGTTGAAATAATTAAGCAATATGTTATGCAGAAGATACTGGTTTAAAATAGGTGGAATAATGCTCAGTGCATAGACAGTACAGAGCTGAAATGTTCAGAACAAACAGATAAATGAGTCCATATTATGATTCATCTTTTCAGTCTGTACTTTTGTGGTGGTGAGCTAAAGATAACTGCAAATATTACTGATGGAGTTTACAAATCTGCCTAATGTTTGGCCTGATAAAGGGCTTTATATATATATATATAAATAAAACTTAAACTGACAGTTCTTAAAGAGCAGTTCCACTCACCCATCAACACAAGATCCAGGCAGCAAATGGGCTTTTTCAAACAGCTGACAGACTTTGAATTCTTTCGGTTCACTTGCTTGCCTCCCATAAAATGAGCGTTACTTTTGTGATGCAAGAAACTTAAACACACCCACAGAGAGGAATCGACTCGGTTTACTTCCTCTTTTTCGTCCTGCTCATTTTAATCTCAGGTCAGAGGACAGTTTTTGTTCTGAACAGGCTACAAATTAGATTAGATCCATATTTGAAGTCTGCATTCAGCTTTATGATTATGTGTGTATTTTGGGTTTTTTTTTTTCTAAAGAAAACAACTAAAACACTCACTTTTAGTTCAATCCTTTAGATTAGAAGTTCTCTCATAGCCAATTTTGCTGTGATACCTTTGATGTTTGCTTGTATACAGTATAAATGTGTGTTTTTCTATTTATTTACATATTCCTAAAGGGGCATAACAGGGGAGCCGGGTGACAAATTCTGTTCTGTAAATGTTCACATAAGTATGTGAGAAAAACTGCTTTTGGTCATAATGTTTTATCCAACAAGGGCTGTGTTCACTGGATCACATCTGCCAGTTTCTGTGAGGGAGAACCCCACTTTTACAACATTTAAAAGTCATTTAAAGAAGTGGCTCAGATCAACATAAACCTGTGAGCACAACTGATGAAAACTCAACTTAGGGAATACGACGTGCAATATAAACATTAGCTTAGGGTTCATGCATTACACAGAGCACCTTAGGATACGTGCAATATAATAATTTGTTCTCATAACACTGTATACATTTGTTTTAAGGAGAAATTACTTTGTGAAATTTGTTTATTGTGTGACAACTAGCATATAAAAACTAATGAAACGTGAATTGTAAATTAATAAGTGAACTTTTTTTTCTGCCTGACCACACCTGAGTTTGTAGTGGTAAATACCTTCATGTGTTGCCCGTGGCTCTAATGTGTGTGTGCTTATGATCATAATGTCTTGTATGTTTTTAATGGTACCATCAGCCTGTCCAGGGACAACAGATGGAAATTAGCTGTGGCTAAAATATGACTTATTTACATATTTCATAAGTTCATTAATATGTACTGTCCCTTTTCTAAATAAAGAAAAATAAAAACCCTGAATCCTTTAATATGTTATTAAACTCCATAAAATGTGTGTCAGTTTTTTTAAGTAATCAACAGATTTCACCAGCTTGCATACAAGAACGTTTTCTCCTGCTAATAATTGTGTCGCAGTGACGAGGTTCCACCTCCCACCACCAGGGGTCGCCCCATAGACAGCAGACTCTGACTGAGCTACTTGAGGAACTGATTCCGGTCTAGCTTTCCTCTTTTCCTCCGCCTCGGGTCGCAGCCATGGTATGAACCGATTTCACTTGTAACATCTGATACAATCCTCTCTATTTGACTACATTTTTAATATGTGGCTTTATCCGTCATGTCGGCAATGTTCTCTTAGACACAATGGGGCTAATATTGTTTTTATTGTTGACGGTAAACGTGGTGTATTTTTGATTTAGTGTCGGCTAGCTACACAACCGGTTTAGCTTTGCTACTTTTAGATGCCTGTTGTTTTTATTCTGTGTCCAACTAATATGTTTAATGCATGTAGACAGATCTATGAGTGTATGTGCATTAACGTAGTGTTTGTTATTATCAAAACATTCGTCAAATGTTAACATTCAGCGGCGTGAATGCTAGCACGCTAGCCGTTTAGCATCTGCTGCCTTTAAGCTAGATGCAGGTTTTATAGGGTAACCATATTTTGATTTTTTTTCTCTCAAAAGGACAGTTTGGCAGACCTCTGCATTCTCAAAGAAATTTACGTTTTCTTCAGTCTACTTTTAACGTTAAAATGCTATAAGTAGATCAATAAGTTTTTCGTGTCCATAAGGTTTAAAATTAAGTTAATCACTATTATGCGTTATAACAATCTGTCCTGGATAAAATCATATATATACTTTCTTAATTCCCTCAATCATTGAAATAACTAAAAACATCTATAAGAAACATATTTTATTTTTTTAAAGTACAGATTTCACAAATTACAGAACAGTAAATAATCATTATTAGGGGTGGGAACCTTTGTATCACGATATATGCGATACAAAGCTCACTATAATGATTATCTCACAATGTGACAATACTGCGATTATCGAAAAATTGGTCAGAAATCGATCTACGATACTCTATGATATAATAAGAAAAAAAGATTAAGTGAATAATACAATTTTTTTATATCTCTAAAAGAATATAAGTGTCCTATGAGCAGTGACACTATTTTAGTGCAACATTTCTGTAAATAAGTGCCAACATACCAATGTAAATGAATAAATATCTCCAATAGTGCTTTCTATAAACAAAAAAATAGGTTATTTCTTACCAGTGTCACCATTATAGTGCAATATATAGTTAACAATATATTGGTTCTTTCAACCGTGACAACATTTCTGTGAAGACCTACCTGTTTATTTTAGTGAAAAAACAGAAAAGGTTTTTTTTAATAAAAAAAATGATACTCAGCGGGAGCACATCGATAATCAATAGTGCGGAAAAATATCGCAATATATTGCCGTTTTTTAAATAAAAAAAATTAAACCCACCAATATTTTGGTGTCTTTCAACCCATCTTGGACTTAAGTCCTCTTTTCTTAGTGTGATGATTGTCAAAACAAAGCCATTCTTAATGATTGTCACTAGTGAGTAAATATACTGTAAAGACATGATAATTAGCAACTCCTTTGCTTTCAGAAACTGCTAGAATTTCTCCGATAGATCAAATATTAGCTGCATTATGGTCATTCAAATTAATGTTCCCCCAGATGCATTCAGAGTCTCTGGGAAACGTGGACATTTTGATTCAAACCCACCGCTAACAGGGTAAAATAAAAGGGTTAACGGGGTAGCTAAAAATAAATATGAGCTAAAATACTAATGATGGAATTTCAAGTCACTTGGTGTACCTGTCATGTGACCTAAACTGGCCAATGAGGGGCGCTGCGTATCCATAGCGTGGTAGTCTACGGATACGTTTAACGTACTCGTTGCCACGGCCTTTACGAAATCACAGTTAAACAATTGATTTATATGGATCTTTATTTTTCTCCTTTTGTGTAGGTGAACGTCCCGAAGACCCGCAGGACTTACTGCAAGAAGTGCAAGAAGCACCAGCCCCACAAAGTGACCCAGTACAAGAAGGGGAAGGACTCTCTCTACGCCCAGGGTAAAACCATCTTCTAAATATATATATATACACTCTCACACACCATCCAGGGATGGGAAGGGACTGAATCGGTGCATTTTAATGCACATTTTTTCAGCATTATTTTGTTTCTCACTGTGACCACTGATGAACTACTGATTTTAAAGGTGACATATCATGCTAAATCCACTTTTTTTAGCCCTTAAATGCATTTTGTTGTATATTTAGAGTCCTTAGAAGTACAGAAAAAATCTAATTAGTCTCTTCAGGTGCTCCGGTAATATCTTTATTTTCTGTTTTGGTCATATTTTTCAATCTGTTTCAATTTTTCTATTCTTTATTACGTTTTTTGAACTATTACGTCACAGTATTTGCAGCGGAACTGCCAAATTAGGACATCGACTCCAGGCCCAACACTTTGAGCAATCCGCCATTTTTATTTCTCGCTGCGATTTTGTAGTCCAAGCTCAAGGATGGCGAAGTTATGAGATCAGAAGTCAAAATGTTCGGTTGTTGGATGTAGTAACCCACACGCTTCATTACACCGTCTCCCAGCATCAGAACCTTTTCGAAGTGCCTGGTTAAGATTTATTTTTTATGGAAATGTACCCACATCTGTGGGTAGGATCATTTTTGTGTGCGCAAAGCACTTCAAGAATGACTGCTTCTGCAACCTCCGCCAGTATAAAGAAGGATTTGCCGAAAGACTTTGTCTGATTGAGGGGTCAATTCCTTCTATCTTTGGAGACGACGAACAGAGCACTTCGGTAAGCTGTAAATAACGCCAAATAGTGTGATAAGACGTCCCTGTCATTGTTTTGTTAGAATTAGCATTTGCACCGTCTTCATATGTTAGCGCTGTGTGCTCGTTTTAGATCCTTGATGATATGGCCTACGTGATTTAATTTAAGTCTAAAGTTTTCATTAGTCTTTTCATTTTGCCGTTTTTGTCTTCGAAAAGACTGTATTAAAATGCATTTCGTGACGTTGCTTGTTAGCTCACTTGTTGGGGTTCTGCAGGTTCATCGTCATCATTTTCATCTCGCTGCGCCGGGTCCGACTCTGGCTCGAACATGTGAGGCTGGATGGACAAGTCTTCCGTTGTTGAGGTTATTTACAAAATGTCATGCGCCGCTACGTAACCGTATCTCTTCTATCAAACTACAAAATGGCCGAGCAGGGTGGAGTTGAACCGAGTGTTACCTCTGTAACCTGAAGAGGGGGCAGGGTATGGAGTGTCTCATTTGCATTTAAAGAGACTGCACCAAAACGAGTTGCTCTCAGAAGCACTTCAGAAAAGGCGCCTGTGGAGCTATAATAATGAGGAATTCAGACCCAAGCATTGCAGTTCCGCTTTAGATAGACCACAACTGTATGATTTATATCTAAAAAGAAAGGATTTAAAACCATTATTTGGCCACTTTAAGGTCATAGGATTTACATTCAGACTTTATCGATATGCAATTTTATGAAGCTCTTATTGTTTTTCAACAAACGCAAGTAAATAAGTCAATCTGTATTATAATGTTCAGGCTCAATCCATCTAGTTTTATTTTTAAAAGCATGTTAAAGGATCATGTTAATCAAGCATAAACTAATATGAATGACAATGTATTTGTCAACTTTATAGTTGTAAATTCTGTAAATACTTGGGAAACTCTTCAGATGGTTGAAGGCATGGCTTAATTTATTACTCAGATTCTAAAGGGGAATTGGTAATGGAAAGCAATGAAAATGACAGACAGCAGGAAGTTATTTAGCACAGGTCAAAGGCCTTATGAATGTTAATGACTACATTTCCAAATGGTAATGGATTTAATTTTCACTGTGTTGCAGGAATTATTAAAAAAAGCTCTTCCTCATTGTTATGTCCAAGTTGCTCTTATTTCTTATTTGACTTTCCCTTTTTGTCATTGTTGTTTTCAGTAGCAGTAGATTTAGTTGTAAATTCAAAACTTAACAGTGAGTTCTCATCTAAATGTCTGTCACTTGTGTCTGTAAGGTGAACCCTGTCAGTCAGTGTATGTGATAGGATGTGGTATCCGTAATAACAGTAAACGGTGCTTCACATGTGGCGCAGTAATAAAAATATAAAATGCTTGCTCTCCATACACAGTAAACATTAACTCATTCAGTGCTAGCCATTTTCAGAATTTTTATCCCTTGAGTGCCAGCTGTTTTTGAACATTTTGACTGATTTTTAAAGACCCACAGAATATTTTGTGACAATCTGAAATCTGACACTAGATTCTGAAAGATTAAAGTCTCTACTTTCATCAGAAAAAAAATAGTTTCTGGCTTGTTTCGTTCTCCCGTAATCAGCCATTGAATAGAGCAAACTTTTCACAAATCGCCAGTTTCAGAGCAAAAAACTGAGAAAACAGGCTTTTACTAAAAACAGTCGGTCAGTGACTTTGAAGCAGTAACATCTGAACATTGGTTTCCTTCTATAAAAAAAAATAACACTGACAAGTCTTTGGATGGCAAAATTATTATTTTTCCATCTGGCTCACAAATTAATGTTTTGCTTACTGTATTTTGTATCTCCTCCCCCCGTCAATCACACAGACGTAACTTCCTCTTTCTCCAGACACGCAGAGATGACCCATTTGGTTGATGATTTTATCTCATGATTGCAACATTATCAATAATACACTGAGGTCCACACATGTTCTGTTAGTATGTGGTGCTGTGAGCTGCTGGATACTTTACAATGTCATTACGTAGCGCCATAATCTCGTTCCTTCCTGCTTCTTCCTCCTTAGCTAATGGTAGCATCAGTGGCTAATCTGTCATCTAAAGGTGTGCTGCTGCCTCCTTCAGGGCACCAGTTAGTTACTACATCACACTACAGCTTAGATATTGATGAGGGACCTCCGCCAGGGTGTTTTCTAGTAATCTCTGTGATGAAACGTAAATGACGAGTTTTCTCATCAGTGGCACTGAGCGTTTCAATTTCAGATGACGAATTATCTCGTCAGTGGCACTGAGTGAGTTAATGTCCCTGTATGCTTTGATTATGTCAGAATGGCACTTTTTGAAACTGTGAAATAAACAGGCATATTTAATTATAGAAATATAGAAACCATAGTGTAAACATCAATCATGGTCTGCTGCAGTCCTCCTTTAGTCTGGTTTAATGCAGATTTTTTTAATGGATGCCCCAGTGTCCTCTTGTTTATGTGGCTTGTAATTTTCACACTTAGTCGATGCAATTACATCATTTAGACGCCCCTAAAGGTGAATTAATCCTAATGAAAGCCACGAGTTGGTGTGCTCTAACACACTGGAGTGCAGCAAAGGACTAGACCAAAGTTCTGCATAGTTAATACCTGAATGTGAAATGTTCATATGTACCTGATTTGGTAATTTAGTATTTGAAAATATGTCACTTTAATTTACAGTGTACTTTAAGCACTTGGCCAGATGTGATTTAATTGTTCTAAACCAGCAGACAAGTGTCATTGTTTTGCAAATGACATTCTGTCTCTGAAATGTAATGGAATATTTTTGATTACAGGTAAGAGGAGATATGACAGAAAGCAAAGCGGGTACGGTGGTCAGACGAAGCCTATTTTCCGCAAAAAGGTAACACACAACTCTTTAAACATATTGGTACTGTTCTGTCTAGTGGTGCGTGAGAACTTTAACCTCAGTTGTTTATTTCAGGCTAAGACCACAAAGAAGATTGTGTTGAGGCTTGAGTGTGTGGAGCCTAACTGCAGATCTAAGAGAATGCTGGCCATCAAGAGATGCAAGCACTTCGAATTGGGCGGTGACAAGAAGAGAAAGGTAAGAGTTTGATTTCCAAGGTTTTGCACTGACTTGAATTCTGTTATGTGCTCTATTTAGCATAGTTAAACATAAACGGAGGTTTCCACTCTTCTTCTTATGATACATCAACTGTGCAAAGACCAATAAAAGCATTGAATTTGAAAATAAACATTTGATTTGGTCATAAATGAGTTAGATGAAAATAGATCCTTTGTGTATTTTAATTGCTCACTCTTTGAGCTCACATTTGAGGTGTTAAGCAATGAATCTACTCATTGTATTCATATAAAACATGTATAAATTGTATTTTTTGGTACTTTTTGAGGAGGGGAAAAAATAAGTGCAGGTTGTAGTCTGTACTTTATTCACAACAGTCATCTTGTTATTATCATACCATGATTAAAACTACACAGGCTTTACAATTGATTCCTTATACCAGTATTGACATGTGCCATGAATGTAACCTCTTGCTGAAACTATTATAAAATGTCTGGATTTTACTTTGCTGACTCGGGTCTTCTGGACAATCAGTTTCTACAGATATTATAAAATTAAGCAGTGTAATGTATAGTTAAAGCAGGAGGATTGTAGTTTAGGATGTGTTGGTGATTTTTAAATCTGATTAACGTAACTACAGACCCTGAAGTGACATTGTTCTTCTCTCCCTTCCAGGGCCAGGTCATCCAGTTTTAAACTGTGGTCCAGTCAGAAGACTTCTCTCTTTTCCAAATAAATGTTTCCACTCATACTTTGAAGTTGTTTCATTCAGTCATGTTTATTGTCATAGGTAAAATCAAAATGTTGACAAAAAAAACTATTCAAACCAACTGGTGGTTTAAGGAATAAAACAGATTAAAGAAAAACACACTATTGTTAATCATTTAAAAAGTAAAACCATAAACATGATTAATTTTCCAAATGCTATAAAACTGTGACCTGTGGGTGCCTAAAGGACGTGTTGTTCCACTGTAGTCTGGGAAATCTTGTGTGGTCTTTGCTTATGGGTGTGATTGTTAGCAGGGTGGTGCCTGAGGGGTTCACAGAAAGCACCAACTGGCTCTGCAGAGTCTGAACACTCAGGTCTTTATAGCGAGGCAGGATCTGTATGACCTCACATTTAGGATTACAGATCCTCCAGCCTGGGATAGTGTTGATGGCAAACTGTCGAGGACCACCGATCTCCTGCAGGTTCAGAACGGCAACGGCCTGACGATTGTTGGACAGAGGCCTCTCCCAGATGTGGAAAGAGTTTCCCTAAACAAAGTGAAACAATTAAGTTACCCCTAGGTAAGGCTGCATGATTAATCGATATAAAATCTAAATCTGATTATTTATTGAGGGGGATTTAAAAAAAAAAAAAGTCAAAATCAAGTGCGTCAAAAGTTTCTTAAGTTTTTTTTTTTCTCATGAAGTGTTCTCTTTTTAAAAAAGCGGAGGGATTTATTTTTGGTTGAGCAGGTTATTTTATCAACCCACATGGGGTTTACCGTTCTTTGTTAAAGCTTTGCAGTTACACTTGATTCCCAATACAGAAATTTCTTTTCACCTTTTCAATGAAAATAAGATACTTGTAGTAATTAAATCCAGTGTCTGTTAAAGAGGGAAAAAAATCAGAATCGAAAGTTTTCAAAGTAAAAAATTGGATTTTGTTTAGAGCTTTACCCACCAAGGAGACAAGATGGAGTGTTACGAATCCCTAAAGTGCTACCCAAACTAGTTTCACTGTTCGTCAATAAAAATCAGATTTTTTTATAAAATGTAACTAATATGAAAGCAACAGGTCAGAATGTAGAAAGTGGCTTTGTGTGTGAGCAATTTCTGATGATGCAGATAAAAGCACAAACTGACATGTGGTCTTAAGTAACCATAGGGTGCAACACTGCAAGCTAGTGAAAGCAGCACTTTAGCCTCTTATTGGCAGAATTAATCCAAAATGCAGTGTTGTGAGGAGCAGTTCTGTCATCCACACACTCACCTTGGCTGTGCAGGATCCCTGTTTGCCCAGTGGATCCTGGTTGATTTCAATAATGTGTCTATTTTGTAGCAGCTCTTTGGAGCGAGGACAAATGTCCCGCAGGTCATTGGACATGAACAAAGGCGCTGCCATGATGGCCCACAGTGCCATCTGAGACTCCTGCTGGTCATGACTCAGCCCAAAGTTTCCAATTACGAGCTGTAAAAAATAACATGCAGAAACAATCATGGAAATAGGATATGGCCAAGTAAAAATGAGGCTGAGTACCATATCGGGGTCGTTCCAGCCTCCAGGTCCAGCTGCAGGTATGATGATGTTCTGATGTGAAGCGGTCCAATCCACGATGGACTTCACTGAACTCCATGAGTCGTACACGTCGGCGTAATTACGCCAGTGATTACAAGTCTCCCGAATAGCAGTGTAGTTGGGCTGAATGGCCATAAATCATACTTTTTTATAATTGTGTGATGTAATGTGAAAAATATTAAATTTCCAAGCTTACGGTCAGAGGACCTTCATCACAGTAACCAACCAAGGCCCTCTGACCGAAAGCTTGGAAATTAAATCTTTACTTGCAAAGTGTGCAGATCTTTTTCACAAAAAATATGCCTTAAGCTCTGGCACCTTGACAGTTTTCGTCATGAGTGCGGTGAATGTACTTGTAAATGGTTTTAATGAAATACGAGGTCATACAGTTTTATTTATAGTTAAAGGACCAACTTTTGTTGAATAATGATTAGGGTTAAGAAAAAAAAACAGGTCCCATCTCACCTGATGGAAAGGCCACTCGTACAAAGGCCATTCACAGGAGTACACGATGCTTCTTCCAGTTTTGTTCAGTGCTTTAGACATGTTCATGTAACCTTAACCAAAACAAACGTCATTAAATTAGCACAGATTACCAACCTGGGAGGATCTTTTAACACTGAATATAGATTTGTCACATGTGGTTCAGAGCTCACCTTCACCAAGCAAAGTCCAGTCCATAAAGCAGCCGTCAAACTTGAGCAGATCCACACCCCAGTCTGCAAATGTCTGAGCGTCCGTCTCGTAGAAGCCCAGACTGCCAGGGTATCCTGCACACGTACTCTTTCCCACGTCTGCGTAGATGCCAAACTTCAGGCCCTTAGAATGCACCTGAAATCAGAGAAACACTTGAAACTCATTTTTATTTCATGGTCAACATCAGCATTAGAGTCTCACAGTTGGGGCAGAGGAGACTGACAGACTGAATAACCTGTAGAACTGATTTACAGCTGCAAATATAACAATCTATGGGGCGCTGATTGTACAGATGCGCATGCTAAAATAAATAGCAACTTTTTTGCAACATTTAGCAATATCTTCAAGATAATTTTGACTAGATTTACAGTGCTACCTTTGAAATTTCTGATATTTTTTTTCTCGTAAAAATAATAAATCCGAATTTTAAATATAAATGTTACATTTATTAAATACATATTAAATCTAAATCTTAAATGTTAAATATAAATATCAAAGGTGAAACAAAATATTTAGCTAATAAGCAAATTCACCAGACATACCAAAATAAAAGCTCATTGGCGTGATTTAGAGTTAATATTTTTTATATCTTATGTAAAAAACCTAACTAGGGCCAAAAGCTATAAACCCTTTGAACAAAACTTCAGTTCCATTCTTTATGTTGAAACTAAGGTGTGATTGTATGGTCACTTTTTGAATCACACTATCATACAAGGTTACACATTCTTTGCAGTCGTTTTAGCTCCTACAACCTGACACATGTGGCTTTATTTCTAACACTTCATGCCAGGAGGTGGCGATGTTATACAGTATTAAACCAAGCCTAAGGGTGTGTGTGTGTGTGTATAGCCCCTTCATCATGTACTGCTTTAGCAATCTCTCACTTTTAAGACTGGTATGTCGTTGTTTACCTTGTAAAATATGTTCAGAACATCTTGGAGTGAAATTGCAGCTTTAGCTTTGATTATGTTACAGAACTAGTTCTGTTATTTTTTTTTAATTTTTTTTTACAGACGCTCTGAAGCTCTTCTCGCTCATGAAAAACTCACAGGATTATTTTCTTTCTGAAGCTCATCCTCTTGATGCCTTTAGGGGAATTATGTTTTAAACTTAGGGGCTTCATCCTTTAGCCAACGTCTCTACTTACATAGTCAGACAGTTTCTTCATGCCTCCAGGAAATCTCTTGGGGTCTGCCTGGAGGCGGCCCTGGGCGTCCCTCTGTGGGGCGGGCCAACAGTCATCGATGCAGACATACTGGTACCCCGCATCTTTCCATCCCTCTTTGACCATCACATCAGCCATTTGCATGTAGAGACGCTCACTGCCAAGGAGATGAAAGAAAATCCCATAAGTACCAACTGTATACACGAGAGAATTAGTGTGAAATTACAACGTTTTTGGAAAGCAAAATAATATGTTCAAGTTTTGAAATCTCAGAAGAAGAAAAATAAAACACATTTGGTATTTAACCAATGATGGTGCAGCAAATTAGAAGGTAAACATGATCACATTCCATAGGTTAAAGCTGGGATGATATATTGTGCAATAAAATTGCGATATTAAAATGTTACAAGATGTATCATCAATGGTAGAAGTGTTATTGTGAGGGTGTTTTCTATCCCAAAAATATTGTATCTTATCACAAACCCATAATTACGTATCATACGTATCGTAAACACAGTGTATCATCTCATCTCTACCATACATGCGTTGTAGGGATTCTAAAATAATTCACATGCATTTTATTTCAATGTGGTAAAAATCTGCAAAATACACAAAAATGGTTAATCCCCTTTGTGCCTCCATTTAATGATCCGAGGGAGTTAAAAAAAAATAAATACATCTTGTTGAGTTTTCAAAACCAGCCCAACAAAGAACCCACACTGTTCTGGATGATACCACTTTATATCAGAAAACAGTCATTGATGCATTTTGATCCTTTTTAATGAAAAGCGCATCAGATTATACTGCGAAAACGAGTTAAATTCTATTAGTAGTTGTAGTTTTATGGGAAATGCTTATTCATCAAAAGCATGCACTGTTTTGTTTACAGATAAAGGACATTCGTGGCCCTTAAATGAATATTCCAGCTTTGTTATAGAACACAGAATAATAAATATTATTTAGGAATCACTGGAATCATCCATCCTTGCGGCACTTGCCATGGCAAAAAAACCAATATTAGTGAATTGGAAAGATAAAAAATCCTTAAACATAAACCAATGGCGAAATCTCCTCATAGGATTTATTTCCATGGAAAAGATGTCTGCTCTGAGAAAAAATAAAACAACCTGCTTTGAGGAGCGTTGGACTCCTTTTCTAATTGCATTGAATCTTGATTTTTCTTTCTTAGCCTGATGATCTAGCCTGCAAGCAACTGCCAGCACCACTCTTTACTAACACACTGATCTAACTGTAGTCCTGGACCTCCATGGACTTGTGCGGTGGCCTTGACCTGGGTGGCTTGAGTGGGTTGCTGGGGTGTTTTGGGTGCCTCTGTGGGGGCGTGCGTCCCTTTCGGGTGCTCTTGTGGTCCCTGGGCAGTTTGGTGTTGCTCTCCTGCCCCCTTCGTGCACATCTGGGTGGCCCTTGGTGCCGGGGGCCTGCGTGTCTCTCTGCCACTCTTTCCTCTTGCTCTCTGTCCCCCTGTCTCGTCCTCCCCCCTCCGCCGCCTTCGCTCGGCGCCGGCTCTCCCGTTGGGTTTGGCGTGGGGGGCTCCTGTCGGCCCGGGGTGCTGGTGGGGGGGCTGTGGCCTTCGCTTGGGGGGCGGTCATTGCTGCGCTGGGTGGGTGGCTCGGGGGTTGGCTCGTCTGGGGGCCTGGGGTGGTGGGGTTCGTGGGTTCGGGACGGGGGGTGGGTGTGCTGGGGGGTGCCGGCGTCTGCGCCCGGGTTGCTTTGCGCTCCGGGGTGGTGCTCTTTGCTGGGGGGCGGCTCTAGCTGTTCCGGGGGTTGAGGTCGGTATCGACCACTTGGTAGGTCTGTTCTGCTATCTGCGGGCTGGCGGGTTGGTGGGTTCTGCGCCTTTGCCTGGGGGCTGCTGCTCCGCATCGGTTGTGTGCCGTTGGGGTCCCTCTCTCCTGTGGTGGAGGCCGCCGGTCGCTCTTGCGCCGGGGGGGGCATTGCCCCGTGGCCTGCGCTGTCCGGTGGGGGGCGGGACCTGGGCAGCTGTCTTTGTGCCGTCTGGGGCTGCGCGGTCTTGCTGGGTTGTGGCCTGTTCGTGGGCTGGGGGGTGGGGGGGTGCCCCCCACGGAGGTCTGGCCCAGGGGCTCGCCCTTGGGGGTTCCCTGTCCTGCGGTGGTGCCCTTTGGGTCCGGCGGGTCTGGCCGGCTGGCTGGGCCGGTCCTGGCGGGGGTCTGCCGGGGCGGGTGGTACAGGCCGCGCCCTGCCATACCTGCGGGTGCGGCCCCGGCTTGGGCGGCGCCCTGTGAGCTGGGCTCTGCAGTGTGGCTGGGCCCTTTGGTGGGTGGGGGGGGGATGCGCTGGGTGCTCGGCTGGTTGGGGCTTCCTCGGATGTGTGTGTGGGGGGCGGTGGCTGCCTCTCGGCCTGGGATCTTGGGGGCATCTGGGGGGTTGCTCGGCCGCGGAGGGGTTGCCTGGGGCTCCCTGGCCTTCACTCTTTCTGTTGGCCTGGCTGCATCTGCGGGCCCAGGGCAGTTCCTGGGCTTGCAGTTGCGTTTTTTTTTTTTTGCACATATGCTGGTATACGATGAACAGTCTATTCTTCCCCACCTTTTCTATTTCCTGCCTTGAGTCTCTCCTCCCTGCTCCCTTTCCCCTCCCCTCCCCTCCCCTCCCCTTCCCCCTCCCCCTCCACTTAGGTGTAACAGTGCTCTCCCTTTTTATATCCTCCCTATAATAAAAGATTTCTTACCCTTCCTTAGGGAGGGCTGATGATGGTCACAATTAAGCAATAAAATAAATCAATGTATTTTATTGCAATAACAAAATATGCATTGCTGTCTCATAATGATTGCACTTCATGTGGTGTTGACCTTTGACAGCATGTGCAGACAAGAAAAAAAAAAAAAAAAAAAAAAGGAATCACTGGTGTAAAAGTTTTTTAACTCCTGGACTGAGTGAGACGTCCTCCGTCCTACCTGATGCAGTTATCTGGGTCTCCAGCACAGTCTACGTTACACATGAACCTCTCCCAGTGCAACCAGCCCATGGTGGGAGTGAGCGCGAGGCCGTTGTCCAGCGCAGCCGCACCGTGCAGCATCACACCGCTGAGCGCGAGGAGAAAAACCACGCTACACATTGTCTGTAAGTCCGTCTTTCTGTCTTCGTTTGTTCTTTAAAAGTATTCTTTATCGTTAAAACAAGTTAAAAAAAAATCCCGCCTCTTGCGCGTGATTCACGCAGAATCCTGTCCAATAGGAAGAGCGTGCGTCCTGCCTCGTGACCACAAACAAGGAAGTGTCGCGTAAATCGGGTGAACACGCGAGAGCCTCGTCAGCTGACTGCACACAGATCACTTTATCACGTGATTGACTAAAACAACCCCGGACAGTTTGAGAAAATATAGATGAATATTTAAAGAGAGTTTAAATTAATAATGGTGAGATGAAGCATCAACCAGGCATATTTGTAACACTTGAGCCCATTGGTTAAAGACAGATTGACGCTATAAAGTGCACGTGAAACCACCTACTGGCTAGGTGTATAATTACAGGCAGCTGTATCTTAACCACAGAATGCTGTTTTTTTTTTTTTCAACTGGTGGGTCGTGTTCCCATGGTGGGTCGCCTGAAATGTTTAGTAATAATAAAATGAAATAAATTACTGATTAAAAATTATTTAGTATTTTTTAAATTGTATTTATTTCTATTTAAGTGCAATGGACTGGCGCCCTGTCCAGGGTGTTCCCCCACCTACTGCCCAGTGTGAGCCGGAGATAGGCACCAACAGACCCCTGCGACCGTGAAACAGGACAAAAGCAGGTCTGAAAATGGAAGTACTGGATGCATTTTATGTTCAACTATTTTGCCCAACAAAATATACTATGCATAATATCACAGACATAGATATACAGTGCAGGAAGAGACAGAAAGCTCAAATATGTATTATTCTTTTTCAAATGAAAACACCACACACAATCTCAAACAGCTCTATTCTATATTTTCATTTTCTCAAATATAAATATAGGTAAAATAAAATGCAGTATAAAAATATCTGAGCTGGCACAAATTGTCACTTACTGTACTATTCCTTACTACTCTGCATTTGTAACACACTATAAACCATGTGATCAAAAAACAAAATTTAATTTATTTTAGAGAAAGAAAAAAGTATCTGGGGTCGCCAGAAATTTGTAATATAAAAAAGGAGTCATGACCCGAAATAGGTTGAGAACCACTGATATAATGTGGGATTCATAGCATTTTTGTCTGTGATGGCTCTGAATTACTAAAGATTTATGAAATAATATATATTTCTTTACATGTGTATCTTCAGAGGAGTGAAACTTTCCTGTTTGTGTCTGTTTTGTTGCATTGTTTGTAGCACTGATAAGATTTCCATGTTTCATCATGTCTCTTTAGCTCAGCGTACCAGTTCCTGTCATTTGTAAAATGTGATATCCAGACACGAGGTTGACACAGATATGATCTTTCTTTCAGCAGGAAAGCAAACAACTTATGACAAAGACAAACACATTTAATGTTTTGCCTTGAAACGCCATTGTTTTTCTCAGCAAGGAAAACAATTTGAAGGATTCAGACCTGACAGTTTGTCTGGTTTGCTTAAAAAAGACCTGTGTTTAAGTGGATGTGTGCTTTCTAGTTGAATTCATCAACCATTAATATTCAATACCCAGTTCACCCACTAAACTCAATCAGTGTCATACAACAAGCGGTTTATTTCAGTTTACTTGGGATTCATAGCTGGGTAAACCTCAGTCAGAGAATCATAGAATCACACTTATTTCCACTCACTGACTTTATTTCCTTAGGCTACTTTTTCTGCATTAAATAAACCTTTTCAACCCATAGCCTCTCTAATCTAATCCCTGCTGCCCCAAGTTGTACAGTTATGAAAATATCAGTCTTTTTCAGCCTCAATGACTATTTTCCCCATTCATTTATTCTGTTAGAGGTGAATTCACTTCATCAGATTTACTGTAAGACAGTGAGAAACAAGACAGTGTCAGCATAGAACCTTTAATGCTGGTGTTTCCAATGACCTGGATATCAGTCAATTTCTCTCTTTCATCACCTCAGACAGATGAGACAGCAGACTATCTGACACCCTTGTTCTTCTGGTGCTGTTACACAGTTCAGAGTCCGGGGTGGGGGTATGACCAAACCTTGCCTGCAAGATGGATTCTCCTGGTGTTCACAAACACCAGAATCCATCTTGTGCTGTTCCCGCCGTTGCCTTCTGAATCCAAACTGAAACGGTTAGAACCAATCAGGAGGCAGTGTTGGGGTTTAGGGCGGGATATCCGGGTGTGCCGAAGGCAGAAGCGCCGAAGCAAAACTGGTGCATGCGCAGTTGCGGGTGGAGGAACTAGCTGGGCTACTGCTATTAGCATAGCTCCGAATCAAAATAGAAAGATGTCAACGCAGGAAGATGGTCAACGTGCCCTTAACTCGCATACTCGTGTTGCAAAAATGGCAAAAGTCACTCAACGACATAATGACCACAGCATTACTATCCCAAAAGAAAGTTTTCACCAGCAGGGCCTTGTTGTTGTTCTAGCAGCGACTCTGCGGCGCATGCAGATGATGACATCATCATTTGTTACCGTGTGATTGGCTGAAACAAATCATGGTGGACAGGCGCTTCGCTTAATCAGCTTCAAGCATTCTGATCATGTTCCTCCCTGGTTCCGAACGGATTCACCTGACACGGACCCAGATCGATGTGGAGAACTGGAGTTAGAGGGAGGGGCTACACATCAATTTGGCTCTTGCCACTCTTTACCATTTGCTTGTCTTGTGACCACTCTTCAGCATTAGCTGGTCCAATGATAACCAACAGTATGACTGTCTTGGCCTTTGTTCTCTTCAGGTTCCTGTTCCAACAATTACACATTTACTAAGTCTAGTTTCCCCAAAAATGATTCTACACAAGCCTTCAGGTGTATAAAATCTCACAACAGTCGCAGTTAACTATGTGCATTGTTCATTTGTGTCAATTTTTATTACATTTTGCACCGCAATGGAGTCAATTCTCATATCAATTTGACGAGAACCTTCACATTCCAATCTGTTTTGATTGCTTTGGATTTACTTTTCTGGATCATGTCAAACCTAAACAAGAGGAAGCTGCGACACACACATCCTCCCCCCACCAGTATCCACCTTTTAAAGACAGATTTATCCTGCTATCCAATAAAGAACCCAAACAGACCTCAAAATTCGGAATCAACGACCAAAAATACCAAGAAGTGCTGACGTTCATGAGTTTTCACAAAGGAGAAGAAGAAAGGAGGAAAGTGTGTGTGACAGCCTCTCTCCAGGTGTTTGTAAGGCTTTCTGTTACTTTCTCCTCAGCTCAGTTGGTCTCAGTGTCTATGGAGGCTTTTTCAAGCGTCTGACACGGTGTGTCAGTGTGTGCATAGGTGTGTGTGAGTGTGATCATTATGGTGTGTCTGTTTACCCTCTGTCTCTGTGTCTCAATTTTCAGTTCAACTCAAAAAGGGTTTATTTGCATGACAAAAATCTCCATATTGCCAAAGCAAGTGTGACATTGAACAATGTACACATAAAAAGAGAATAAAGAAGCATTATTTACATAGTGCAAAAATAATATTTTTAAAAAAAAATAGCAACATTTATGTAGTAACATTTATGTCTCCCTGTTTGACTCTATGTCCCTGTTCTCTGTCTGAAAAATGTGAAATGTTGTGATGTTTAAAAACAATATAGGCATATCGATATTGAAATGGGTGTTTTAAAATGTGTAAAATCAATCTTGGGGGATAACCTTAAGGAGTAACCAACCCCCCCCCGGTTTTGGGTGACCTGTCACTAAGGTGGAAATGTTTTGATTATGGGCGGGGCTCCTGGAGCAGTTAGACATGCCCAGTCTATGCTATTAAATCTCCAAAGAACAATCTATGCTATGCTAACTAGCTACTCATTACTCAATATACCACTCTGCACTTATCTCAATTGTACTCTCACAGATTGTAGAGTCCACAGGTGCTAGGAATCGTGTTGTCAGTGTAACCTCACTAGACATCAGCGCCAACTGTGGAAGTCTTGCGGTATTTTGACGCCGTAACGCAAGATTTTGTAAGTTGCCGTCATGTGATTTAAACATGGCGGATCAGCTAGTCGGGACAGCATTGGGGAAGCTTACAAACTGGCTGCAGCAGATAACGATCAGTGTTGAACTAAACTGGAGCGAAACGGGTGACGTGCACAAATGAGCCACTTAAAATCAAATATTCGATGGTGAGCTACCCAGAACCTGGATTTGAAAAATGATTCACTTCTGATCTACTCCACCAGTGCGGTAGGAGACTTTACAGCCCATGCCCTAATCACACACACGAACTGGACCACGTTATGTGACATATACAGCCCACACTTTAGAAAGAAACGTTTTTATTTATTTATTTTTTCTCCCAAAATTTTTCTTACAGAAGAAACAAAAATAAAACTAAGTTAAAAACAAACAAACAGCAACAACAAGAGCTGTACATAATTAAATTATGTGATTGTGTTACAGTTTATACATGTAATACTGAGGATCATACATACTCGGGCCTCCGGGGCAAGATATAAGTTTTCCATTTCTCCCAGATTTTCTCAAACTTGTCTATTTGGAGTCTTTTATTTGATATATTTCGTTCCATAACAACAATTGCATATACAATATTATACCAATAATCCAAGTTCGGGGATAAAGAATTTAACCATCTTTTTTTAGATTGATTTTTGTGCTGCTAAACTCAGTACACCAAATAAACATTTTGTCTCTTTATCTGCATCAATAGAGTATAACAAGCCAAATAGTAGTTCATCCAAATTTAGAGTTGATTTTAAATTATTTTCAATTCGATTAAAAAAAAAAAAACACTTAAAATCGAGTATTTGATGGTGAGCTACCCAGAACCTGGATTTGAAATATGATTAACTTCTGATCTACTTCACCATTGGGGTAAAACACTTTACAGCCCATGCCTCAGTCACACACATAAACTGGACCACGTTATGTGAGATACACAGCCCACATTTTAAAAATAAACTTTTGACTTTTTTGTATGTATATAACAGTTTCACGGTCATTGCCAAATAATGTACACCTCACTCATTGTTGCACTAAACACTGTATAATACATTTCACTTGCATACACTTCTTTTGCCTTGTGTGATTAATATACTGGTCCTCTACCTCCATGAGTGAACTTATCAGAGCTTCTGATTCTAGCTCGGGATTATGACACTTTACTGATTACATTAATATTGTAGCTGTAATTTGGGACGAGCAGTGTTACATTAGCCAATAGCAAAACGTAATTGTAATAGCCGGGTTTCAACCCATAGAGGGCAGTCACTCTTACGCTTTACAACAAAATATGCCAAATTGAAATACTTTGACTAAAATGTTGAGATGTGGACTAGGATCAACCAATAGCACTACTTAATACCCAAATACATTTGTACTCAGCAGAAAAAGGTTGGTTTAGTTACTCTTTAACAGAAACGTTGGATCGTTGTTAGCTTTTTCTTTCTAATCAGTGATACCTGAGATGATATCAGGAGGCATTTGTATGAATCACTTTTGCTCTGAACTGTATATCAGCTGCAGAAGCGAGCCGCTAATTTGTCTGAGTGTGAGAATAAATGAAATACAGATAGGTTTATTAGTTTGGTTGCAAACAGACACCGTGATACTAAATTACTCCCGGATGTGTTCATTGTGAGAAATCTCATACCAGCAAGCAAAAAAATGAGGTTGGCAGATTTTGTGTAACTTTATTTATTTATTTATTTGACTGGGACAATGCAGTCAGACAAAGTTACAGCAAAAGATGCAACTGATGCAATGCATACAGAGTGTATAGCTAGTGCTAATTCTCAACTCCTGTGCCTGGTTGAGCTTTTCCCTAGATACAAAATATACAAAATGTATAAAAGCACAATCTTAAATACATATTAACTTATTTATAGATACATCAGCTAATAGCTCCAAGTAGATTATTTTCTGATGAATCCATAACTTTAAGTTTAAGAAGTGATTTTATGGAGTTCGTGTTTTTGATGTGTTTTTTTTTTTTTTTTTTAAATCTTCACACTGCCTTACAAACCCCATTTATTCAGAATCTTTACAACTTGTGTCATCATGAACAAATGCAGCAGTTTTTGACAATAATCCCCTCCACCCCGTGCGCATTTTGCGTTGGAAAAGGAAGCTTTAATGAACACAAAAGACGACCTTTTTGTGAAATGTCAAGGGTGCCTATTTACGCCCCAAACATAATCCGAGGCCCCAACAAGGAACAGACCTGATACAAACATATTGTCATGTGCTGCGGTTCAGGTGATGAGGCTCTAAATGTCAGATTTCAATTTGTGTTGCTCCTTCCTCGCTGATGGATGGACCCATCCCGCCCATCTGAATACACAGTTTTTCTGTTGTTAAAATGGGATGTTGCTCGCTGTTGTGATAGAGACCCCTGTACTTTTAGTGCACAGAGCTGGAACCTCATCTTACAGTGTATAATTGAGATTGTTGACAGATGGGTAGCCTGCGTTTGCTGTCTGTCTTTTTTTTTTTTCTTTTTTTAACAACTCCCCAGAGCTTTGAAACATATCCATCATTTTGCCTTTCTCATCCTCTGTCTCATATATCAAGCGGCTGCTTTCATGGACTTGTGTTGGCAACTTGATATGAAGTGTAGAAGAATAAAATGAAAAGGAAAGCTATGTTATGATGCCAACAGTTTTATTTATCTATTGATCTATGGGGACAGGTGGCTGTGTGAGTAAATGCCATCGCAGAGTTGTGTAACATAAACAAAGCAACTAACACCGCTCGGCTCACTGGGAACCCTCACTGGGAAATGGTTAATTGTTGTGCAATGAACTGCTTAGATTGGTAATGTGGATATCACAGGGGATGGAGCCACCATTAGGCCTCTTTCATCAGGTTCCTGTTGGACAATGATAAATAGGTTCTGGTGTTATCACTTAAAACAGCGCTTAAAAGCTGAAAACAAACATATTTGGATATAAAGTGGAGTTGTTGATTGATTCTTGTCCAACTCTTGACATTTTAATCAAAGTATTTCAATTTGACATATTTTGTTGTATAACTGATAGTGATTTCCCTCTATATGGGTTGAAAACCCAGCTATTACAATCAAATTTTGCAATTTGCTGAGAATGGTGATTTGTTGTGTTTTGGTGGCTTCATACGTCATGAATCATCACTGTTGGTCCAGCCCATTATTAAAAACAAGCACCTGTGGCAATCTCTGGTGAGTAGGTTCGAAATCATATACTAACATACGACACACTCAATGAGTACATACTGTCTACTATATACTATTATTATGATTAGGATGACGACAATTCAAAGTTTCCCAAGATGCATTTCAAACCTTTGAACGAAAAAAACCTGAAGCACACTGAAGCTTAATATCGCAGTTGATTCTCCACCTTTGGAACTTCTAAAAAGCATTTTAAGCGAGAAAGTGACCACGTAGAATATCAACATCTGGTCATTTGATCCGTAAACCTCACGGAAACACATTTCATGCCGACATTTTAGAGATTATCGGAGACTCGCCATTGTGTTACTGACAAAACTTCGGTTAATTTACAAAAGCGCTAAAAACTAATGAAAGACAAGAAGAGATGCTTGTATTTTGAAAAGGGGATGTTTGCCTTTCAGCTTGAAGCCGGTACCAGGACCATTTTACGTTCCGCTCGCAATGCATCATGGGGCGGTTGAATATGACGAGTGTGCCCACCGTGCATACTTGGAACACACTACATACTTATTTCGATGTCAGACTTAGTATGAGTAGTACGTTAGAATGCAATTTAGAACAAAGCCAGTGAGTATTGTGTAGCTAGTTAACATAGCATTGATTGTTCTTTAGAGACTTTACAGTATAGACTGGGTGTGTTTAAACTGTACCAAGAGCTCTGCCCATTATCCATGCTCTTTTTTTTTTATAGTTTCCAGCCTTTAAGAAAAAAAGAACATAATTCCATAGTGCAGGGCTCATTGATCAATAAATCAAAGATAATTTGCTCAAAATCTGTAAATAAATGAAATTGCCACAGAGACGGTTGCATAGGAGTCTTTTTACTTCTTTCTGATGTCACAGGGAATATCAGGAACAAACCATAACAAAAAATGGTGTCAAGCAAATCAGTCATCTTTGTTAATCACTGTAAGTATGAAGTAAAAACACTGTACAGTGCAATGCGCAAAAATGTCAACAAATGCAATGTTTTACGGTAGAGATTCAAATAATAAATAATAAACTTTCTCGCAGCAATTTCAACCTTTTTTTTCCTTTGTGGGGTAAATAATGATTTTATCTACTGGTAATGAGAAAAAAAAGAAATTTGTGGAGCAGCTCTAAGTATTTTAAATATTACCAGTATTTCTCAGTTAGGCTGTTTTACAGTTTTACTGCTCAATGAGTTACATTTATTTGTAACACTTTAAAGGTTGTTTAAGGTCAAGTATTATTTAACTTTTTTCTACACGTTTGTTGACCCTGATTCTGAAGTTATCTAAACTTCCACGTCATTTAGAAATCCCATTCAGAGCTTTAAGTCACTTATTTTAAACCCTACTGCCTGCAAACATTACTGATGTATTTCAATTTAAATCACGGTTAGATTTAGCGATTTAATATTTCTCTAATTGCATTTTGATTAGCATGAGCTATTAGATTATAGGCTTTTTAAAATGAGGTGCTTTGATTGGATTCCTCCTGCAACTCTGTGCTTGGTTCTTAGGAGACAAAATGTAATTACTGAGCCTCGGATGGAGTCTAAGTTTAATGTATGAACTGTCACTGTAATATGGTATATTTCACCATCTTTCTCTGTGTGCTGGTTTGTTTGTGCGGCGGTTACACGTCCCCTGTGAAACATACCCACAGTTACAGTATATCAGATGCTCACAGTATGTTGTGCAAAAATATATTTACCATCCCTTTTGAAGAGATCATCAATAGATAAAGACTTCAACAACAACAGAACCAAACATGATAATGATCTTTTGCTTTATTGAACCCATGGTGTACGATGTGAGCAGATCAACAGAGCAGATAGACCTCAATTTGTGCCACATAATGGTTGAGATGCCAAGATTATACTGTATATAAATGGTAGCAGAAGCTGTTATTGGCTGTTAATTATTGTGGTGATTATTATTATTATTATTACTGGTGCACTGATGCTTGAGACAAGAAGCCGCCATCAGGTGAGTCTCCATGCTTTCAACAGGGACTGAGACTGTTGCTCTGAAAAGCCTTTATTATTAAAAAAAAAAAAAAAGATTAATTTAAATACAATTAATTAAGATACATTGTAGATATGCTTACTTTACTCACACCAGTGTTTTTAGATCAGATTAGATTAGATAGAACTTTATTAATCCCTTGGAAAGGGTTACCTGGTGGTTTTTGTAATGACTTTTAAGAATATATTCTTTTAATGTACTTTTTTCTGTGGTTTGTATATATTATCTATCTATCTATCTATCTATCTATCTATCTATCTATCTATCTATCTATCTATCTATCTATCTAGTTTATAAATCATTTAAATTGATGCTACAAAAACCATTATACATTATCTGATAAATAACATGATTTCATTACGACAAGAAGGTAATATTTTCACTGGTGTTTATTTATTTGTTTGTTTGTTAGCAGGATTATGTCAAAAAGGTTTTGAGAACATTTTAACCAAAGATAGAGCTCACCCTCTGGAAGATTCCATTACATTTTGGAAGGTATTCAGATCCATTGCTGATTCTGGATCAGTTTCAAAAATGTAAATTTCCCTATTTAATCGTTGGTGAAATTTCAAAAATTCATATCTCGGTTTATATTTGACCGATCTTTATCAAATTTGGAACCCAGGTTGAGAACCACTGGCTTATGCTGCTTCAGACTCAGGCTATGCAAAAATGCAAAATGTAAATGTTTCCAGCCTTTCTTTGCCATCGTTGAATCTAACGTTTTAGAAGCTGTTCATTAAGGAGTCTCTTTGTAATTACATTATGACTTATACTATTGTTGATGACCCTCAGGACATGGCAGCATAACATGTGTGTGTGTGTAGCGCTTACTAAATTATATTTTAGATAAAATACTATCAATGAGTTACATTTTCAAAATGTGGTTTACTCCGTAGACCTTTGACTACAACTTTGATGCGAGCCTTCTCCTGAGCTGTATTCACAAAATCTCTGAGGAGCTGCCAGAACTAATCCAACCTCCTGAGGACAATTTATTTATTTATTTTTCCCACAGGAATTGAATTCAATCATTTGTTTTGTGGTCTTGCTGATAAACAAGGTGCACTGCAAAGTCAATAAGATAAAAAGAGAAGCCGGGCAGAAAGATGTCAATGATTCGTAAGGCTGATAAATAACTCAATATTATTACATGTGTTCTTTGGTGTCGTGTGTCCATTTTATCTGCCCACTCAGCCATAAAGGTAACTACAGAAACACAGAAAAGCATTCCTTCATTTCATTTAGACTAAAATTGAACTATATACAAGTTTCTGGACTGTATAAGAAACCTGGTTTTGAGGTATCTGATTTCAGGACTTGGGGGAGGAAATGTGAAATGACCCAAATATACAGTAGCTGGAGTTGAAGCCACAATGTTCTTGCTGAAAGGCCCTTTAATAAACCAACTGTGACATTTTATGTGAAAGGATAGCTGTAGCAAAGTGCAATTAAAAACTATGAAAATACTGCATATGATACTAGATACTTAGTCAGGTATTGTCCATCATTAGTCCTTGTTAGGCAGCCACGGGTACTAAGTAGAGGTGGGACGATACTCTGAGTTCATGATATGAAACCATATTGTTGGAATAGAAAAAAGGTATAAAGGTATAATTACATAACTTAAAAGGAATATAATACAAACAAAACATAACAATCTGTTGTGTCGTAGATCGTGTAGATTTTTTTTTTCATCCGATCCCATCCCTTCGGGACATTACTCATTTTGATATTGCGATATCTAGTTGAACAATATATCATCCCACCTGTGGTAATAAGCAATGGGGGGCAGTGGCAGCATTACCCCACCTAGTGGTCAAAAAGTTTTCATTAGTTTTCCAAAATTAATTTGAAAAAATACAATTCTTAATATAATGCACATAATATACAAATATTTAACAGCCATAAAACACAGTAACTGTGCAAAATGTATATGAATTAATTTGTTGTTCTTTTAAAAATACAATAAAAGAACAATTCTTCTTTAAAAGCACAATTCTTCTTCACAATGCAAATGGTGATGCAACACTGCACCCAGCAGTTCATGTATGGTACTGCAGCAAAAAAGAAGCAAAAAGCGGCCATCAGCCTGATTTTATCATAAATTTACAACATTAAACAACACGGTGAGGCAAATTTTTGTAGTCAACAATATCAATTATGCTAATAATCATTTTGAAATTACTGTATATGTTACATACATTGTCGTTGGTGCAAATTTCTAGATGGTTTATATATTTAATTGTATTTTTTCTTTTGCCCCACCCTGGCAAGGATCTCAAACTCCACCTATGATGTGCGTTTGTATTTCTAGGAATCAATATTGCCACAAAAGTACATTTAATGTGTTTCTTTAGATATGCATAAAACACAAGGCTTGACCAGGAGAGATAACCTCTGAAGCCGAAAACAACAGAGAAAACCAAGATAGTTCTGAAATCAGCTTTGACAATTTGGATAAAATTCCACCTGTCCTGTACATGACAAAGAAGGAAAAGGTCTTCCTCGACATTTACCTTGGTTGAAACTAATGGTTTCAACAGATCCTGTTGCCCTTTTACTATCTGCCATTTTCTGCTACGTTAATGTCAAGGTTTGTGTTTGTGCCACTTACCTGCTCGGGTGTGTTTTCCTGTCAAGTCTTTGCTCAGGCCATCTGTTCTGATGCTACATGGACGGTGAGTGTACATAAGTTGCAGAGGTTCAATCCATGCAGACCCATTGATTGTAAAAGGGAGTCTGTGGGATGTGATCAACCTTGCAAAATGCAGGAATCAGATCTGCTCTACAATCTGCTTCTTACGCTTTAGTGCCAGATACCAAAGCCTACAATTGGTCCAGGAACTGATGTGTCTCTCATCATTTGGTGGATAATAAGCCAAGTGTAGCACTTTTTTTTTGCATTGGATCAGGCTTCATTTGATGTTTAAATACACGAGTGTTCCAACTGCAGCATTAATTTAACTTGTTGTGCTGCTTGAGGTTCAGACTATCAGCTTTTATAGGGGCCTTGCTTTATTGTCAGTGAAATCTGCAGGTTATTTATGATTGCTGAGGTGACGGGGGTTATTGGAGTTCACCAGCAGTGCTTGAATGTTGCTTCAGAGCAGTTCTGTTTTTTTTTTTTTTTTTTCACTCTTTAGGGAACGTGGAGGAGGCTAGAAATATGATTACAAAAGATTCACATCAAGATCAACCGTGCACTGGAGGGATTGACTTATTGAAATGTACAACTATTCCAGTGCCAAAAAAGTTTTATATGTACTTATGTAACTTTAAATAAGAAAGAGTTGTGAATAAATTATAAATATGTAGGAGTTCAATATTTTTCTCAGGTTACCACAAACTTGCACAATTATTTCTCTGGCTGAGGCTTGAGTCTGGAGAATGAAAACTTCTCCTCTGCTGTGAGGGGCAGAAAAAAAAAAAGACTAATGTCACACACCATTAAATGCTATTGTTATCACCTATAATGTATTGCTATATCATTGTACTTGGTGATGGGATTGAGAAATAGTCTTGAGGGCACAGGTTATCAAGTCATATTCTTCCACCTGTTCATGATGAATACAATAGAGGTCTTGAAATAGGCTCGTATTTTTCCAATCAGTTAAACTATAAACATCTCCTGCCATCTTTCACGGAAGCTACATTCGACATAAACAAAAATGGGCATGTGTGCAAGAAATACAGACTTTACTATGAATGTGTGGTCTGCTCAGGGAAAATGTGGCTTTATCAGCTCGATCCCTATGGGAACGAAGCAAGATGACTATAACTGCGCAATAAGAAGATCACATGATTTCATTTCCTCGTCCCTGTTACCGAGGTCAAAACATCATTGTTTAGATATGTATAAATATGCAGGCTGTAGTCCATTACTCATGTGATGTATGGCATGGTTAACATGTTAAAATGCAAAATGTCTTCAAGATCACACGAAAAAAAACCTTTGTGACGATGTAGGAAAGAAGCATTCATCACCCTTAGCAAGGTTGAACAATTGACAAATGGCCACATGAAGGGACGTTTTATGACGTTCAGCCATACATCTAATATCTATACATCACAAAGCATGTCAGAAAAGGGAGAAAAGCAAGTAGACACAACGTTTTCTAAGTCTCGTGCAGTGACATGTCGTATGAGGTGTGTGTAGCTGGTTGTAACTGGATGAGACAGACCATAACTCAGCAGGACAGAGGACAGTAAATAAAAGGTTGTGGCAGCACCTACTAAATGTCTCCTCCTCTTGAGTTTTGTCTTTCACATTTCAGCGGAACTTGTGTTTGCACAAGTACAGCAGCGCGAAGTAAAGTTCCACACAAGAGGAAAAAAGGGCAACTAGAATATTTGCATTTCCTGATGAAAACGCAAGTGAGGACGCAGGCGCTATAGCAGGCGTCATTGAACACTGTATTAGCATTAGCCTAGCATTAAACTATTTATTTATTTTTTTCATTTTTTTCATTTCATTTCAACTTTATTTCAGACCTATTTGGTCCATATAAATGCATTATCCTAGTATTAGCATTAACCTCGTGTTATGTCTACATAGCATAAATACCAGAAATTATCTGCATGTTTTGGAACCAAACATGTTGAAAACATTCATTTACAAGCATCCTCACTAATAAGTGATGCTCCAGCAGTGAGAACTCACAGTGGTGATGGTGAGGGACAACAGAAGGTGAAGGGAGAACTCACTGCATTGCTTTCTTCCCACCACCCTGAGCATCCTGAGCACACATTGCTAATGCATCACGTATGCTCAGACAAACACAAGTACATTCATGTATGCACACCTACCTCCAGTCCCTGTAGACTATACCTGCTTTGCCTTCAGTCAATCCCCAAAGTCTTGCAGAAATATTTACTGCCGACTTTTCTGGGGTGCCTTTGTTTCCAAGGCAACAAGATTCTGAGCTAGTGTCGAGCTTACAGAGTTGTAGGCGATCCACATTTTTAAGGTTCAGTAGCTTGATGGTTGTCCAATCATCCGTGTGTGTTTGTTTCCAAAATGCGATTTACTTCCATGCAACACAGAATTTGGTTAGATGTGAAAGGTCCTTATTGGAAGAATACACAACTAAATCTTATATACTATATTGTATATTGTTATTATATTATATATACACACAAGTAACCAGCCATCAATAGATTACATAAATTCTATATAAATTTTCAACGAAACATGGACTAAATGTTTGATTTTATTATCTTTATTTTGTTTTTGCAATGGTAAATGGACTTTGATCCATATAGCGCCTATATGTCTACACTGAAGTCGTCCCACAGCACTTTACAATATCAACTCATTCACCCGTTCACACACCAGTGGGACTGAGCTGCCAACCACTGGGAGCAACTTAGGGTTCAGTGTCTTGCCCAAGGACACTTCGACACATAGATAGTAGAGTTGAGACGGAAAAAGCACTTTTGTCGAGTCCGAGTATTATACAAGTAATACGAGTCAATATCTGTACTCAGATTGAGTGAAAATCCTGATTGGATAGCTGACTGTGTCTGCGTTCTGTCAGTCACAGTGCTCCTCCCGTACACACATACAGATGTGTTGTTGTCTGATTGTGTCCCACAGCAGCTCCGCTCTGCGTGCTCACTCACTGACAGCTCTGTGTCTCCCTCAGTCCCTCAGGTTTGCAGGTCTTTTCCATTAATGTTTAGGGTTTCTTCAGCTATAGGTTTTTTACTTATTAAACAGTAGAGTTCAGGTAAACGTGTGTTCGTTCAGATGTGGTGCTTGGAATGTGACTCACATTGTGTCTCTGCCTGTTGGAGAGTTTTTTCTCTTTTTTTTTTCAAAGTAGACAAATTACTTCAGAATTAGTCTTATTTTACATTAAAACATTAAAAGCACTTGTAAAAGTGAACAATAATGGTACTGTACGACATACAATGAGCTTTAAAGCAAAAATAATGAGTGATTTTAGACGTTTTCAACCCAGCTCTTCAACCAATGTCATGGCTGTTTTTTTCAAAATGACCTTTAAACGTATTCCTTGAAGGATTTTTATTTAAATTATTAACTAGTATGGTAATTAATATAGTTATATTAGAGGAATTTAGCAGATTGACAGTGACAGTGTCTTTGCCCTCTGTTGAACATGTGGAATGGAGATGGAGAGGCGAACCAGAGGAGGAAATGTTCATCATCATGCTATCTCCAGCATACGTGATATTTACCAGCGGCACCGTTCATCACCCTGATTTTAATTAGCACTCAAGGAAAATGACCTTTTTTCTTTGCCAAAGCCTTCAAACGGTGAACACACAGGAAGTTTATTTTCAGATCCATGTTTTTAGACTCAACATGGATCTAAAAAACCAAACAAAAAAACAGTAGTCAACAATCGGGAGACAACAATGTAAAGTACATTGAATATAGGATGTGTGTCAATGAGCAACATTAGAGTCAAGTACATGGTTTCCTAAATTTTTAATTTTCTTTATATATTGTCACTTTGTGTAGTATATAAAGCATTTTTTATTTTAGAAATGATTATTTCAAATATTTTCATGCGTAAATATCACTTAAAGACAATAGTATTCCGTAAAAAAAAACAGTAAAAGCATTTTGTTAACTTGCAGATTACACTTTAAGTAAAAGTAATTAAAAGAAGAAGCAGATTGAAAATTACCATATATTCCATTCATTTGTAACTCTATTTTTTCAAAAAAGCATTACATCTTTAAGCTGTTTATATTTTACGTCTGTTACACTTTTTTTTTTATTGCTGTCTTTATACCACTTGCACACTCATCGGAGCACATTTGTGCATCATCTCTTGGGAAATAATTATTTAACCTTCTGGCTCACCTCCCATGCAGACAACTCGGAACCATCTGTGAACCTGTGTCACAGTGGCAGAGGGAAGTGGTTGCAGAATGTCTCCCTCCATCACTCTCATGGCCATTAACACAAGTGACAGTTGAATCTGATGGACAGGGCAGAAAAGTAGAGGGACCAAATCCTCTGCAAGATTGAGGAAGAAGTGACACGCTGTCTTTATTTCAGATCTGCTGCTGGTTTGTAGCTTTGACATCACCCAGTTTAGTGTAGACACGGAAGAATTGTAATAAAATATATATATATATATATCCTGATGCAGCTTTGTATTTAATGAAGTTAAAACTAATATACTTCTTTCTCCCTGTTTTCTATAGCCAACATTTTCATCCTGGCACTGTACTGAAGCTGTCAGCGTGCTGCTCATTATTTTTCGCTGCAGGACTGGATCCCCAGATGATGGTAGGCAAGTTTGGGCTTCCCTATCTATATTCATATGTCTAGTTTTTCCATTAGTTACTGAAGTACTCACTCAAATAATCTCTCTTGGACCCCCCACTGTTATTTAAGTGAAACATTTGGAAGCAGAAGAAAAAAAAAAAATCATCTTACATTGGTTGATTGTCTTGCTCAACTCATGCTTGTATTATTCTAAATAAAATGACATGTGGGATGTAAACTACAAAGTCAATACTTAGACAATTTAATTTAATAGCTTTTTACTTACTTCAAATCAAACAGAAATCAAAACATTATAATGAAATAAATCAATACCATTCAAATGCACAATTCACAGAGAACAACTTGTCAACATAGTCGGAGTTTGAAAGTTTGAAAAAGAGAATTAGATATATAGACAGTCTTGATATTTTAAGTGCCATAAAACACAGTGACTTTACAAAATATATTTGAATTCATTTGTTGTAGATGGACTGCACTATAGGTTTTCAGTGAAATGGTCCCAAACTTTTGAGACTTTAAGTTGGTTCTTCTTTTGTTATGCAATTTTTCTTCACAATGTAAATGGTGAAGCGACACTGCACCCAGCAGTTCATGTATGGTACTGTAGCAAAAATGAAGGAGAAAGCAGCTTCCGGCCTGATTTTATCATGAATTTACAGCATTAAACGACGTGTCGACCCAAATTTTTGTTGTCAACATTATCAGTTATGTTACTAATAATTTTTGTATTATTGTATATGGTACACACATTGTGGTTGGCGTGAATCTGCTAGGCGCAGTGTCACAGCAGAAGAAGAACCAACCTAAAGTCTCAAAAGTATGGGATCATTTCACTGACAACTTATACTACAACAAATACATTAACACAATCTACAACAATGAATTCATATATATTTTGTAGTCGCTGTGTTTTATGGCACTTAAACTATTGAGACTGTTGATATATTTTATTATATTTTTTTCTTTTGCCTTCCCTGGCAAGAATCTGGTTGATACCAATGATGACTTGTAACTAACTACAAGAAGGATACAAAGGCACATGGACAAGAATATTCTTGGATTTAATCACCAACCTCAAGACTGGAAGAAAACCTACTGTTACCACCTGATCCACTGCCTTGCTGCAGAGCTAGAACTGCCCTTCACACTTTCACTTTCTCCGTTTTACCTATTTCTCATCGTCATGCATATATTAATCAAAACATGACGCAGGTATAACATTCAAATGATTTGTCATTCATCCTATAAATAAACCCCTCACAGCCTTAAACAGGAGACCTATATTCTGAATGTTACACTGCAGGAGAGCTGTTGCAATTTTCATGATATCTCGTACCAAGAACTGCTGTCATTTCTAATTTAATCGTCAAATACGCTTTCGCCAAGAAATTGTGAATATCTAACAAAGCAATGGGATTTGGAAAAGTGGTTGACATGATATCGAAGCAAGCTTATTCTCGCTGTGTAGGAGCTGGGAAAATCATTTTTATTTGTCCTGTGTGCAAACAAAAAAGAGACTCGTATGCGGGTACGTCTCCCACTGTTATCCATGTAAACCCTCTGCTGCAGTCTACAGAGTTGCAAGGCTTCTCTCAGATGTTGGAATTACGGACAAGTAGATGCACAGCAAGGGATTAGTAGACATGATTCCCAATAGGAATTACTGCTAAGTATACAAAAGAGTGAGTTACGCCGTAGCTTGAAATGTAGGGCTATATCATCCCTGCTGAAACAGAAAACTGTCAACATAGGAAGATGTTTTAACTGAGATGTAGATATATCTGATATTTTAGACCACAGATGGACAACTTTATCACTGAATACAGGAAATGACAAAGGGTTTGTTTGTTTTTGAAGTCATTTTGTGTATTTTTCTCCCGATATGTTTATTTTTGGAGTCATTTTTGTGCATTTCTGTTGACATTTTGTAAATTCAGTTGTTTTTGTGTACAATTGTTGCCATTTTGTTTGTTTTTGTTGCCCCTTTGTGTATTTTTCTGTAAATGTGTATGTTTTTTGGAATCCTTTTATGCATTTTTCTCTCATTTTATGTGTTTTTGGGGTTACTTTGTGCATTTACTTTGGGTGCTGCACAAAATTAGAGCAAGTGCCACATGTAGCCTCCAGTCCACCAGTTGCACATATCTGATCTAGACAAAAGGTTATAGATTCAATAACCTGGGTGCCTTTTTGAACCTCTTTGATAATCCTACTGTACATCAAAGCTGCATTAACCATCTTGACTGCACGCAATCAGGGAGAATGTGTCAGCTCTTCTCAGCATCATGCATTTGTCCACATTTGTCTTTGCTTTGGTTATCAGGCTGATGTGTAGAGGTGGTCTGTCAGAAAAATGTTGCATGTGCAAAAGTGTCAACCTTTTCAAATTGCTAGGATAAGCACAAATGGAGCTTCAGAGATGTTTGTTGATATGGATTGATAGATCCTGATGGAGGTGACACAACATGGGTGTTGCTTTACTTCCTCGAGCCACTTTCTACACATGAGGTAACGGTAGGTTTCCCTCATTTAATGATTGCTTTATTGATTATCATTCACAAACTTACAAGATACTGCAATTTTATAGTTTTGTTTCTTGAAGACAGAAAAAGCATTTGACCACACAGCACTCATAAACAATGTGACTTAGACACAATCCTTCTATTATGAGTCAGGATTTGAACCAAGCATTTAAATGATTTAACTTAAAGCTGCTTGGAATGACAATTTATTTATTTTTATCAGATCAAAAAAACATACTGTATGCCTCACGGATCAATAAAACCAAGATTATTTTCTTGCAAAAAATGTAAAAGGTTGAAATTGCCACTCGAAAGTTTGTTTTCATCTGCACTGTAAAAACACTCTTGTTGGCGTTGTCAGAAAAGTTTTGTGCATTGCATTGTTGGATGTGGAGTTTTGTAAACGCAGAAGCATGGAAAGATCTGAATCCTGCCGAAATTGAATGTCTCGCGGAGTGAGGGGATATCACTGGGAATAGTGTGAACAAATTAGAACAAAAGTAGTGTCAAAGAATCTTTGAGCAAATAATCTTCAATTTATCATTTTTATCTTAGGGTGACCATATACTTCCGGTTTTACCCAGACATGTCCTTTTTCACGTCTTGACCGGTGTCACGGTCTGAGCTTACCTCTGTACTGAGATTATAACCCTAACATAATCCAATAAACAAATAAAACACGTGTCCGTTCACTTTGAAAACAAAAATAAACAAAAAAGAATAATTTTTTTTAGCAAAAATTAATTTTAGCAGTAGTGTGCATGTGCGCGCATGCACATATATGCGCATATACAATCTCAGTATGACGTGAACTCAGTACATGACACTGGGCTGTCCGGGGTCATTTTTACAAATAATGACATTTTCCGGGCTTCCCTGGGACCTTGAACGCATCTCTGGGAACATGTTAATATAAAATACCGTAACTTTGCTAATATTTGCTCTATCTGAGAAACTCCACCAGTTTCTGAAAGCTAATAAATGGCTCTTTATAGCCAACATGTCATTACATTAGATATGTGATAGGATCCGCTTTGTTTTTATGAAATCATCACACACGAGGAAAAGAGAGAATACTACAGTCCAAGAGAAAGAGAGCGAGATTAAAAGAGACCAAATGAGAGTGGATTTAATTAAGAAAAGTTATTTATTGAAGTGTATGTTTAATGAATATTTACTGTTCTAGCTTTGAGTATGAGATATTTCAAAGACGGATTGTTAAAATGCATAATAAAGGTGATTGACTTGAGTCATCAATGATTTCAGATTTTTTTTTAAGTCTTTCTTATGAAGACAGAAATATTTTTCTAAACCTTATTGACAATAACAACGTATGTATTTATTAAATTGTATTTTGCCGTTACAATGTAAATTTAGGAAAGTGTTGAGTAATTTGAGTATGCCGAGGTCGACCCAAGTGTTCTCTTTTTTTGGAAATCAATATATGGTCAGCCTGCTTTATCTGTTAAGCAGAATTATCGTCCTAAGCAGCTTTTAATGTTCTTTTGGTACATATTTATGTTATAAGAGTAAAAAATGTTTTTAATAAAAGCAAATTTGGTGTTACTTACATTACTATCTGAAGTAGTTTAAATTAAGGTTTGAACACGTACAGCAAGAACCTTTTTTTTTTGTCTCTATCAGCATTTCAGCTTAGTTTGTTTGTGGTTGATGTAAAGCAGTATAAGGCGTGTGCTCTAAGGGACAGTATTGATTGCAGGTCTTAAGCTGCTCTTTTAAAGCACACACATCAGTTTCCTCTTTGGCACCATTGACATTAAGCTAAAGCTGGGAGCGGGGTGGACACATGATGATTACACCTTAGGGAGACGGCAAGGACATGGCATGGACACGAGACCACCACCTCCATCAAAGGTTCATCCTCCTCTCATGGGGGGTGTTGAACAATTGCATAGATTCCACACACGTTGTGTATCTGAAGGCCTTCATAAGGTCACGGCTAGGGTTGCCACCTTTCTGAAAGAAAAATAAGGGACACCCATGGGAACACGATCCTCAAAAATAGAAGCATTATGACATAGAACAGTGTTTCACAAACTTTATTGCCCCATGTACCCTTTAGCTCATGTTATACTTTATTTATTGGTGTGTGCAGGCTCGTCTAAACTCTATTCTGTGTTTCATCCAACATTAACTTTGAATTTAGGCTTTTTCATTCATTTATTTCTGATGTTTTGCTGATTTTTAGAATTTGAACTTCACCTTTTAATTTATTTTAAAGAGTTGTGCAACAAATTATGATTGATGGATGAAAAAAAAAAGTCTGTGCGCATGTAAAAAGAAAAAATCTATAGTGTTGAAAAATAAACTGAAATGTTTCTGTGCCTCCTGAAAGGTGTTCAAGTACCCCTAGGGCAGGGGTCTGCAACCATTATTCTCAAAGGAGCCATTTTGTTTCCTCTCATCTGGATTAAAATACCTTCTTAATTAATACAATATAGTGTAAAAAATTCAATACGTAGTTACAATTATATCGAATAATATTATTATTAATAATAATTTTTTAGTTGATTTATTTGTAGGGCTACAAAAGATAACTTGAATTTGATAACACATGATCATGTTGGTCAACACATACTAATTATTTATCAAGCATGCATATTGATCCGGCACGTTGACAGTTAATTCAATATTTCCCCACACAAATAAAATCTCTATTTTCTTCCAGAATAGTTATTGCACAATGCTATTTATTTTTAGGTTGACAAATTGTTATATCATGATTTTATTTGGTGTCATTTATCATTAATAACCTCTGTAAGATATAACAATTCATTATTTTAATATTTAGGGAGCCATTGCAAGACAGTCAAAGATCCACACGAGGCTCCAGAACCACAGGTTGCAGACCCCTGTCCTAGAATATACAGAAATCTCTACAAACATTTTTAACCTCGGGAATATATATGATATAAAATAAAATATGGATGTATTTATTTAATGTTTACCTATATCTGTATTTTTGTTAAAAGGCTATACATAATATGCCTATTTTTATTGCCTAATACTACTGTAATAATAAATAAATGATCTTTCATTCGACTTTAAAACCTCCACACCCTAAACATGAAATCTAATCACAGTAGTCTTTCAAATCAATCCAATCTTACAATCCAACCATGATGTGCCTTACTGTATCAGCCTCAGGAGATGATGGATGAATGAAGAACTTCTCAGATAATTCATATCTACAGTGTTGTTCTCCTGAGGCTGTTTGAGGTCAGACTGACCACCGTGTGACACTGAAAACTCTCTAAAGTTGGACATTTTTAGGGTCTGAGCAGCGCCGGTGTTTGTGTCGCCTCTCTCTCTCCAACACTCCGTGAAAGCACCACATACTCACAGCCAGGCACACAGGACCCACCACAGAGAGCGGGGGTCCAAGGAGATCCCACCACAATGATGTTTCTGGCCTTGGCATTTCCTGCATTTTATTTAGTGTGTGACTGTCTAACGGACATGTCTAGTGTTCTGGCCATTTATGCAAATATGGAACAAACAGTGTTCTGTTTTGGCTCAGTACGGGACGCACCATTTCAGGGCCAAATAAGGAACAATTCCATATTTTAAGGGCGGTGGCTATTTGTACGCTTGCTGTATCAATATACCGACATTCTATCCGTACGCAGTGCCCCTCATGGGCAAGTTTAGGTCACGTGACTAAGACTAAACCTAACCCTAACCCTAAACACTACGTACGTGTACTTTGGTAAAGGTACTAATTTCACCGGGGGGTAGACACTTTCTATTTTAAGGGACGGGTGGCAACCCTAGTCATGGCTGAAAGCCATTAAAGCTGCCTGGAAACCAGTCAACTTAACTTTCTAATTAAGTCCCATTTCTCTCTTTGGATAAATTTAGTTGAGTTTGCTGGTTGGTGACAGGAGATCGGTTTAGGGATTGTGGGGGTGCATTTATTAAAGCCACCACACTCTTGGGACTTTGCAATAAAAGTTAATGTTTAAATCTGCTCAGTAGGTGGTAGATCATGTGTTATTAGAATCCATCAATCTTATGGTGTTTTGAAAAGATTGCTGCCTTGAAGGAAATGGACTGTTTTTAGAGAAAAGCAAAGATTAAATAAATGCTGCGCTGTTAAGTGTGTAAATGTTCCGTTTGTGGGTGTCAGGTACTTATTTCAACCAACATCAGCGCAACACAGCGTACACAAATCACTGCATCGCCACAGGATTCACACAGACAATAAAAAGCACACATATTTGCAGTTGTGGTCTATAATGGCCGTGGGCTCGTACTATTACTTCTGCCTCACAGAAAGAAGGTATAAATGGTAAATGGACTTGATTTATATAGCGCTTTATCCCCACACTGAAGCAGTCTCAAAGCGCTTTACATATCAGCTCATTCACCCTAATCTCTCTCACATTCACACACCAGTGGGACAGGACTGCCATGCAAGGCGCTAGTCGACCACTGGGAGCAACTTAGGGTTCAGTGTCTTGCCCAAGGACACTTTGACACATAGTCAGGTGCTGGGATCGAACCCCCAACCTCTCGATCAGAAGACGACCCACTACCACCTGAGCCACGGTCGCCCCCAGATGATAAGATTTTAAAAATGTGCTCCGTGCAATGATTTTAAATGTATTATCTGATAATCAGTGGTGTACTGTTTACTTTTGATTTTTGTAATACAATTTTGCATCGATTGGTTGATTTTTAGTAAAATGTCATTTGAGGTGTAATCTGCAATGTTGGAAACCTAGCATGATTTGAGCTAGCTAGACCTACTTTAAGCTCCACCCCTCCAGTCACTGCTCCATCCAAAGCCAAACCCCCACAAAGTTGAAATCGCATCCGATATAAAAATAAAAAACTCCCCATAGGAAAACAATGAGTTGTCTAACAAAGAGACAACAACCTCTGCATCAGTTTTCAAGCTCTTCACATTTAAAAATGTATTATCTAATAATTAATAATGTACTGTTAAATTGGATTTTTGCACTAAAAATCATTTTGATCATGATAAAATTGTATCAATGTCATTTGAGGTGCAATCCGCAATGTTGGAAACATAACATGATTTTATCGAGCAAGATCTACTCTAAGCTCCACCCCACCTATGTGGTCCCATCAGTGCTTCGTTCAAAGCCACGCCCCCATGTGCATCTACAACCTCTGCGTCAGTTTTGAGCTTGAACTTTGTCATGTGACGAGGGGCGAAGGGGGGGACAGAAGGTATCTGATTGGTTCATTACTTTATGACCGAATTTCAGCGATTGGCCAACGTTTTTACAGAGTTGACTACTAGGGCTGGGCGATACATCAAGATTCAAGCTATATTGAGTTTTCTATTTTTTAAATTTATTTATTTATTTTTTTGGCGGTTATAGAAAATGACTATATCGCCTATATCAATACATATATATATTTTATAGCTTATTTTGTTTTAAAGCACTTGTTTTATGAGTCGGTGCTTTCACTACTTCTGAGAATGGCATTAAAAAGCAGAGTTGAATGGATCCTGAGTGTGTCCTAACACAGACCTTCCCCTAAACAAGCCACACAAAACAACTCAACTCACACACGCCTTTAGAGGAGAAAAAGCCCAAAATGTCACATTTTGTGCAACTGTTTGTTAATAAATGTGCCTGTGTGGATGGTTGCATCAGCAAATGTAATTCCTTGTCTTTCTGGTCAGACTTCATTTGAATTAAAACTATTATATCGCCATTTTGAGAAAAAAATATCAAGATACAAGTTTTGGTTTCATATCGCCCAGCCCTAATGTCAGCACAGGTATCAAATTAGTGTCCTTTATCTATCTGGGGTACTGAACTGGATATGTTTCATGATCAAAAGCCTGAAATGTCAGCAAACTACTCTTTTTTTTCACTTATCTTCGAGAAAGGTTCAATTTACAATTTACGCCAGTTAAAAAGCAAGACATTGGTGAACATTAGGGAAAGTCCACTCACTTTATAGAATGATATTTAGGTCTTGGTTAGGGGAACTGACGTAAGGACAGTGGGCTCCAGCTGCCTATCTGAATGCATTGGCATTAGCAGAGAACACCAAGTTCTTTTCAAACTCATTAGTTGATAAAACAACCCTCTGATTTTCCATTAAAAAACCCATTTGTCCTCCTTGACTGACGGTGCCCCCTCCCCCCAACATATCCCAGCTTTCCACACCTTCAAAGCCACTTCTGAGAGTGGGGGAAGAAACGACAGTTTGCATGAACGTGTTTCCTCCATTTCTATGAATTCTTCATAAATATCTGTGTTCTCACCATTGCAGCCAGTGAGCCTCTCACAGGCTCATGTTATGAGCTGATTACATCACAGATCTATATTGGGTAAATTTGATTCCGACCTTTGGTTTAAGGATTTCTTCCCTCCTGGGATTGTTGAGCTGATTGGGGCCATTATGAGGCTGGAATAGAGAAGTAATTGTATGTGACAAGGCCCTTCTGTGACTGGATTTCTTGTGTTTCTGGTCTCAAAGTAATCTGCAGAATGCTCAGTGTAATAGAAGCAATATCCTCCTTTGGTTTCCTGGCAGAATAGCAATTTATTTAAATCTTTCAAAAGGAAATACATATTTGTGCTTTGTGCAGATAAATGAACAGATTTCTTTATATACATTTTTATACAGTTTTATATCATCTCTGGTTACAGATCAATTGAATCACTATGACTTATTGAATATTCATAAATATCAAAGACCCATTTCTCCCTCCCACAACCCAATTGTTCCCCTTTGATAATCTAAAGTTGTAAAAAAAAAACAACAACTTTTATTTTTCAAAACATTCATTCAAAGCCGAGTGGTGTCAAAATTCAAGTCATTATATTTCATTCAGCCAGGATCAACATCAGCTTCTGAAGCCATTTTTTCCCCTTTACCATTTTAAACAAACATCAGAAATCCACAAACCTGCAGCGCAGTCTCTGCTGCAATCCAAGACAAAAATGAGACAAAACCAGTTCAATCAGCATCACCCAAAGACCGGGGAACCCAACTGTACCTGAATGTGGTTGAACACAGACATGAACATTGAAGAACCGTCATGTGGAGACAGGGCCATCTATGAGGGGGGATAAAGGGGAGAGCTTTTTGGGGCGCATCCATAAAGTCAGCAAAATGATGGTCCATTGTTTTATGAATCTGTGATAACCACAATTCTTTATTTATCTGAATAATATCCACTGTTATCCAGGAAGTTTATTATTATTTGCTCCATAGATTATAGTCATATTAAAGATGTAAATCTTTGTTTTAATCAGAAATAAAATTGGTTGAATATGATCAAAATGGTGGAAAAGGTGGTGAAATGGGTAAACGTAAAAAATTAGAGAGGCCAAAGACACAAAAAGTGGTAAAAAGGTTCAAAGTGTCAATATTGGCTTAAAAGTGGCAGAAAAAAGTAGGAACAATTCGTTTAAACTGGCAAATAATGTGCATGACAAATTGTGAATGCAGTTAAAGGTGCAGTCTGCAACTCTATATAAAAGTTTGGCAGATTGCCACAATGCACCACGACCGAGCAAAAAGAACCCACCAGAGCCAGGATTGTGTTTGATAGACTATCTGACAGCTGTTGCTCACAGGCCCCGCCCCTTTCCCGGACTGGAGCGCTGTCGTAGTAGAAGATGGAATTGGTGACTTTTCTGCCTGAAAGGTAATTACTGTTGCTTGATTTACATTATGTTTGATTTGTAATTGTTACACTAGAACTCTGTGGCGCATGTGTTGTTTGTGTGTGTGCAGCAGCCTCTGTTTGGGTGCTGTAAGTGACACTGTGTTGCTGCTGCTGCTGCTAGAATCTGGTGTGCGCACATTGAGAAAGAGAAGCACTGCAGCAACATGTTTTTAACAGAGCATGTTATATTACTGTGATGTTGCTGTCGGACTAACGTTAACTTGTTATCTCCTCTGAGGGAGGGACTTTGGAAAGTTTGGAGGCAGGGCAAGAGAGCAGCGGGGAGGGAGGGGGAGAGAGGGATCTGAGAGTTGCAGACGGCACTTTTAAAGTGGCAAAAATAAGCATGAAATACGGTGTAAAGAGGTTAAAAGTGACAATAATGGGTCAACATATGTGACATTAGGTGGGCAAAGTGGTTGAAAGTGTTCATAAATGCCAAAGATATCTTAAAAGTGGAAAAAATTTGCAGAAAAGGCTTTGAAATTTGACAGAAATGGGAGTAATGTAGCAAAAATGCATTAAATATGGCAAGAACAAGCGTTGAAAATAGGTTAAAATGTGACCAGTTTGGTGTAGTTGCAGAAAAAGGGTAAAAAGGCATTTGGCGACCCCCTCCCAGTGTCTCGTGACCCCAAATGGCATCCTGACCCCAAGGTTGAGAACCCGTGACCTAAACTACCCTCTTCTCTTTATCCATCCTGAAGACGCACCTGAGCACAACGGTTTAGTCTTTATTCAGAAGCAGAATCGTCCCCTCATTAAACTCTATGGCTCTGGCAGGCAGATTTGGTTTTTAGAAAAGCTCTATAATGCAACATCTGTATATGGCGGGAAGCGATTTTTACAAGTTTGCATGGATGTCCTCGTGTCGCAGCACTTTGTACGTGATCCAGTAGAAGATGTTGAATATGAGAAAGCTCAAAGGGAAGACGGCTCTGGATATGGTGTCGATGCGCTTGGCCCGGTCCACGAAGCGCTTGTGGACAACCTCTCCGTCATACAGGGTAACTGGAGGTGGAGGGGTGAACACGGTGGCTGTCTCCACAGCGGCGCCGTCCTTGTTCTGCAGGCAGTGACCCAGTCCATAACCCCGGAAGTAAAAACCGCGGCTCTCCCTCACCAGCTCTTCTTCCTGCGGTGCCAAAGCAAAAGGAAAAGATATGTCGGCCAGATGTCAACTAGAGTTAGCATAAACCTTTAGCATTTACGCTCACTGGCTGGTGGTCATATACATTTGGGTTGTAGCTACGCAAAAGAGCAGCAGAGTGCAATTAAGTAAGAACATCAGCTGAGAAAACTGCAACTGTCACAACATGCTGTCATCTTTTAAAGTAGCAATAATTTATTAAATACACTGTCACAACAAAATCTGCATAATGTCCTCACGTTATTTCTATTCTAAGGCTTTTAGGTCAAGGAATAAAATTAGAAATTGAAACAATTCAATTTAAAAATGATAAAATGTGTAATTTTCTTTGTTTTGTGATTGCTTCCAGGAATCAATGTATTTTTCAAATGATGCGGAACACCATTATTGGGGCCTTTAATTTTCCATTTCAAAAAATGTCTTAACATCGTGTGTCAATCCCAATTCTGCGTCACATCCACGTCATCTAACACTTTCGTTTACGTTCCGTTTCATCATTTATTCTCTCTTTTGATGATTTTACTGGCTTTTTCACTTCCCAAAATCGTACCACACATGATAAATAGGGTTTCCTTTGCAGATTTGAACGCTTGTTCATCACAATGCATTAAAAACATCACTAACGCGATCACTACTTTATCCACTACACGTAGCATATTTTGAATGGGATTATTGGCAAGATTGGACATATTTGTTCGTTAGTCACACTTTCTAGACATTCTAGACCTGTTTTCTGGTGAAAAATTACAAAATTGCAGCCCTAAAGTATGTATATAATATATTTCAGTTTTGAATTGAGTAATCCAATGTTTACTACTCTCCCACAATATCCAGACTGATTTTTATATTATAGATTGTGTAACCCTGTGGATTCTCAGTCCATCAACACAAAATTATGGAATAAACAGTTACCATATAAATAAAGTTTAAGCTTGACTCGGACAGGTTTGATCCTTTACATAAGTTTAGTAATGTAATGTACTTGAGAGGCCCCGATGAGGTGGATTCTGAACGGCTAAAAAAATCTGACATTGTGAAAATAAGTGACAATCTTTAAGACCACGGCTCAAAAGCGTGAATTATGTAGATTTCACAATGAACCTGATCAGCTTTGATTTTAATACAGTGTACGTTACACTGTTCTTGGCCTTTGCAGAGAATAATATTGGACAAGCAGCTTAACTCTGACACATTGAGAGATTTGTGGAGTCTGGACTGGACGATTAGTAGTCGAGTGCAGGTGCAGGTGCTCTCTCAGTCTCTCTGTAACTGATGGAGGCACTTGGCTAGTATCTGTCTGACACTCTCCTCTAAGTGGTTGACGGACTCCGCTGAAAGTCGTTTACTGCTTCTGTCAAACATCCAGCACTACTTTAGTATCTCACACCTCGACTGTTCTCCCATGGTTACAGTGATCCTCCTGCATACCACCTCCATTTCATTCATGGAAAGAATTCTGCAAACTTTGTTTTTTTTTTTCTACTTCCCTTTGATAAAGTGCTAACTCAATCAAATTAATTCTACCATCTATTATCTTACACCTGCCCACACGTAAATACTTAAACCCTCCTTTTATCCTAGGGCTCAATTTGAACCCATTCATTGTGTATCATTCATAAAATAATTGTTGACTTTATTTTGTTCTTCATATTTCATGACTTTTCCAAATTTGATGGGTTCAATTGGTTAAGCTTAAAAATATCATGATGATATTTTTTCAATGTGATGAACACATATTGCACGCATTGGTGTTCCTCTGCACGCTCTCTCTCTCTCTTGAAAATGTCCTCTAGGAAAAGATTGGCTGTAAATGAGGTCTTGGAACAGCTCTTTCACAGTGAAAGTGACGTAGAGGAGAATGTGCCTGAGACTGAGGAAAGTTTATGTTTATGAGAGGAAAGGGGGAGTCACCAACATAAATCAATATGGCTCATTCTGTGCGAGTCATGAACGTTCACCCCAAATTAGAAAATATTTGGGTGAAGATACAATATGGCTCATACTCTTGTGGTCATTAATGTTAACAGTAAAAACTATTGAAAATAAATGAATTCTAATTCAAAAGTTTGGGCTGATGGTGACGCTAGAGAACAGGTCATGGTTTCATTATCAAGTGGTCGTTTATGTATTCAACAAATAAACAAAGTGTCTGACACAAAAACTTTGTCTTCTACAAACATCAGCATAACTTCTCATGTGATAGCAGTAGCAAAGGTACAGTAGCTAATGTGGCTAAGCGGATAACAATTGCTATTCCTTCTGAATTAATCCAGTGTATGACTTTGTGAAATTTTAAAGCAGATATTACTATTTTTTGTTTTTAACTCTATAATAACAGCAGATGAAGCGAACTGTTGATCAAGAGTGTATATACGTATGTCATCCAGGGCACAAAGTGTGCAGCACATTGATAAAGAAAATGTTGTCCAACAAAATCGTGCAGAAAGTTTAAGCTGTTATCAAGTTGCAAACTCAGGAATAAGGGGGAGAACCAAAAACAATAAGAGTAAAGGTTTCCATCGACGACGTCGGTGCTTCCAAGACTTACATCACATGGAGCAATGCAATACTTAGGATGCAATGGTGTAAACAAAGCATGCAGGCCTATGACCCTGTAGCAGAGGAAATTTTGTTTCTGGAGTTTATTGAAGGGGGGGGGGGGGGGCATATTTTCATTCCAGTGAGTGGATATCTTCATGCTTTAGCATACCAGCACACTTTGGATATTTTCATGCATCCAGTTATATGCAGGAACAGTTTGGGGATAGCTTCTTCCTGTTCCAACATGACTGCACGCAGTCCCGACCCGTGCTAGACTAAACAGCTTTGGACTGAATCAGACTGAAGACTGTGAGCTGGACCAATGTTTGCCCAACAACAGTGCTTTAGCTCACAACGTGCTTTTGGAAGGTTAGTCCAATGTTTCTTTATGTCTTGTAGAAAGACTTCCTAAATTTACAGTCATATCTTCAAAAAGTGGCAAAACTATTTGCTTTGTTAAGGTTTCAATTAAAAATAAATAAAATAGATTAATTGGGAAAATTTAATAATGTTGGAAAAAAATCTGTGTACCCTTCGTTCTTTGGTTATTCCATTTTAAAACCAAAATCTAAATAACAAATAAACAGTGTGGATATTGTTTTACTAACTTAAAACCAAAGCAGAAATACAGAAAAACCAAAAAACAAATAATCAGCGTTTTTCTGTTTTAAAAAAAATATTTTTGTCTGATTGTGTGATATTTGGATATTTACGGAGAAACTATGACAAGAGATTCATGTTCTAATCTCACCACACAGAGCAGACTTTTACTCTGCTGTGTTTGATAAAAAATGATCTTGTAGCATGTTGTTCACCTCACACCGATGGCAGAGGAGTAATTTGTGTGTGGATGACATCTTTCCAACTTTACCGAACATTGTAAGGTTCAATTAGTATCCAAATGATACTAATTGTTGGTGTAATGAATCTACTGGTGCTCCTCGTTTCTTGTGATCAACTTCCATGTGTGTTGACGGCGGTATTATAACTTGCAAAATAAATATTTTTACTGCCCTCGAAAAAACTATCATTGTTTTTGCAAAAGTGTCAAATCGTAGAAGTTCTAACATCTATATTGTTCCTCACACCAGCCTTACAGTTGATAGTCACCAGTTTATTTGGTTACTATTTGGACCATAACACTGCTAAAACATCCACAAACTGCATGAAAACATGAGCAGGACCAGAAAACTGCTGAAATAAATCCTAGACAGTCCTATTGTATGAGGAGACCTGGTCCAGGAACAGGGGGGGGGGAAACGAAACGAGATGCAGCGGACTATTGTTCTCGCTCTAATTTTTTCCTAAATATCCAAATATCTCACAAACAGAACAAGTTTAAAAAACAAAACAAAACAAAAACAGAAAAATGCTGCTTATCTGGTTTTTGGTTTTTCTATATTTCTGTTTTGCTTTTAAATCAGTAAAACAAAATAACCACACTGTTTATTTGTTATTTTGATTTTGTCTTAAAACGGAATTACCAAAGAACAAAGGTTACACGGATTGAAAAATTACTTTCTATTGAAAAAAAGTAATTTATTTGAGTAAATATAACATTGCCAAATTTTCTGAAATTGGGAATTGTTTTACAGTTCTGAAGGACACCTGCACATACTCAGTTATCAGGTTTTTTTCCAACCTTGGGGTCGTGACCCCATGTGGGGTCGCCTGAAATGTCTAATACTTAACTGATTATAATTATATTTTTTACATTTTAAAAATTATTGTTATTTTTCAAATTAACACATCACACACAAAACAAATATAAAACAACTGTATTCTATACTTAAACTTTCTCAAATGTAAATGTCTTATCGCTACTGTATTTGTAACACACTTTAATAAACATGATCAAAGGCTAAATATAGAAAGAAAAAACTAAAAGTCCCAGGGGTCGCCAGAAATTTGTGACATCAAAATGGGGTCACGACCCGAAAAAGGTTTGGAACCACTGCTTTATATCATGTGCATAAAAACAGAAATACACACTAACGTTGGTTATATCATATGTTCATCCCGGATAAAGTATTTATTAAATAATGGTAAAGAGCAACATGGAGGGTACAGAAGCTTTCAGAAGTGGGTAATACTGCAGGTCAGAAGGTCAAGATTGAGGGTTCAATTTCACAACAAGGGTTTGCTCAGAGGACAGATTCATGTTGGGACCGGACAACACAGTCAGGTTGGGAGGCTGGAAGGCTTTGAGGAAAACTGGGTTGAAATGTCAGAGGTGACTCGGTTGAATTATTTCCCTTTCTTTTCTTTTGTTTTTACCCTGGCACAGGCGCTGCAGTGCTGACTCAGATTCCTGTAAGTGGAGTTGTTAGCAGGAATGTCGTTGGCTTTCCGCAACGACTCAACGCTCCCCGGGTGACTGGCAGACGCCTCCATTGAAAAAACAAGGTGGACAAACAAAAAACGTTATTGCTCTTGATTTCATCATCCCTTTGTCAAACTAAATTTAGCAGTCTTGATTTCTAAAACATATTTGTCAGGGTCTCGCTCATCATTCGGCTTAGATACGGGCACTCAAAACAAGAACACCAAAGCTTCAGTTCAGTAACAAGAACCTACGATTTTCTAAAAATACAGCATTCAGATATGCAAACTACAAGTCCAAAAACAACAGACGTTTTCACACTTTAATTAAGGAGGATCTTTGAATGTGAAAACACAGGACATTTTTTTTTGCAGCTGTTCAGTTCTGACAAGTGGCTTTGAAGATAAAGAAATAATATCCTTCAGGACCTACTTCAGGTTATTTCTGTGAAACCCACAAAGGGGAGAACAGATGGGTTTATTTTGGAAAGCTTTGAAGAATTTTGCGTATGCACTGTATTTGATGTCAAGTTTTCCAAAGCTTAACATAACACTGGGAAAGTGCATTGATTAAATCCTGGTCAGCGGGGGATTCGTTTTCCTGATCCTATCTCGTACGACACAATGAGTTAAGCATCAATATCTCTCAGATGGATCGTTCACAACCTTAACCTCTTCACTGGGAGTAATTGTGCATCTAATTTGAACAAGGGCAGTTATTTACTCCAGGGACCCTCATTTTCTTTCATTTGTATTGATGATAAAGGGCTGACTGGCTAGTAAATCTGCTTGACTGGACCTCATTTATACAGGGAGGGACTGGACCACAGATCTTGAAGGCTGCCCAGTCTCTCAGCTGTGTAATGGGATTTTTATGGTGTTCAGGCAGTTTCTTATAGGACAACAGTATCTGTTTAGCTGCTTCCCCTTAAATGCTGTTGTTTGTCATACTACAGCAGTGGTTCCCAATCGTTTTTGTTCCGTGTACCCCCTTTACATTTGTGTTAAATCATGTGTACCCCCTCTTCATATCATAACTACCCTCTCCATAATTTCATATGTTTTTTCTATTGTGGAACAGCGGGCTCTGCTAAACCCCTAACTGTGTCTGGAACATTGGTTCCCTAAGGTTTCATCTACAAATTCAAAACAATGAGTGGAATTTATTTTTTGAAATTGCCATGCAACTCTCCTATTTCTAAAAGTGTGATAAAATGGCCTCTACAACATAAAATAATCCTGTTTCAATAAATTGCAAGTAAATATAGTATTTTTTTTAGCACTAGTACTGTTAGTTTGTGGTGAATTTGTCCAAAAAAAGCCTGAAAAGGAACTAGGAACATTTCCCAATTATTTTTAAATTAATTAAATCTTTCTGAATACCCCCCAACAATGTGTTCCTGTACCCCCAGAGGTACACGCACCCCTGTTATGGAACCACTGTACTACAGATTCTAAGCCTCAATTATAACTGTTAAACATAGGTATGGATCAGATTCAGGATTTCTGGAAAATTAAACCATTAGATCTTCCAATCTTATTACTTCTTTTCTTTTCTTTTATTTTATTACCTCCGCCAAAGAGGTAATATTTTCACCTGTGCTTATTTATTTGTTAGATTGTTATGTTTAAAGTACTGAACGGATTTTGACAACATTTTAGCAAAAGATGGACTTTACGCTAGGAAAGATTCCATTAAATCCTGGAGTGGGTTTAGATACAAATACTGATTCTGGATCCGTTTAAAAATGTGAAAAATCTCTATCTCTCATCATTGACGAAATGTCAAAAATTCATATTTTGGTTTGTAATTGACTGATCTTAATGATAATTGATACAGTTATGTTGGGATGGTTTTTAATTTATCCCACCGAGTTTCATTTGATTCGGATCAGGATTGAGCATTTCATGACGACTTTTTAAAAAAAAAATGGGGTTGCCCATACTTTTCGACCTACTGTATCGTTTTTATTGGTGACACTGATAATATATTGATCAGGATATCAATATATGGCAAAGAGGATATTTGGTGCTTGGTGGAGGTTTGTTTTTGTCTATAAAAATATTTTTATTTCAGTCATTTTACTTCTGAATAGACAATACAAAGAACTGAAAATGAGTTCAAATATTACATTAAATCTGTGTGTGTGTGTGTGTGTGTGTGTGTGTGCGTGTGCGTGTGCGTGTGTTGACTCTAGAGTCAATGTGTAGAAACTGTTGACGTTATAAGCATAAAAAGACTTAAACGAACTACAAAGGATCTTTTCTAAGCTTATAAAATTATTGTTTCTCCCCCCACCACAGAACAACCATAAGCACAAACATAAGTAAATGTAAATGTTGTTGCAGTGCGAGCGAGCACATGGTTCAGGGGATTGTGGCACCAGAGGGCTGGTAGTAAGACCATGGCTGGAGTTGAATGCAGTGAGTTAAAGGGTCACAAGGCTCCTCGAGGGTCAATAAAAGGCTGGACCTAAATGAGCAGATCATCCTCATATAATATGACAGCCAGCTGTAGCATGCTGAAGTCCATGCTCTTCATATACACAATAGCAAAGGAATTTACTTCTGCCACAGGAGTGGACGATTACCTGAGTTTGTTTGTGTTCTTTTAATGGATTTGGGGTTGAATTGGAGATGTTTGCACTGATGCATGTACGTACACAATTGCTAAAGATCCTCTCTTTCCATATTTTCAGGCTAGCTGTGACCTGTGCTCACATTGTTGGTGCCTGTTTGTACAGCTTGACAACAACTACGAAAGGAAAAGGCGGAAACAGTGCAAGATATATTCTGGTGTTTGTAATGTGAACATCAGGAGAATCCATCTTGCAGGAAAGGTTAGGGGTTGTAGGTAACCAAGAAAAGTTGGAACACCTGTAGGAATTATTAGCACCAGCTTTCAAGGCTGATTCAACCTTCATTGCTGTAGAACAGCTTTAAATTGTTAACCCACTTCATGTTCCCTGTACAAGGCCTATTTGTATAATTCTGAAATGTACATTATTTTTCCGTTTTGGGTAACCAAACCTTTTTTTAACTTCTGACTGTTCAGTACTTACCTTTGTCCCATTTCAAGCTCTTCATTGGACTTACATGACTTGAATTGCAGTAAATAACTGGAAAAATTAGGGCGTTCTAAACCTTTTGACCGGTAGTGTATGTGTAAGCCATAGAATTGTAACATGGTTCCCGAGTTTTGCATTTGATTAGATCATGATTGACAGTTTTTGTAGAATTTCAATGCCAATTATAATTGATAATCAATTACAATTATAATTGACCCCAACCCTGTCTTTGGCGCCACAAAATTCCACAAAAATGAAAGTCTTTGCTCAAATTTTATTTCGTGAGGAGATTTCTTCTAGTTTTCAACCCTTCTGATGTAAACCTGTAGCGGTGTGAGAGTTGAACTTACTATTCTCTGCTGACGCTGCTTTTTCCTCAGCCTGATGAACTCCTTGTGTTGCCTTGAGACAAAGTTGACCGCTGCGTACTCCAGCAGGGCCGCAAACACAAACAGTAGACATACCGCCATCCAAATATCTATGGCCTTCACATAGGACACCTAAAAACAGAAAAGGGTCACATAGTAGGGATCATTAGACAATTAAACTAATGGCTTGTTTGTCGGTTGTTTACCCATACAACTCTGGTCCGTGGTGACACACGTTTGTGGGTTGCCCCAGAATTGGAGTGAGTCAGTGGGATGTGGGCAGCTGACATATAGCCATGAGACGGGTCACGGTTAAGACTTGGGGAGTGCCCGGACCGTGTCACTCATAGAAATAGTGTCACAGCATATTAGCAACGCCCACTGAGCATGCATTGTGTGGAAAGTTCACTCCAATGAGATGCCGCTCATGCACCATTATAGTTACTTCCATATAAAGACATTGAACCAACAAAAACATGGATGCCTCCTTTCTAATTAGTCTCTTGGGCCGAGCCAGGATTCAGGAGTTTTTTTTAATGCATAATAAGTAGGTCAACATTTCAGTAGCTCATCCAATTGCAATTCAGTTTCTGAGAGATTTACCTGCTTATTTTCTTTAGTGGCTTCTACAGAAATGGGATGAAGTAGTAGGAGAACATGAGTTGGTTAGACAGCATTAGGGGCAAGTAGGTAACTTCCTTTTTTAAAACAAGAATGTGTTATTGAAGGTAAGTAAGATGGCTGGATGTTGGGTTTGATACCAGTGGGTGGAGACCAGAGGATGTTCTCCTTGTGCCTGTGTGGGTTTTCTTTGAATTCACCAGCTTCCTTCCACAGTCTGAAAAACCTTTGTGTCAGGTTAATTGGAGTCTCTAAATCATGGAGTGTCACACTCAAGACCTATGCGGGCCAATTCTGGCTCTTTGGACCAGGAGTTCTCAAACTTTTTGGATCCAGAGACTCCTTACAGGGGAGAAAACACAATTCAGATCAGGGTAAATTACCAAATAATTTTGTTGTAGATATCTCAGTCCCTTCAAATACAAAAATCCAATGAATCTCTACAATATTTGCCAAGGGCTTAAATTTTTCCATGCCTACATCACATCAATGCAGTCATTTTTAATCGCACATCAAGAGAAATCTTAAACTTTCTAAAATGCTGCAATTTCTCACAATCACATTAAATTCCCCAAAATCACACAAAATTTGGTGACAAAAGCAAGAGATTTTAATGTGAAGATCTGGCAGGCACTGATACCTGTAATGCAGTGCTTGTTAATTGCAAACTAGGGCACATTGGTTTCGATATTGCTCTTTTCTCCACCCAAAATCTGTGGCACATTTCAGATCCTACTGCTCTGTATTTGGCCCCTGAGTGAAAATGAGCTGTTCTACATTGACGATAAGAATGAATGAGTGTGTACAACCCTGTACAAAATAAATCAGGTTAAAAAAATACCTTCCTTTATTAGGACATTTGGAGTCCAAGACGTTTTATGGGGTTGTATTACATTATGTAATGCTATTCCATCCAGTTCTTACATTTCAACCAACACACTGCATTACGAATCCCACAAAGAGTAATGGGATACTCTACTTTTCTTTGAATGTTATTGTGTGTACTTTCAACAACACTCCTTATTTCAGCTAAAAAAGAAAAAGCCTTTCAGTTCTTTTCAAATACAGATGCAAAACACCCTAAAGGTACAACTGAATGAATCTTACATAGAAATAAAAAAGCGACCCCTGGGATAAAGCCTGTCTTAAATGCATTCTCTGTGGAACAAGAAAGTAGCAGTGACCACGCAGAGAGGATGCAAGATAATCCCAAACCATGGGAAATAATTTTGTCATTTCAATGAAAAAAAAAAATATTGACAAAAAATATTCTCTCCTTTCCACTTGTTATGTAACTTTAACCTTTGGCTGTGGCTCCGGTGGACAATTAGCTTTAAATTAGGAAGCCAGTGGTTTCTTTAGACCTTAATTGCGAATGACCTCATTCATCAGTGATTTGGTAGAATGTCAATTCTGATGAAAGAAAACCTAACGTTCGCCCCTTCCAGATGTGTACTCATGATTTAGGCTCTTGTTTTGCTCAAGAGATGATGATGATGATGGAAGCAAAGATAAAGGACATCATTTTTTTGTAACCGTTGCCACAGCAGACAAACCGAGCATCACCTTGCTGTTGAACATCCAAGAGTGAAACCTAGTAACTAAAAATGTCTGTCCCAGTTACAGAGGAAGCATCTTTTCTGCTTCCAAACCCAGTAAAATGCACAGTCTCTGTGTGTTAGCCGATTCAAAAATCAAGGTCAGGCTCAGGCAGGGGTTTAGAATGACTGAAGAAGCATCATGCACGCTAAATGCTCTACAACAGGGGTGTCAAACTCATTTTAGTTCAGGGGGCAAATACAGAGCAGTTTGATCTCAATTGGGCCACAGATTTTATGCGGGAAAACAAGTTATTTTAACATTATTGTGTCCTAGTTTTCTACGTATACATGAAATACAAAATATTTAAGAAACCGACAATATCCAAGCAATAAGTGATAGATATCAGTCGCAACAGAATCTTCACCTTAAGTTTCCCAGATTTTGTGACCAATTTCTATTTAATTAAGGGAGATATGTCAAAATTTGATCAAAATTGGAGGATTTTGTAAGAAATTTGAGTTTTTAAAAATTAATACAATTACGCAATATAAGCACAGGAAAATTTGTGAGCCTCTGCAAATATTATTGAGTTTCATTAACACAGTGATTTGTGTTTTCTCTGTCATTTTTACATACATTCTCCTGCGGGTCGAATTGAATGCGCCAAAGGGCCGAATTAGGCCCCCGGGCCATGAGTTTGACACATATGCTCTACAACTTCTGTTATTGCACATGCAAGTAGCACTTTAAGTCTTTTCAAATTAAAATTTGTATTAATCTCTGCTAACTGTATCAGCGAGGTCACACAATATTTAAATTGATGCCTTTCAATCACATATACTACTTTTTACAGATATTCTTCCCCCATCACAACAAACCACAGTTTCTCATTTCTACCTCTTACTTCTTTCCATTGACCATCTCATCTCTCACAGGGACTCACCTTGGGCAGTGATGCTCTTGAACCTGAACTCTGTGTAGTCATGGTCAGCACAGTGGTGATGCCCAAACCAACTCTGGCAGGCGCAGCATCCATGTTGATCCAGAAAGACACCCACGACAGGATGACGATGAGGAGGGAAGGGATGTACATCTGAATCAAGTAGTAACCCATCTGACGCTCAAGGTGGAACTTGACCTCAATACAGGTGAATTTACCTGCAAACACATGACTTGATACATTGACTGTTTTTAATCTAACGTGGTCATTTTATTCAGTTTTCATTTGGGCATGGAGAACATTGTATAGATGGGTTTCCACTCCCATGCGTCACCATCTTGTGTGTCGCTGTAAACTCTACGGGTACCAAGGCACTGATTTTACCCAATTTTAGCCATGTGTCATGCCGCATACATGCGTTGTGTGGGGTTGCTCAAACAGAGCGAAGCCAGGGGAAAATACGACAGTTTTATTGCATTTCTAAAATAATAACTAATTAAGGAGAACAAACAGAACGTTTGTCCACGGAACGTAGAAACAAATGGCTAGCCATCGTCAACAGGAAAGGTTTCCGACCTGACGCAAAACAGAGACACAATAAACTCTGTAGCGATCATTTCATCACAGGCAAGTGTAAATATTATAGATCCATCTCTTGTCGGCCCGCCTAGATGTTATGATGTTTTCATATGAATACACAACTTGTATGGTTACGTTATCATTCAGGCTGCACACCGTTGGAAAGCTACGATTCTTGCGATTGAAGCCATATAAACCATTTAACTTTCCAACAACCACAGCCGAAGCTATCAATGCTATTGTCAGATTATTCTAAAAGTACAGTAATACGTCATCTTACCTTTGAAACCTCATATTGACCAGGTGAAAAACAATAGTCAATCCTGTTAGCGACACGCGTGTGTGGACCTTTGACAAGCTATGTCCTGGCCCGCCCCCCAAAATGATTTTGTCCCCCAAGATCTCTTAAAAAATAAATACTTGAATCTATTTCTATTACAGTCAAAATGATCATATTTTTGAATTTACAGGAAAAAAGTGTTTTTCTTCAATCCTAATTATTTGTTGCCTCAAGATGTCTGAAATAAAAGATTAAACAGCTCTACAAATTCAATATGGCTTGAGACTTTGTTGATTATCTTTTTGACTAGATTAATAATAATCATAATATCTTGTCAAGCACTGACTTCAGACAAGAATTAGAAAAAAAAGGTTATACAGACCACATAATCATCACAACTTACCCACTTTGCCCATATCTTCATATAGGATATGCTACATTAGATGTTCACAACGTCATTTAGGTTTTTTTTGTTGTTGATTTCACTCAACTTCTGTAAATACCTCGCTTTGCAAGTTGCATTCAAACTATCGCCGTAGATTGTTTGTTCATTTTGGATATTTTTGATCTTTTGAAAGCTTTGGGGGACAAAAATGTATTGTCAACAATGAAAGTTGCCACACAAGAGGGCGGACCACGGAATTGTGGGAAATTTGTGATGATGTGTCATTGGAAACCCATCTATTGACAAATTTAACCCTCCTATTACCCTCAAATATTAGTAACACATTTTACCACTAGGGTCAATCTGACCCCAGGGACATTTGCCTCCAGAAAATGATTTTCAGAAAATTGTTGACCAGGCACTTTGTTTATTTGTTGAATCCATAAATAACCCCTTGATAATGAAACTTTGACCTGCTCTGCAGCGCCACCAATAGGCCAAACTTTTATATTAGAATGAATTTATCTTGGAAGAGTTTTCATACAAATCGTCTTTAAATTTACTGAAAACATATGAATCCTGTTGGTTGTTTTCTGCGGTTATATTCTTTTTTTGTTTTTTGGTTTGAACTGGATAAAGGGAACTACTAAAGTCCTTGCGGGAATACCCCGCCTTCCACAGCGTGTGAAATATCAGGTCTACTTTGTCAGGTGTAATTAGGAGAATTCATGTAAAATGAAGCAATAGAAAAAAAGTTGACTACTATTTTTTTAATCATAAACACTGAAAAGTGTCAAATTTACCACATATTAGGAGGGTTAAAATCAGCCAGGGGGACGTTCACAACGTCAAGAACATTTTCGGACAGTTTTTGATCACTGAAGAACATGTGTGACCAAAAGAAGCCTGTGAATAGATGTTCAGATGAAGCAGCAGTGTATGTACTGCACCTGTGTTGTAGTACTTAGTGCAGTAGCCTAAATCCATCTCATCCTTCAGCACAAACTGTGGCAGGGTGAGATCATCAGCCACTTGTACGGGGTTCTCAGACAGCCACTCAAAGATCAGGTCATTCATGGTGTAGCCGACTGAAAGACGTCACAACAAAAGGACACATTCAATGAAGAGACACGACATATACGTGTTACATCTTTTACAGAATGTATTATTCAGACTCATTTGAGGTGTATTTCATGGGTTTCAAGAAATCAAAGGACCATTTCACTGTTTCCAACTTTGGTCATTTCTGTATTACAATTGTTTTACTTTTAATTAAACAAAGAAGCCATTCTTTCCATCTTCTTTTTAATGCCTTCTCTCCATATGAAATAAAAACTTGTCGAAAACATATATTTGTTATTAGGGCCAGGGTCAAGCAGCTGAAATATGTTGATCATAAAAATTCTTCAGCACAATAATAAAATGTACAACTACATTTAGAGTAACATCTAAATCCTAACAACTTTATTAATAAAAAAAAATAATAATTTAGATAAAACCTTTTTTTGAAGTTTATTACATAAAGCTGACATTACACTGTCATCAAAATCAGAATCAGAATTCCTTTATTAATCCGAGGAGGAAATTACTTTTGTTACAGCCACTTTATGAAAACTAAAATCACAAATAAAGGAATAAAACGTTTCATAAAGACGAAAGAAAGAATAAATGTTAAATACGTGTATAATTAAGTAAAAGACTGTTAAAGATAAGGATCAGTTACACACACATTACAGGAGTAAAAAATAAAGTAAGATAGATAATACTAATAATAATACAAATATACAATATATATACAAATATGATACAGATATTTACAACAATCAAGCTATGAGGTTACAGTGATGAATTAGACAGTTATTATCTGTCATTAGCATGAGTAAGGTGTCATGAAGGCTGCCATTAAGTGTTGGTCACTAAATTATGACTTCTTTCGCTAAATTATGACACCTTAGGAGCTGTGTTGGTATGTTGGTAACATGACACCATATGCATGCTAATGACAGGTTTCATGTCATATTAATGACAGCGTAATGTCAGCCTTTTGTATAAAACCGTAAACTTTAAAGTACGACACACCTTTAAATCTCTACAAGATTAATGTTTTCTCATCAAATTAAGTCACTTTCTGCATATTCGCTTCAAAATTGGCACCACCTTGTTTTTAACTCTCCTCACTCATCTAATGTTTATGACATCATCTTGGTACCATAGTGTAAAACCTGCTTCAGAACAAAACAAAACAAACAAGAATAATGAGGTAGAGAGAGAGTAAATGTAAGTCAGAAAACTGCTGTAGTGTAATGTCTCTCTGCCCATGCATCTGTCCAGCCACAAGCTATCGTCTCGCACCCTTTTTTGCCCCAGTAAAGGTCACACACAGCACTGCCTCCGCTGGGTTGTCATGACTGTTGTAAGGTTAGAATATATGGGGAGACATCTGTTTGATATGGGGGAGATGTCATTATGTGCTCATGCACGGTGCACGCTGATTAGTGTGCAAAGATTGGAACTCAGTGGAATATAACTGGGCTTCATTTTGCAAGTTTAATGATGCATTGGGACAGTCTATAGTTATTTAGCTTAATACAAACTCATATATACAGTATGTGTCAGGGTTGGGGTCAATTATAATTGTAATCTGGTAATTGCTAATTAATTGTACTTCTCGGAATTAAATTGAAATTGTAATTGAAAAAATGTGTCGCAATTGTAATTGTAAATAAATTGTAATTGAGTTCAGATAATTTACTTTGTAATTGTAATTGACTTCAGATCATTGTAATTGGCATAAAAATCTTTTAAAACTGTAAGTTGCAACGTAATAAAATGCAAAACTAGGCAACAGTGTTGTAGTTCTATGGTTTAAACATAGGCCTATGTAGTGAATCATTATTAAAATATGTTTCATGTCAAGTTCATCCGTTAGTTCTCTTGAGGATCATTATACCATTTAAAAGAAAATTGAAATCTAGGGGTAGAGTGACAGAAAAAAGGCTCAGACACCCACACAAAAAATATTAATACCAATATTTTTATTGATTAGGAAGCAGAACAAGGTAATCAAGAGATGAAAAATTAATTGGATGATAGATAATATTTTTTTAGGTATTTTACAGCTGATTTAGGACATGAATCAAAATGACCCAAGAAAGCCAAGCTTTTTTTTAAATTTTTCATTAAAGGCTCACTAATTGTGATTAATTGTCATTGAACTTTAGTAATTTAGAACGTAATTGTAATTGACTTTCAGAGAAAAACAATAATTGTAATATTAATTGTAATTGGAAAAAATGTGGGTCAACATAATCGTAAATGAGTTGTAATTGAACATGGATAAATGAAGACAGAATTGTAATTGAATTTAAAAATGTAATTAACCCTAACCCTGATTTTTTTTTTTTAAAGGTTGCATTCTCTCTCACAGCTGCCTAATTATAGGTATATTAAAAATGTAAAATGCATGCTGTATGCAGCAAACACAACAGGCTGTACATTCACATATCTGAATAATACTGGGTTCCTTTAGGGCCTGAGTTACACACACATTAATTATTCACAATGTTATGCCAAACACTGCAACAGTAGTCTAAAAACACCACAGCTAGTATTAAACAAAGAAAAAAACACACACACACACACTTTGTTCATGAGGAGATTTCACTGTCACTGCCACATCCTGTAGCAGCAACCAAGGAGAATACCAATGCTTGCACAGATAATGAAATGGTTTTCTGTTCTCCTGCCAGACGTGGCTGAAAGATGCCCAAAACACAACTTGGCATAGTTCAAGGTCCAATGAAAATAAATTTATGAGCTCCAATGTCCCGGATGTCTCAGTAAAAGGGAAACGTCATGACTCACATGTCTTCTTTTTCTTGGGTTTCTCTTCATTCTTTGGTTTTATTCAAAGTTCTTTGAATGCAGCAGGAGATAGTCAAGCTTCTCAATTGCTGCCCCGGTCTTGCTTTTCACTTAACATTAGGTTACAAAGTAGAAAGGAGGTAACTGGACAATGATGGCTTGAGGCAAGTAAAGGGGTATAAGCTGCATATATTAGACTTTGATGTGGCAGAGTTCTTTGGTTTGGCTCTATTTATATAACTGAGCCTGTGGCATAAAAATGAGAAAAGAAGATTGGCCTTGGCTTTCTTGAACCCCCCCACAGATAACTCATTTTTTTTAGTCCAGATTTCCCCTCTTCTCTCCTATTTTTCAGTGTTGAACAGATGGTGCAGCCAAAGCTCCAGGAGTGGTAGAAAAACTGTTAATATCCTCTGAGCATTATGCTGCAGCCAAGGTGAAGGAACCCTAGGGTGGTTTACTAGCACTTGTCAACACCAGACAAGTATTCTCATCGGGGTTTTAATCAGAAACCATTACATCTCTTTTAATGACAGTGCAATGTGATACATAGGTGAAGGAACACATCTGCTTTCCTGAATGTCTCCTCAGCTCACCTAAATTTAACACAATATCTCAATTTTCTATTGAATGACTTCATGCTTCCTCTGCGTCACCCTTAAATTTCTTTGTCTTTGTGATAAGAAAATGGGTCACGTTTGGGCAGAGGTTGGATCACATATAATAAAAGAGACGCAGAATTACAGTTCTATTATTTATATCTTAGAAATTGGTTTCATGAGAGCAGGAAGTATCTCTGCTATAGGCTGTGAGGGCCTGAGACAGGCTAACATATATCTTCTCCTGTGGTTTATTGGTCTAAAGGGTTTCAAATGCATGTTTTTGCAATGGTTTTCAATCTTTATTATACTTTTGATGAATCTGTAAGGGGGAATAAAGGGGAGAGTTGTTTGGGGCCCATCTATAAAGTCAGCAAAATTATGGTCCATTGTTCTATGAATCTGTGATAATCACATTTATTTATTTATCTGAATAATATCCACTGTTATCCACGAAGTTCATTATTATTTGTGCCATATTATATAGTCATCTTAAAGATGTAAATCCCTATTTTAATTAGGGGTGTCCCGATCCGATATTAATATTGGATATTGGTCCGATATCAGCCAGAAAACGATTATCGGATTTTATCGGACTGCATCTAAAATCTCTGATATATTAAAATACTTCAATTTTAGAATACTGTAGATATTATATTGAAGGTTAAAATGTATGGAATGGGTCTGTTTTTCTCATACCTACTGTTGCTGACTATTGTTCTCTGTTTGAGTAACATCACTTGATCAAGCCTTTTCTAACATCCCACACTACAAAATAAGTAATAAAAGTATGTATGATTCATGCTGATATCGTATAGGATTGATATCGATATCGGCCAATACACAAGGACAATGCAATGGGTAAAAAGTGACCAAAAATGGTGGAAATGGGATTTTAAAAACCATACAAATTGGTTAAAAATTAAAAGTGGCAGAAAACATTAGTTTAAACTGGCAAATAATGGGCATGGCAAGAAGTGAATGTGATTAAAATGGAAAAAAAAATAAGCGTGAAATATGGTGAAAGAGGTTTAAGTGACAATGATGGGTGAACATATGCGACATTAGGTGGGAAAAGTGGTGGAAAAGAGCCAAAAATGTCTTGAAAGTGGAAAAAATTTGCAGAAAAGGCATTTAAATTTTATGGAGAAGTGGCAGAATTTGGAATATTGTAGCAAAAATGCATTAAAAGGAGCAAAAATATGGTAGGAAAAAAGTGATGTGAATGGACCTTTCACACAACTTCCGTATTTTGTACCGGAAATATGCAATCGTTGTGGAAACCTACTTCCTATTGCGGTAAGGGCAACAGGTAAACTACACAGATGGCGCAAGCAACAAGCAAGAGTTCTAATAAAGTACCAGGCTGTTGTATAGCCCGAAAGCAGCCTTATCTATTGTTCCACTCCTTTCCTGTAAACGGTGAAGCTAGATGAAAATGGGTTCAGGCTATTCGGTGGGATGAAACTTGTGCTGAACCTTGTTGTTAAATGAAGAAACCTTCAAACCTGCAACCTTTAAACAAGTTAAGTTACCTTTAGCAACATTTGTAAGAATTTGCCATTTTTCAGCATACTAAGATACACATTTAAGATGAGGTTCATGGTTTTATCAAAATGAAATGTAAAATATAAGAGAGTTTACATTTACATTTGGCCCGCAGGACGATATTGTTTGAAGTGAAATTACAGAATAGTTTTTGTAAATTACCATATACGTATTAGATAAAATACAATGGGGGTTGCAGTACTATATTATTTACAGTAATATTGACTTGCAATTTTATTTTTCAAAAAACATCGAAAATTCTTGCTAATTGTCCCACAGAATCCGGGAAAATTATGAGAAAATGTGTTGGAAGTCAAGGAATTTTCACCAATTGCTTAAGATTCAGGGGTTTTCTTTGAATTTCTGCATTTTCCTTCAAAAAACATAACTTTATCTGGTCCGGTCCATGCCCTTGAGGTCAAACTGGGTCGTATGTAGCCCTTGAACTAAAATGAGTTTGACACCACCTGTATTAGAGTATTAGCAAAGTTATGTAGTTTGTGAGACGGGCTAAAGGCAGAAAGCAGGAAGTCATAAAAAAATTTAAAGAGAAGATTGAGACAAAAAGGATAGGAAGATGGAAAACTCACAGCTTTCCAGCTGCATGGTGCAGGTCTGAATGTCCATGGGAAAATTCTTCAAGTCCATAGGACAGGACAGAGTCAGGGTCAGCCTGAAGCAGGAAAGCAGATTGGAAGACAGAAAGTAGCCAGCAGAGGTGTTAAAAAGCCACTGAAACACAACAAGAAAAGCTTCTTTACCAGATTACAAGAAGGAGGAGAAAACTTTAATAAAAGTTGTTTTTTTTTCCCCTTGATTTCAGAGTTTATAACAAACTTTTTCAACGCAATAAATAAATAGCGACATAACATAGCAACAAAACACCAAAGTGCAACAAACCCCCTTCGGCTTGATTCCTCATTTGATCACTGAATTCACATCTGTAAAAGCAAAGTAATTACTAATGCCCTCCTGGGTTTCTGCTGAGATGTTGATGTATTAAGACCTCCAAAATTCTCAGAAAGGAAATAGAAAGAGTGAGAGAGGCACCTAAGAGTCAGCCTGGAGAAAAGTTGTTTTATTATGTGATACAAAGCCTCACTCAGAGGCAAGACGATCAGGTACCGCACACACACACAGTTACCTGGTTACCGGTGAAGGAATCTCGACAAAAGAACAAATAATAGATTAAATTAATTTATTAGATTGTCCAAAGAGTGCCGGGAAATAATGACTGAAAACTATTGAATAATCCTTTGAAATTGTAAATCATTTCCTGGTTTTCCACAAAACTTTAAGTTAATTTTCTTTTGATGTACGCTTCGTTATTCTAGTATGATGAATATCATTGCATGATGGCATACAGTATATACTGCAATGATACTATGGCAAAGTTAGTGACAAACAGCTCTCATTGATTAGCAATTTTAAAAACGGCTCAGCAATGACTATATTTTCTATGGTTTCTAAAATCAATTTAATCATTTTACATGAAATAAAAGTGAATATTTTGGGGGGGAAATTGAGTTTAAAGTTGCTAAACACAAGCAGCTGGAAGGACGTCATAAGTAGCCCTGATGGTAAAGCGCAGACTCTGTGCTTCCATGGCCCACACCTCTCTCCAGCTGAGCCTCCTCCTCTCCACATTGTCCCACTGTGTCCACTGTCCTTGTTTGCCAAGGGAGACTGCCTTGGCCCACCTTGCAGCCTCCTCCTGACGGCGTACTTCTCCCACTACCATCTTCCTCCGTGTCGATGCAGTTGCCTTGCTCCATGCTGGTTGGCTGGTATTTAAGCCAAGGCCTCCTCTTCCAAGCTGAACAATCCCCATAATATCAGCATGTCTGAGAGCTGATGTTGCCTCCTCCCCTGCTGTTGCTTGAGTCCATTTGCGCCCAGTAGCTAAGGTTGGTGCGTTGTTTCTCACCACTTTGTCTTTGGATTCATTCAGTGTCATATGTAGTCTGGTGAGGAGCAACTTGTGCACATCATCTCCATAAAGGCCTATGTTGGTGAGCAATCACGGAAGTCCAAGCCACTTTTTGATGTACGCTGTGACTCCTCTTTCAAGCTTATCTACTGTTGATTTGGGGACTTCATACACTGCAAGGGGCCACAGCACCCGGAGTGGGAGACCAAATTGAAGGCACCAAATCTTTAACTTCCTAGGTAGCTGGGTATTATCGATGGGCTATAGGCCAGTGCTGATGTCCTTGCGCAGCTGTTGTACCTGTCCTTCAGGCTTGCATCGTAGCACCTTCCGAGGCTTTTGATTGGCTGTTCAATAACTGTGGGGATTGGATCATCACCAATGAAGAACTTCAAGTCAGCAAGCACTCCTTTCACCACTGAGATGCTGCGTGACTTAGATGACTTGATCTTCATACGGGCCCAACTGATGTTCTCCTCCAGTTTCCTGAGCAACCTCTTGGTGCATGGGATGGTGGTGGTCAGGGTGGTGATGTCCTCCATGTAGGCTCTGAGAGGAGGAAGATGCAGACAAGAGCCGACCCGCTGTCCACCTACAACCCTTTCTGAGGCTCGAATGATGATCTCCATCACCATGGTGAATGCCAGAGGAGATGATGCCTACTTCCAGGCACTGCCATGAGGTGGTGAACTCAGTGGTTGAGAAGCAGAACTGTAAGTCTTGAAAGTAGGCTTTAACTATAGTTGTGATGATGTTAGGGATATGGAAGAACCTGAAAGCAGTCCAAAGGAGTTCATGGGGCACAGAGCCAAAGGCGTTAGCAACATCCAGGAAGATGACATGGAGATCCTTTTTCTCCAGCTTCGCCACTTGGATCTGGTGCCAGATCATGCTAGAGTGTTCCAGGCAGCCAGAGAAGCCTGATACCCCTGCCTTCTGTACAGTTGTATCAATATACTCATTTCTTTGTAGGTACTCGTCCATCCTCTGTGTAATCTTCCTCCATCCACAGGCACATATCTGTAGTGTGTGGCCTGCTGTTGCGTCAGTAGCTTTGACAATTGCTGTGGTGTTCTCTTGCACTGTGCTTATGTTACTCATAGTCGTTTCCGGTCCAGTCGTTACCATGTTGTCAGCCGATGAGTCTTCTTCCGCCCCCGCTCTCGCAGACTCTGGGGGTATTCTTTTACATTGACTTTTTGTAGCTGCGACGGGTGTCTCTGACATGCTGCAAAGCATGAGAGACTACAGTCATGGGCAGCTAACTCATGACTGTCCCAATAAACTTCAATATTAATATGTTTAAAATAAGTTTAAATATGGAATTTTCAGTTGTTACCTAAGCTACAGAATATTACATTATGGCAACACGAATAAGGAATAGTTAAACTATTATAACAGTCAACACTCATTTTACACTCAAATGAATATGAGATAGAAGTTCATAAAATCAATTTTTCCTATTATTTCTCTTACTTCTGCTGTCAGGTGTGAAGAAAGAAGTCAAACTAAAAGCAAAAAGGTTTTGAAGTTTTTTTTTTTTTTGGCTTCAACCAACGGAAAATGGGGCCGTGACCCAATTCTCAACCCACAATTTTAAAACCTCTTTTCTTTGGCAACAGAAATATAAGGTATAGCAGGCATGTAGGTAGCTATCCTGTTACTCGGCTGACATTCTTACTATTTAGTGATGTGATAAAATACAAATCTGTTTTTTTCTGTCTTTGTTTTGGTGACAGCAGGGAAGCAAACAAAGCATAGCAAGGTGAAGCCAAAAGGCCGATTCAAAGACCTTTCTTCACACGTGAGTGAACAACAATGACAAAAAAACATCTTAGCTTTCAAAAACTGTTGGTATTTTCCCCAATAGGGAAAATATTGATGAGATACAAAAACTTAAAGTCCATAGGTGACACGATTGGTTGGAAACGTGGACATGATCATGGATTGCCTCCTATTTTAAATTGACAGAAACAAAACCTAAACTGCACATGTCCTTAAATAGTGTTCATGTTCTGCACTGAAATATTCACTTACATATTTACTACAGCTGGCATGATAAAAGCATTTGAGATCATTGGGAGGAATTACATAAAAAGGCTTACGATGAAAACAAAAGGCCATGAATTGAAACATCAGTTAGGATTTTATTTTAGTTGAGAAAAGGGATGATATATCTTTTTTGATTTGACAAAATTTGCAGGAAAATTCGATTAACTAAAAAAATCAAGCTTTAACATACTCAGAGAAGAACATACCTCGCGTTTAGGAATGGGATACTCAGAGTTTCCCTAATTTGAGACCGAATATACTCAGAGTTTGAACATAACCTGCTTTATGGAATACCCCTCTGTTTAGGATTTATTTCAGCAGTTTTCTGGTCCTGCTCCTGTTTTCATACAGTCTGTGGATGTTTCAGCCTGTAAAAAGGTGCTCACGCTGTAGTTTTGTTTTATGGTGTCACGATAAAAATAGTATCCAAATATATATATATATATATACACACATAATTTCTGAAAAGAGATAAATGAAATGGAATAAATCATCAATAAATTCTAACTCAGTACCACCCAGAAGCTCTGCTGTTAAAATGCCTGAATAGACTATATTTCCAGTTACCTGATGCTGTAAAGAACACTTCCATCTTGGAAAATCCGCAGCAGTTTGTTATCAGTGGTGACTTCGTGGAAATTGGCTCCCTTCTCATTTGCAAAGAACAGATCGGGCTTCCAGATGGAGTCCAACATGGATGGATCCAGATCAAGGGAGTCGTCTGGGTATTCTCTGTAGGCCAATCGTGGGTCATTCCATTTCTGCCGTAGAAATACATTAAGCCTATAGTCCTGTGGAGGAAATGACACAGTAGTTAGATGAGAATTGAATGTTGGCTGTGTGTATGTGTGTTTATGATATTATTGTACAACACAAATATAGTTTATTGCAAAATATATAATCATTTTATTAAGTGTATTTTCCCCTTTTTTTAATTCAGTAATGTTTTTACTTGTTATTAATACAATAACACATTTTAGAGACTATTTACCCTAAAACATAGCCTGCAAGTCATCCTAATCTCCTTCTATGTTTCAATGTTTAATACAGACTATTAGTCTGGAAGTGCTTACAAGGCGTTTGGGTTATGAGGGCGGGACAAACACGCGCAGAGTAACCAATCGAACAAAGAGCAGACATGACGCGATGAACAACACGACAAGCGTCTACACAGTGGCGTGTAGTACGGTACAGACTTACGGTTTTAAATCCTCTTCTTGTTGTGGTTTCAACAATATATCCAGAGCAGAGCACAGCTCCGAACGACTTCTCCATGGTGGGCGCCATGTTTGTTTTGACACTGCTTTTTCTCTACTGCGTATGAGTGAGAGTGAGATTTTTTAATCATTTTATTGTTGATTTAATGTTTTTATTGTTGTTTTTTTGCACTTCCAGAGACTTAAGTGACAGACACTTAAATCTCCTTTGATTTATTAATTTTTTGACCAAATCTTATTTAATTTGGGAAGATTTTGTGGAATAACTTGAGAAAAATTGAGTCGTTTCAAACTGAATTAGTTTATAATTTACATAATGATTCATGTCTTCGCTGTCACTTTCACTTTCTTCTGCGGGCCGAATGGATGCTCTGAAGGGCCGGATTTGGCCCCCGGGCCTTGAGTTTGACACTTGCCATAGATCAGTGGTTCCCAAACGGTGTGCTGTAGGATTTTGTGACAACCATACATTATTGCAATACAGTTTTTAAATATTTCGTAAATAAATATTTCATGAGTAATATAGTTGTCTTTGTCACATTTTATTTGGCATTAGAAAATAATTATGCACATTTCCAATATTGTACATGATATGAGTGATAACACGTGTTATAAGGGCTATTTTGCACAATAGGTGTGCCTTCAGATTTTTACTTGTCCTTTGGTGTGCCTTGAGCACAAAGAGTTTGGGAACCTTTGCTGTAGATGATGTGTGGTTTCAAAATAACGGGATGTGGGAGGATAATACATTTTTCCGAGGTGGCACTTTCACCTTTACAGATCAAGATATTACAAATGTGGATGAGTGAGTGAGTGAAAGAACGAATGTTGGCTGGTTCAGTCAGTTTTCTATTATTGGTGATGCTAGCCAGGCCAAGGACTTGCTGTGGACCCACACTTCCTTGCAGCTAACGCATATCAGGGACTAATTCAACTGACTTCAAATGGGTTCAAAGGACTGAGCTTTGTTGCCCATTCCTGTTCTTTCTCTTTCTCTTTACAACAGCACACACACTGACATCATTAGTGATGTCGCACTCTGGCTAATCCGACTGCAGGGACGACCCCAGGATGCTTCCTCAGAGTCCCTCAAACTCCTGCTTGCTGTATTATTGTGCTGACCCAGCATTCACAACACTGTAAATGCACACTAAAGGACCTGCCATTTTCCCAACCACCTCTCATTCATTTCACCAATTTTTCATTTTAATTGCAGAGTGGACAGTTCATTATCAGTGTGTCAGTGACCCGTTGGTCTCTGAAGGTTGCAGCATTATGCTCCAGGAAACAGAAATGAGAGCACGGCTTCAGCACAAAGAGCTTTTTTTTTTTTTTTTTTTTTTTAAAAAAGCAGAGAAACATAATAATGTTGAGATACAAATTATTACCTGATCTTTAGATATAACAATAGAAGACTTAATGTCATTTCAGTGACATTTACTTTATATGTGAGAATAACCTGAAACTTCTCTTACCATCGTAGTTTCTGTAATCGACCCAAAGCTGTTGATGAAAATATTACAGGTGACATTCACTGGTGGGCCTGAAGGGGAAACACAAATATCACACTTGTTATAAGATCTTTGTGGCTGATTTTATTTATTTATTTTAAACACACACACACACACACACACACTTGCACGCACACATACACACAAAAGTATAATGGGTTGGCAATTTTTAAGTTGCACGTGCTAAAATAAACTAAAATTTTGCAAAATTTAGCAACAAACTACATTTACGAAACATATGTGAATTTTTTTAAAACAGATTTACAGCAATACTGATGAAATTTGTGTTATTTTTTTTCTCGTAAAAATAATGTTAAACCTAAATGTTAAATCTAAGTATAAATGTTAATATTAAATCCAAATTTAAATCTAGTTGCTGATTGTTAAATCTAAATATTACATCTAAATGCTAAATCTAAATGATGAATTTACATATTAACTAAATATTTAGTTTCACCAATGACGTTTAGATTTAACACTTAGACTTAACATTTAACATTTAGATATAGATTTAACACTTAGACCTAACATTTAACACTTAGACTTAACATTTAACACTTAGACTTAACATTTAACATTTAGATATAGATTTAACATTTAACATTTAGATATAGATTTAACATTTAACATTTACATTTACCATCCAGATTTTGATTTAACATTTAACATTTAGATATAGATTTAACATTTAACATTTACATTTACCATCCAGATTTTGATTTAACATTTAGCATTTAGATTTAACAGTTAGATTCAGATGTATTATTTAACATTTAGATTTTAACACTTACATTCTATTTTTATGAGAAAAAAACATCACAATGTTCACAAATACTGTATTGCTGTAAAACTGGTCAAAAGTAACATTTTAAAAATTCACTTTTTTTTTAAACGTGGTTTGTTGCTAAAAAGTTGCTGCTCATCTTAACATTCGCAACTTTACAATCAGTGCCTCATAAAGTAAACCATAGAATAAAGATGGAGTAGCTACTTTTGATGTGCTCAGCTTGCAGCAAAAACAGCCGTAACAGCAGCTTTTACACTCAGCTCACTGAAGTAATAAAAGGTATTATCATAAGGAAAGCTTTATGTAAGACTTTCCATCATGTAATTATATGAACTGTTACTCACAGGTGGTCCAAATGCTCCTCCACTATGCATTGGCATCAATCAAAACTAGTTCTAATTAGCTAAACTAGCACAGCAAAAAGCAACAACAGCTTCTTCTTTTTGACAGAAATTCATGAACTTTCCCAACACAGATTTACTAATGCTTGGCTTTTCCTAACAGTCGACTTGTCTTGCAGGCAGCGTACCTTTGAAGTTGGGCCTGATCCGGGCATCGTATCCTGACGTTCTCCCCATGAGTTTGTCCAGGAAGTCGGATGGTGACAGCTGTGGTCCTGCCCTGTTGGGGGGCTTTATCTCCTCCTTACAGGAGCTCAGTCTGGTGTCACCCAGGGACAGAAACAACAAATAATGCGAAAAAGAGGAAAATTAAGCAACAGTGGAGGAGGAGGGCGTGCATGTGAGGTAGAAAAAATGGAGGTGCAGAAAAAAAACAATAATGAAGTTGGAATGAAATAGAAAGCCAAGATCAATCAGCCAGTCAGCCATCAGCCAAAATACCATGAGGTGCCAGGGGAAATGAGGGTGAAAAATGAAGTCTGAATAACTTAAAACGTATTGTGGCACGAACTACAGAAAGGGAAAAAAAAGTAAAACAAAGGTAAACTTGCTTTTCTTTTATGCTTCCTGCTGCTCATGGCTGAGCAGGATAAAGCTAGACAGATTGATAGCTCAATTGTAATGCAATGAATGTCACAGCGGATAGAAGGAGAAGCTGATAGGAGCTGTGGTGAGGCTCAAGCAGCCACTGACAGGAATAACCTACACACCTGAGAGAGAATAAAGAAGGGACACCGTGGGAAATGTTCAGAAAAGGCCGAGGCGGAGGATAAAAACACTGCACTTCAGGAATAGAGTTCTTGGTTCATATACTCAATGTGATGTGTCCTTTTGAAACACCGCACAAAACTACTGGGTTTGGATACAACAGCACAGCGTTCAGGGTTTATCATGATCTAAGTCTCGGAAGTATATGAGTGGCAGGTTCAATCCTCTCTCCAAGGTCTAGCTTTGCTGATGCTCTGTGATCTCTGGAGTCAGGAGGGTGTGTCTGTGGAGGCAGAGGTTGATCCCTCCATTCTTTGGCCCCTGAGCTGCACCCAGTCACAATAATTCAAGCGTTAGAAACTGTAGAATAGAATATTGCATGCATTATTGCAGGGAGTTTTTGAGTTCAAAACACGCCATTTTTACCTGAGTTGGTAATAGCCTAGAACTGCATTAGGCATTAGAAAAACACATTTTGCTAACCTAAACATTATTTATTCAAAGAAAAACAGTAAATGATGATCAACATCAAGCCTCTATTTGTGGAAAAATTGTTTTCTCAAAAGTAATTTAACCAAGTTACAAAGAATGCGCTAGATATAAAAGTAAATCATTTATTCAAATATGGAAATGTGATAGTTTTCTTTTTCTCTAATGAGCTACACTTTACAACAAGGTGTTGCGGACCAGCGTAGTACCTAAGAAGCACGTGTCAAGGTCAAGGCCCGGGGACCAAATCAGGGCCCTTTAGACCATCCAATTCGGCCCACAGGAGAAAGTAAAAAATGACAGAAAAAACATGAATTATTGTCAAGACAGCCACATTATTCAATTATTGATATCTCAGCCCTTCTAAATACACACATTCAAAGAAACTCCACAATATTTGGAGGATGGCAATTTTCCCACACTTTTATCATACTGTATGACTGCAGTGCAGTCATTTTAAGTCCCCAATTTTTTCAAAGGATTCAATTTTCCTCAAATTATTAAACACAATCAACCCCATATTAAATACAAATCGGTCACAAAATAAATGTAATTTAAAAGAGAAAATTCTGGAGAGACTGAAATTCGTCACCTATTGCTTGAGTATTTTAGGTGCCTTACATACTTTACGTATCATTTATACATTGTCCAAATTTGGGGGCAGAAATGTACTTTTTTTTTTTTTTCTGCCTAAAATCCGTAGGCCACTTAAGAGCTAACTACTTTGTATTTGGCTCCTGAACTAAAATGAGTTTGACACCCCTGATTTAAAGCAAAAATGATTGTATTCCAGATCCCACAATTGTTATAATATATATTGATTTATTTCACCAGATTGCCACTTCTCTTTTTTAAGGTCATATTTCACAGTTTGTCATTATTAATGGCAATTATATCAAGCTTTTATACACATTCAATATGAGCAACTCATCCCAGGTTAAGGTGCAATGTTCTATTCAGCCTGAAAAGGTAGCAAATCCTGAAAATATCAAAACATCTTTACAAGCCTGTAATCCCAAGTTAGAGACTAATTTTATCCTGACATGAAGAAAATATCATGTTCAGAGAAAACTTACCCCATTCCCATAGAAAATAGTCAAACTCAGATTTTAAAACCTCGAATTAAAAGAAAATAATGCCACAAACTTGAATTGTGTGTATCTTCTCATAAACCATTCCAGTCCACTGCTTCTTACTCCTTCACTCTGTTATGCTATCCTTGTCATTTTACTTTAGTAGCTCTCTTATCCTTCTCACTCACGTCACTTCAGAGGGATGGATTGATTGTCAGTCTTTCATATGCGGCGAGCGCACTGAAAACAAATGTCTCTCTTGGGTTCTGAGGATTTCATTATTCTCCATGGAAACAATAAAATACCCCATTTGGCCTTAAAGGGGATTTTCTCCCACAGGGGGTCACAAACATTTAAAGACAAATGATAGTGACATTACTCTTGTATATGACTGTTATTGACAGGAGAAGAATGATTCGCCCCCATGTGTGCATGTGTTAGTCGTGACTTTTGATTGGTCTTTGGATGTGACTGATGAAAGCAGTCTGCTGGATGACATCTCTTTTAGGAACGTCATAATGGGGGTTAATTGCAGTCAAAGTGCTCAGTCAGTCTCACCAGTGCACTTTAAGTACACATGACTCAGTGCTCCGCAGTCACAACTTCTCACCAAACACAGACTTTTACGTTACACTCTTGTGAAATACTGCCTGAATCTGTGGAGCAGAGTGAGTCATTTTGGATAAATCGCACTGAAGAAATGTCAGTTGTTCCGCACCACTTACAGTAAGTCATGTGTCTTGAAATAAAGTGAACGGCGTAGTCGAATGGTCGGTTAACCCTCAAGTAGCAACAATCCTGTCTCTGGACCAGGTTTGTGAACATTGGTGATTTTCAGCATTAACGACAGAGGGTTTAACACTGAGTTTGGCTTCTTGTACAATGTAGAGCACTGGTGGGAGTCAGGTTGCTGTTGCTGAGGGGGCGGGGCCTTGACTGTTTGCTCTAAAGCAGAGATGCCCAATGCGTCCATTGCAATCGACCGGTCGATCGGGGAGGCATTTTGTGTCGATCGCACACGTGGGCTGCAAGTCTTCATAAATGAATGAGAACGGCAAAGTCACGCATAACAGAAATGAAACCTAACAATTCCGCTTCTGATCACAATTTGAGGGGGGACTAACACACCAACCTGTTCATTTACAACCTTGAATAAAAAGTAGAAGAAGTCCCTCCGCTAGTCCAAAGGTGGTCACTCACAGCGGCGCTCCAGGTGCGCTCGACTATGAAAGCTCTGATGAGTGCGGACATTCTGTGCAAGCTCAGCTCCATCTACGTTACGGCTGAGTATGTTTGGGCCTTAATACTTCCAAAGATCGTTGATTGTTGTACGATAAAGACTGTTGCTCACTTTACATCTTTGACATTCCATAGTGTGTATACACGTGCTCATATCACCATGACGACAAAAAAGCACAGGCAGGAGGCTACTCAACGAAGTACAAGACAGCCAAATATTCTTCTTGAAGAAATGCACATTAGAGAACACATGGATAGGTACATCACATAACCAAGAGCAATATTCAATAAAATACCAAACATTACCAAATTAATGTATTTCTGTACATTAAAGCATAATTAAAAAGGGATTTTTTTTTTTTTGTTCAACCTTAAATCGAGCAGGTAGAACAGATTAAGAACACATTCTTATTCATAACTGGAGCATCAGAAAGAGAAGAGACTTGTTACTTAACACTTGGCAGTTATTAGTGCCATTAGATACCGAGCCAAATGACTCAAGTGGCACATCAGAACACATCCAAACTGAATGATGATGTTCTTGCTCTAAACGTGTACGTAATTAAGCTGTTCGTTGGTGTTTTTTTTAATGAGACTGACCTTTTCCTTCCTTCTGCATCTTTTTTATTTTAAGTCTCCATGTCAGACAATGGTTGAGAACACTTAAAGCATTGTTTGCCTCTGTTTTGACTGCCTTTCTCTTGACACCCCTTATAATTAACAAGTGCTTTTCATTGTTTGAGAAGGAAAACAGATGGGTTTTAGAGTGTGGCTGATCAGCCTTTTATGTTTTTATTACCTTCCTGTCCTTTATACAGTCCACAATATTTTTCTAAGTATGCCTTCAATCCTTAGAAATGTCTGTGCTAAATATGTCCACACTTGAATATTCACTCTTTCTACACTGAATAGAGAATCAAGGCACTTTTCATGTCAAGCCACCGACACCCAATGGCAACAAGAGAAAAAACATTGTTATGACAAACGCGTCAGGCCTGTGCTGTCAGCAGATCGACCATGTAGTGCAGCCAATCTGAAAAGCTAGTTAGCATTTGATTACTGTTTTACTCGATATGACTTTGAACAAAATTTTCATTCAGCCATTTATTTTAACCAAATTAATGGCTTTTTCCCCAACCGCGGGCAAGTGCATGTATAACCGACAGAGTAACAACATGTTTTGTTATCATTTCATACAGACAAAGGTGGCAAGCTGCTTTTTCCGTCATGGTTGCCTAGTTTTTCAATTTTTTCTCAGAGAAAAAGCCTCCGTGGCAGCAGACAGGTGTTTGGGATTAGGAGCTAATGTGTTTACAGTGGTGGGTGTTTGAGAAATGCAATATCAAATGCTGGCTGTGGTCGATACCAGTTCATGACCGCTACATTGTGACAAGGAACAACTGTTATAACTCCAACCCTTACATTTCCTCCCATTCACTAATGTTCTACATGGAACTGGCTGATTGCCTACACTTAAAACTTGGACTATTCGGATCTTTTACCTGCACTCCCACAGATTGATCTGAGTTTGGACAAGAGTTACTGTTGTCCCCTTTTGGAACATGACATAACACATTTTGTTTGGAACAGATCTTATACCATTGTTGCATCAAAGTGGCATTTGTTGACTCTAGTTTTAATGTCAGTCTTCAGTAAGAAAGAAAGGCTCAGTGAACCTGAGAAAAACAACACAAAGGGGTATTGAAATAAAGTCCACATTTAAAAATAAATAAATAGACAAAGTTGAATGCCTAACCTTTCCCATCATAATCTCACACATTTATGTCATAACAGAGTCGGCGAGATGCAAACTCAACTACTTTTATAAGAGTGCGCGCTGATCCAGATTGGAAACCTCTGGGTTAACGTGTTTATAACCAGTTTCGTAGTACAGCTGCTCTGGGATTACGAACGTTTGTTTATAGTTAAATCGCGCAAAGAGAGAAATAGAACGGAGATGTTTATTCAGCTTCGTAGTATCAGGTCATCTGCAGATTATTTTGTTTTCTTACTGGTAAAAATATTCTGAAAAGTTTTGAGTGCCAGGTACATTATTGGACACAACATTCAGAGCAAAAAGTATTTACTCACAAGTGTGAGAATCTGAACTATTAATCATAATCACACTAATGTCACTCGTTCGTTTTTTTTGTTTACTTTAAGTAGTATTGCTCAAGGAACAGCTACTATTTGGGAGATTGTGTTTGTTGACAAGCATAAAATAATGAAAAGCAGAGCTGTCAGTATGTGAACAATACAAACAGTTCAAATGTATTACACCATAATAATGACTGTTGCATTAATGTATGTGTTCCTCCCATCTGCCAAATTCAATGCCTTTTATTTTTTTTGAATGACAAAAACGGTGACTTATTATGTAAAGCAGGTTTTTCATTGGTTTTGTTATTTGCTATAAAACACTATAACATCCATTTACTATAAAAAATAAGATCCCTAAATTAACGAGGCAGGATGATTGGTTTTCACTGAATACCAGATAGATCTTACTCTGTATCATCTCCATTAGCTTCAGATTTTTAAAGTGAAAGATAAAAATATAATCCAATGACTTGGAATTTGATTATTTTCATAAACACATTTATTTAATTGCTTTTTAACTGAGAAGCTGCTAATCAGAAGAGCGCATCATTTCACAGTATGACTGTTGCTGGTTTCCAACAACGAGGCACTGGAGGATATCAAGTCCATTAGACATCCATGCATGAGCCTACTAAATTATTATTTTTTTTTTTTGCTTTCATTAGCGTAATGGAAAACAGATAAAATTGCTCCCTCCTCCTGTTGATACACATTGCTCTAATTTCTAACTTGCCAAATTGTCCTTGACAACCTCTTCAATTTCAGGTGTCGTTCTCCCTTTCACGTTTAATGTTGCGCTATTTAACAGTCAACACAACTCTGCTTTATGCTAACGCCCTGTCGTTTTAATCTTTAATGACCTGTACAGCCACCATTGCATATGACACTGTCTCCTTTTTGATCAATGAGCTCATCGTTGAATGATATTTGAAGCACACGGCAATCTAACCTTACACATTCATCTTCAATGACATGACCACTGCCACTCAGAGCCCTGTGATCGCTCTCACTATGGAAAACACTGACACAGATGGAGCTTTCTATACAGTTGAGGGCATCTCACTTAATCTCACTTGGTCAACCACATCTGGAGGTCCAGAGCCAAGTGGAGATATAAATCACAAGACAAAGTAAGGAAAACTGAAACAATCCGAAAAGGCCAAAGAAGATTCGGAATGAATACAATATCTAAAGATGGAGTCATACATTACATGGTGACGGGAACAAAACACATTTTCACGGATTGTGTAAAAACACATCACACTAAGGTTTCATTTATTTGGTATTCTGAAAGTATGGATTTACAGTTATGGGATACCTACAGGGTAAAACATCCATATATAGAAGATGAAAAGACAGATTTGATATCTGCCATTATGTGGGTTACAATTTTAGAGGGAAAATAAACTTGAAACAACAGTATTCTTTAAAAAGATTACAAACAAATCTTTAAAAACAATACTGTTGTTTCAAGTTTAGTTTCCCTCTAAAGTTATAACCCACATAATGACAGATATCATATCTGTCTTTTAGTATGCTCGGACTATGCAATTTAAAAAGTTTGTGTATTTCTATTTGTGGGGTGGTTTTGTGGAATGATCTTGATGAAACAATTAAACTAAAAAGTATGAATATAATGCAGTTTGAAAAACGTACAGCAATGAAGAAGGAGAATGTAAATCTCACAGATGTTGATGGCGTCTGTGCATTTTGTTTGTTTTTCTTCTGTTTTTCCTAATCACTCGATTCGAGTATTTATTTGTATTGTAAATTGAGTTTATTTTCATTGGATTTTGCATTTGTTAATGGTGAAAAATGGGGGTAGGACTTGACAAGCCTAGGCTTCTTCCTATTCCCTTGTTGAACGAATGAAATGTGTATAATATTGAAATTGACTTTTTATTTTATTTTATGGAGATTTCTGTTGAGATTTGTTTATTCTTTTTAATTTTCATCTATTTTTGTGTTTTATTATTTGTTTGTTCGAAATAAATAAATGTGCTGCCATGAGGTTGATGATAAAAACACTACTTCATAGTGTGCTATTATTATGGCTGAAGGTAAAAAGCAGGGTTAATTTCATATTGTTGGAACCAGGGACAAATACAACTGTTTGTTTTTCTTTAATCAGCAGCAATTCCCTCCTGCCTTACCTCACAATCAACCTCAAATCCATCACATTATTATAGAACCAGGCAATTAAAACCATGGAGACCAAGTTACTGTGTCCATGTTAAATAAATGTTACATAAATCAAATAAAATTGAGATGAAACTAATAAAATGTAGACAGGCATATAAAAAGCTAAGCAACCCTCCTTATACAGCAATATTGTCAATTTCAGTGTTTGGTTTCAGTGTATTTAGCCCTTCTGGTCCTTTTTTATTTTTTTCTGAGTCTTTGTTCATTCTGTTTTTAATTTTAGTTTCATGTTCTAACTCTTGTCTTTGTGTTCCCAGGTCTTCCTGCTTGTGTCTCCTCCTCCCAGTGATGTCAGTGTGTTTGTGTTGTGAGTGATTAGCTGCCTCATGTTTTCCACCCAGGTGTGGCCCGATCCCAATCAAGCCCGTGTGTGTTTGGACACAGAATGATGGCTGGTTCATTGCTAGCTACCCTGTTCATGTGCTGCTCCCTGTTTTCCTCGTGCTTTTTTTTGGATTTTGTTAGTGTCTGTCATTGAACATGAACTGGTTTTACGCCTGCCTGCTGCCTGAGTCCTCCACCACCACATCTCCAAGGCGTGACAAATATACCACTGGATTTATGGTTAGTTCTCTTTTTTGTTCCCTTATATCTTTTTAACTCAGGTTAAGTCTCTTGAGAGTGAGGTTAAGGCTGTAATGTATAATATATTATTTGTATAATACAATGAATTATATATACGTAAATCAACTTGTTTGGTGCCTTTTAGCACAGGTTGATTTTCTTTATGAAAATCTTCTCCCAGCATCATTTGCATAATAGTTTCTGCATTAAGGTCACAGAGAGTTGCTTGAAATTAGATGCGTTAGACTGCAAATTTATTGGTAGTGTACATCACTGCAAAAATACTGGCAGGATAGTGTGTGTTGGCCTGAAGCTTAGTTGAGATTCATTAGTTTATACCATGATATGAATATTGGACACCTTGTGCTACTGTTTATTTAGCTGTAATGCAAAGCACAAATTTTACACAAGTGCACATAAATCAAGTAAGCAAAGCTCTCTGTCAGGTAAGGGTGTGCCAAAATATTGATACGATGATATATCGTGAGGTTTTGTCTAGCGGTACTTTATGGATTCACTTTATTTTTTTAGATTTTTGTCTCTCTATTTCTCAAAATGAAATGAAGAGAATCGGCATGAAATGCGTCACTGTGAGGCAAGGAACATTTTTTTTTAATGGGGAAATGTTTCTGGGGAGCGCTCATTAGGTGCACCGCCCTCCCCCACTCTCATCTTGGCTGCATTACACACTGCCTAAAACACCGTCCAAACTGCCAAAAAACTACGCAAATCATCAATGACAACTTAAATACTGAGCCGACCAGTGCCTGCTTAACTTTGCCGTGCCTGTGAAACTCCGTCCGTTTCTCGTCAAGAGCAGCGGCGCTCCGTGACATCATGATCATCTTCATCCGCTCAGAGTGTTTGAACATTTCATCAGAGCTACAGAAGATCCGTGTTGTTGTGGACGAGACCATCAATGCCAGGGTAATGCACTGACGGAAATGTTTATTTTTCATATGGAGTGAAATTTTCCAGTTCTCATAAAACAAGTTCCTTCTGCTTGTTAAGCAGCACTGTTGTGTGTCCATGTTTACAGAGAAGTTGATAGTATCGTAGTGTGGATGAGCCGTGAAATAAGGGTTGCTGAAGTCTTGTCAGAAGTCGCTTTTAATTGCTGATTATAGAGCAGGACAGTCGTACACCGTGTTGTTACACACACCATCCACACTGTCAGACATGAACTAACTTCTCCTCCCGCCAACACTTATCTAAATCTCGTTCTACTCCCGCCCGCCACGAACTAACGCGAGAGTGAGGATACAACAAAAGGAAACGTCACAATCACATACATCAACCAAGGGCGGCAAACACACACGGGAAACACCCAACGTGGCAACCCAGACATGCAACACAGAACAACACCAAGGCTGGATTCACCGGCATCACAGTACTATCACTGAAATGACTATTTTCTGCATTCATTTTGTTTTTAATGATTTAAAGTTAATTTGCACCAACGTCATGAACAATATTTTGGTGAAGCATAATTTTCTCTTAAAGACTTAAACATAAAACAAGGACATTGAACTAGTTGTGGTCAGTGTGTGTTAAGAAGAGCCACTGCGCAGTATACACTTTGTTTTACTTGGCTGTCATTCATGTGAAATTGATTGACAATGTTTTGTAATGCAATCAAGAAATTCTGAATTTCTTCAGTGACACACATCGTGATGTATTGTGGATACATTTTCCTGCAATATATTGATTATTGCAGAATCGCTGTATTGTGATATCGTTATCGTGGGCAAAAATATTGTGATATATCGTATTGCGAGGTACCTGGCGATACACAGCCCTGGCTGCGAGGCTTGATTTTCTAAGGATACCAACTGGAAATATTGTTTTTAACTGTAATCAATGACTTTTGTTAACAATGTGACTACTGAAAAAAATTCTCGCATCAAAACAGAATTAAATTCCTTCCAGCTCGATATAAAGCATTTACGTTTATCTTTATTTTTCATTACACACGTTAAGTTGCATTAAACCCCTTATTATCGTTGGAGTCAATTTGACCCCATTTAATGTTGAACGTTAAAAAATAAGAGTTGACTTTTTTTTTGTTTCATATTTCATGACGTTTCCTAAACTGATGTGCACAATTAAGCATAACATTATCAAGACTTTTTTTTCAATGTGCTGAACACATATTGCGCGCATTGGTGTTCCTCTGGGGTCAACTTGACCCCAAGCTGTGTTAACTGTGTCCGTCTGTCAGCTCTTTCACAGTGAAAGTGACGTAGAGGAGGATGTCTCTGAGACGGAGGACTTTATAATGAATAACCCCAAATATGTTACAGAAAGGAAATAACAACAGGTAAATAATTATGAGAGGAAAGGGGAGTCATCAACATCAATCAATATGATTCATTCTGTGAGATATGAATGTGTACCCCAAATTAGAAAACGATTTGGGTTAAAGATCATATCACCCCAACCAATAGGGTTCATACTCGTGTCATTAAATTTGATGGGATTTGGATGAAAACTATTAAAGATAAATGATTTCTAATTTCAAAGTTTGGCCTCATGGTGATGCTAGAGAACATGTCAAAGTTTCATGTTATTTACATATTCAACAAAGTGCCTGACACAAAAACTTGGTCAACAATTTTCATAAACATTTTCTAGAGGCAAATATCCCTGGGGTCACATTGACCCCAGGGTAAAAATTGTTAGGAGGGTTAATCAAAATCCTTTGAAGGCTGAAAATGTGATAGGAACTACCTATAAAAGCCCAAATATTCATGATAGGTGTAAAGCAAGCATCACCAACAGAAATGTATTTGAGCCTTTTACAACAATGACAAAGTCTCTCTGCGTGCTTTGCTTTGGGACTCTGAGGTTCTATACCAAAAGCCTACAGGGGATTAAAGCGCTTCACTGTTGTAAATGTAAATTTACCCCTTCAAAAAAAAAAGAGAGAAAAATCATCTTCCACCCACTAAGTCTGAAAAACGGCTAAACACGGGGTGAGTGTAAACATTTCAGTGTGTGTAGGAGTGACAACCAGCTTGTTTAGACCAATCCGGTCATAAAAAAATACCTTCTATGCAGCATTTTTCTGATTTTTTTATGGTTGCTGGAAGCTGAATCTAAAATATAAACCAAGAAAAAATAAAATCTCACGATACAATATGAACTTTTTTTATATGTAATGACGCATGAAAATGTAATGATGCTATTGTACTTTGTCCAAAGATTTATTTAAATATGTTTTTAAATGTATAAAATTACATCTCAATCTGTTTATCATTTCTTGTTAATTAGGGGATGCTATAACACTTAAAGTCCTCGATGTATCACCTATTGCAGACAATGGATAATATTAACACAGCAAAATGTAACATAAATAACAAAATAATATTACAATATTAACACAGCTTCTTTCTAAACACTCAACTACACAAACCAATATTCATTCCCTCAAAAGCTTGGCTGACCCTCTGTGCACAAGTGCCCCTCCAGTCACAACCAAATTCATTCACACATTTTCATTCATGCAATGATTCATGAGAGAAACCTGATATATGCAACAACACTTGCTTCAGTTTAGCCTCTAACACCACTGCTTTGTGTGACCCCAAAAGAACTCGCCACAAAACAACTGATGGATCACATGGATTCACATTCATATCATTCCTGTAATGCAGAGTATTAGCCCATGAAGTGCAGAAAACGTCTTAATCAATATAAGGACTAAACCTTTAATTCCGAGACATGAAGGGTGCTAACTAAATAGCCTGAGATGTTAACTTCATAACTAACCTCGATCATGTGTCAGGGCCTTGTTATCATGATTGACAAAAACAGACAATAAGGTTGAACACAATGCAAACTAGGGCTGGGCAAAAAAATCGGTATATTCGAATTTGTAGATAAAAATTTTTATTTTGCAAATTCGAGTTTAAAAATAATGATGATAATTAAAAAAATATATTTTTCTTTTTTCCCACCACATTTTTTTTTTGGACTTTTTCACATTCTGATGTGATCCAGCCGTCTCTTTGTTTACATTTGTTTCGCACTATGCTGAGATGCTAAGGGAAGAGTTAATTCTTTTTTTAATTGTAATGTTATATCTTGTAAAATATGTAGTTATCTCATTTTTTAAATCAGAAAAATTTGAGCTACTGTGAAGTTGCTGTTGCGCTTTTGTTTAAATCTGGGTTAAAGCTTGAAATTGTTGAATGACAGAGCCTCACTTACTTTTTATTTTGGCTTTGTTCTATGCATTTTAACTCTTGAGGACAATCGCAGCAATAAAGTTGCACTTTTGACTATATATCTGATGTCTGCAGTCATTTTAAGTGCATTAAAAAATAAAATAAAATTGAAAATCGAATCAAAAATCTAATTTTTCTTTAAAAAAATCAGAGATTTTTTTTTTTTTTAGGCAAAATCGCCCAGCCCTAATGCAAACAAACATAATATATGTTTGCCTTCAAATTATTAGCCATTCTTAAATATTTTCAGCATAATGAAAGGATTAATACAGACAATAATTCCAGGCTAATGATGCAGCTGATCACCTGTTCCTGGCTAATCGAGGCTTCCTGGTGCTTCCTGGTGCTTCCTGGTGCGCTTGTTCCCTCTCTCCACCATCATCAAACTGCTTGTGGAATAAAAACTATTTTCTCAGCAACTCGTTGCAATCATTGCTGATATTTACAACACGAGACTCATTGAGGGCCCCCAAAAGATGACCCCTATACAATTGACCATCAGTGTTTTACTAAGCTTGGGGAAAAAAACCCCACAAACATTTACTGTACATAGAGAGCACATGTCAAAATAAAGGCCCGGGAGCCAAATCCGACCCTTTAGAACAGACTTAGACAACTGACGGCCCTCTGTCTAATTTTGTGCGGCCCCCAGAACAAAAATTGTAATTCATGAAGTTGGAAGTTATATGACAACACAACATAAAACTCCAGAAACACAGAAAATGCACAAAATGTCCATTAAAGTATACAAAATCATAACAAAGACACACCAAACAACCACTTAAGCACATAATTACTACAAAAACATTTTTGTTGTGGCCCTGCTCTGCTTTACAGCATCCAATTCAACCCGCAGCAGAAAGCAAAGTTAGAGAAACCATGAATTTTTGTGCAAATGAAACTGATTCAGTTGAAAATATCTCAGCTGGAAGTCTCCAAAATAATACACAAATGTAATAAACACCACAATATTAGCAAGGCTCACGTTTTCACCATGCTTATATCACATGGCAGTCATTATTTCATTGGAAATTGTTAAAAGAACTTCTTCAGGTCAGGAGCAAGCAGGGGTTTAGTTACTTTAAGATAAATTGCTCCGTATTTGGCCCCTGAACTCAAATGAAATTGGCACCCCTGACATAGAGCATCAGTACTGGCCTCCTGCTGCTTTTTTGTGAAATCCACTAAGGTCAAGTTTTCAAATCTGGACAATAAACCAAAGGAACTGACCTTCCAAACTCTCCTCGCTCTCATGACAAATCTAGCAAAGACTATCCCAACACTCACGCATCCCTGATGACTTTTCCAGCTACTCTGTATTCAGCCCACCTTTCTCACATCTTCAGATTTGATATCAGTGCGGATTGCCTCCTGTCAGTCTAAGAAGTGAAACGGAGCGGATCTTTGCTATAAAGGAGAGATACTGATTGACAAAGACGGCTTTAATGTGTTGGCTTTAGGCTTTTAAATGGACTGCAGTTTGATCTGGAGACAGTTACGATTTCAGGGAATCATATGTACATATTTACCATGTATGAACACCAATTACCTCATCAAGAGGTTGGTGGTTGGTTTTAAAATCACGATCAAAGCAAGACATTTGGCTCTTTGATCTTTCTCCATGAGCCACCATTTAAATTAATGAAATGAGCCAATTAAAGTCACGGATCATCTTTTTTTCAACAATATTATAATGTTGCATACATGGTACATGAGGGCAGTAGAAAAAAAAATGTAATGTGGTGTTTTACATATAAATCTGTCCTAAGGTGTTTTTCTCTGTATGGCTTGACATTCCTTTCATCGTTCTTTGGCCGTATTCTCGCTGAAATATAGTAATAGATCATGTAATTAGAGGCTGTATTAAGCTGCTTTATGGTGATGCTTAATGCCCTCTATTTGTTACCTGCATGTGTCACCTCACGAGTCTCTATCAGTTACACCAGGGCTGTCGAACTCATTTTAAATACAGACCAGTTTGATCTCAAGTAGGCCACTGATTTTAGGCAGGAAAAAAAAGCAATTTCAACATTAATGTGCCCTAGTTTGCACTTGGAGGTATAAATTACATATTGAGTATATAAGAGACCGACAATATCAAAGCATTAAAGCTGATATCCAGAGTTTCTGAGAAATCTGTTTAGTTAGGTAATTTTTTGCATTCATATACATTATTGTATATAAGTCCCGCCTTCGTCCTGTAGACCCCTATACAAATGGAAATGATCGCCGAGTGCACCCAGCCAATAGGCTTTGATTTCCTGTTTTTGAGTCTGTCAATCAAAGTGAATGTGAACTGTGCACGGAAACAAGGCCACGCGTCACAACAGCAAACAGGTAAATATGATGTTGGCTCTTGGCTCTGACCCATAGATCTATATCAATGCGACCTTGTTATGTTCCGTGATGTGTGTGCAGAAAAGTAGAGGCGTGGCTTCTGGTAGATTGGGAGAGGCAGTGGGAGGAAGTGAAGCTGTTTAGGGCGGGACATCTAGACGTTTCTCAGGAACTCTGGATATCAGTTTTAAATTATTAGATTCACTTACATTTCCTGAATATTATGAAAAATTGATATTTAATTTAGCAGAATAATTTAAGGTTATTTAAAGGATTTTTTTTTTTTTTTATTAGTTTTTTTTTTTTTTTTTTGTAACCATTTGAGATTAAAAAATGACTGCCATAATGTGATATAAGAGTGAGAAATTTGTACATTTGTCTCCATGTGTGTTTGGAGGGACTGAGATATCTACAGCTGAATTGTTTTGTAATTTACACAAGCAATCCTCAACTGGTGGTGAAAGAGAGGTTCAGGGCCTCTACAGGGTGCACGGAATAAATCCGATGACACTATGGTAGTGTGACTCCGGTTAGAGTCACGGAGGCAGTTTAGGATTTATAAAGACTTTACTTGGAAGAACGTGGTTCTGTAAACGCAATGCAGTAGTATATTAGTAATTTAACACACACATGAATAAAGCTGCATAAGTAATAACACACACAAAGCATCTCTGCAGCTGGTCAACATGCAACACATCCTGCTCAAGCATGCAGCAGGAAAAACTTTGCTAAAGTACGTTCCTCTTAAAGGGCTAGTAACAACATAACTGAAAGTGAGACTAAACACTTAATATAACAGGTCTTTCCTACAGGTGGTTCGGGATCCAAAAGTGGGTCGCGGACAGCTGGTCATAAATAAATAAATAATTAATGTCTCTCATGTTGGACTTGTCTTTTATTTTGACAGGCATGCTATAAAATGCATGTTGCACAGGAAAATATATAGATTTGTTTAAAAAAAGATTATATATGTTTTCAACAGCTATTTTTTAAAAAGCTACATTTGGTTGGTTGAATTCTCCAATAAAGTGGGTGACAATTTAATGACCGTGGCAAAATGTGGGTCCCAGGGTGAGACCAGTTGAGAACCCCTGATTTACACAATGATGCATGTTTTTTCTGTCATTTTTACTTTCTCCTGTTGGCCAAATTAGATGCTAAGCAGGGGTCACCACCTTTTTGAAACCAAGAGCTACTTCTTGGGTACTGATTAATGCGAAGGGCTACCACCTTGAGACCTCAAAATTAGGGAGATTTTCAAAAGATTTCAGTGTTCTTTTATTTGAAAAACACATATAAAGTAAAGAACAAATTCCACAGTACCCGTGCAAATGGTAAATGGTGGTAGTAGTAGAATAAATAAAATAAATAACATAAAATTAAACAAAAAAGGCATACATTGCATAAATTATCCATCAATCTATGCAATGTATGCTTGAAATAAAAAAAATCAACAAAAGGAAAATTAAACATAGCCTATACAACAACGGCTATAACCATAACAGAAACACTTCCCTACACATGGTTGGATTTGATTTTCTCCCGATTTCCTCACTGACATTGTCCGGGCGGACCATCCTTCACTGAGCGTCGTTTCCGGCCGGACAATAATAACGATTACACCTCTTCTTATGCGGTGTAATCGTTATTATTATTACAACAATATTATTATTACAATAATATAATTACACCGCATAAGAAGAGGAAGAAGAGTCTTCTTCCTCTTCTTATGCGGTGTAATCGTTATTATTGTCCGGCTGGAAACGACGCTCAGTGAAGGATGGTCCGCCCGGACAATGTCGGGCAGAAATCAGGAGAAAATCGGGAGAATGGTGGCCCCGGGAGATTTTCGGGAGGTACACTGAAATTCGGGAGTTTCCCGGGAAAATCGGGAGGGTTGGCAAGTATGTATTAAACACAAAAAACACTTTACATTTTAAGTGTTTATATATATGTATTGTCATTTCTAAGTTACATGTAAGGTAAGTGGTAAGTGCTGCTATTTGAGCTATTTTTAGAACAGGCCAGCGGGCGACTCATCTGGTCCTTACGGGCGACCTGGTGCCCGCGGGCACCGCGTTGGTGACCCCTGCTCTAAAGGGTCCCCGAGCCTTGAGTTGGACACCTGAGTTACACGTCTGATACCAGATGCCTGTTTCCTGCCATCCCCAGCTCATTTCAACTCATTTTTTTGTTATCTGGTTGCTAACTGCTCTAAGTGTTTATACAGTGCTGCTTCGCTGGTTAGTTCTCTTCCTTATGCAACCTTGGTTTCTCGATTTTGTTTTTTTTTTTTGTTAAATTTATAACCACAAAATAAAAAAATTAAGTTTAACTAAGCAGGATTACAAAAATGCCACAAGTCACTGTGTTAAGTGTGAAATTTACTCTTGCAGCTCTCGGCGAATTGGAGTCAACATGTAATATAAAATGTTGTTTTGACCCAAGAAGGATAAGGCAAAGAGAGAAATACACCTTACATCTGCCAACACAAGCTAAAAAAAAACAAAAAACAGGCTGTACTAAACATGACCCAAATTTTGGACATGGTGCTCAAAAGGAAGGATGCTAAAAGTATCGCCGCTGGCTTGTTTTGCTTGATTAGGCATCTGGTTGAAACCAAAAGTGTTTCAACCAGAAAAGCATACAGTACGTTTTTTAGAAAGCCGTATATTGAAGAAGGAAGTTTAAAAACCATTGAATTATCCATCTTGCATTTATCTCATCTTTATCCAATTTGGTAAATCTACTTTAATCTGATAATTGTACAAACATGGCTCTACCAAATAAACAGAGATAAGATATATAAATTGGGGTTTGAAGCAGTAGGAGTAAACTGTCAAACTACAGTATTATTGCCCTTTCTCTCACTTTTTCTAAAAAATGGTTAATTTTTGTTATTTCTGATTTGGCAAACATAATTCACAGAACATGCAAAATATAAAGATTCAACAATACTGATATCATGTATTCAATAGGAAATGGCAGTTAAGTTGTCTCTAAATAAAAGTTATTCATTGCATCTATTCCCAATGACCAGGTTGCTTTGCAGGATGAAACGGCTAGACCGGTGGTTCCCAAACTTTTTTTATTTGTGTACCCCCTTTGCATTTTGGTCAAATCATGTGTACCCTCTCTTCATAAGTACCCTCTCCATAATTTCATATGCTTTTTCATTTGTGGAACTCTCCTATACCCCTAACTGTGTCTCTAACATTGGTTCCCTAAGGCTTAATCTACAATGAAGGCAATTTGAAGTGGAATTTATTAAACAAAATAAAATATGTGATTAATTCAATAGTAGGCAAATATCTAATAGTCTCTTATTGTCAGAAGTGTGATAAAAATGGCCTTTACAGCATAAAATAACCCTGTTTCAGGAAAACATAGTATTTTATTAAACAATAGTTTAATTGTTAGTTTGTGGTGAATTTGTTAAAAAAAATAGGAAATAGGAATATTTTCAATTGCTTTTAATGAATTGATAAATCTTTGAGTACCCCCTGCAATGTGCTCCTGTACACATACCCCTGTTTGGGAACCACTGAGCTAGACTAACAGCTATTAGATTAAACTAACTTTATCCAATTAAATCAATTGGGTTGTTTCTGTATTTGAACCTGCTTTAACTTAGTATTTTCCTATCTCTCCTATCTACACCTGTCTGAACATGAGGCTCATAAAAGATTAGGGTCGAGTCATCAACAGTTTGGATGTAACCATTGTTTAAATGGCTCTGAACAGCATGTCGGTCAGGCTACAAAGCTGACGGCAAGCAGAAATGTCCCAGTGTTTTTCTGTCCCACTGATCCACAAAAAAAAAAAACCCCACAGATGAGCAAGACTTTGACTTTGTGAGATTTTCTCTGAGGCTCAAGTCCAAGCTGCAACTCAGGCACGGCTCCACTGGCTCCACTGGCTTCGTGCACTTTTTTTTTCAGGGTGATGTCTTATTCACAAGAGGCTCTCGAGGTGCTGGACATGCATTGCATGTCTTGCAGTTTTTTCAGAGAACAAAGGCTTGGCTAAACCTTGAGCTTGTCAAAGAAAAACAAGTTCAGACACAGTATCAGATAATCCTGTTTGACATACACTTTTTTTTTTTAGAGGAATTTATTTACTCCTGTATAAGAAAGAAGCAGCAATCTTGTCTGAATTATTCTATATGATTTGATAGGGAGACAGGGTTACAGTATGTTATATTTATTTGAACAGTAATACAACAGCAACGTCACCCATTTATTGGACAGCAAACCTTTCTCGACCAACAATGGATTTAACAAACTATTACTAAACCAGGGGTACTCAACCTTGGGGTCAGGACCCCATTTGGGACCACGAGGCACTGGGAAGGGTTCACCAGATGCATTTAAGAAATGAATAATTTTTGAACTACTTGAACCCATTTTTGCTTATTTTTAACATTTTACTGCACCCAAACTTGTACCATAATTTAACTTATTTTCATCACTTTTTTTTGCCAAATTTTTGCTCCTTTTAATGCATTTTTGCTACATTACTCCCATTTCTGCCACGTCATCAAATTGCAATACCTTTTCAGCACATTGTTTTCCCTTTCAAGACATTTTTGACACTTATAAACCCTTTCCACCTAATGTCGTAAATGTTGACCCATTGTCACTTTAAATCTCTTTTAACCATATTTCATGGTTATTTTTGCCAACTTAACCATATTCAGGAATTGTCATGCCCATTATTTGCCAATTTAAATGAATTGTTCCTACTTTTAAGCCAATATTGACACTTTGAACCCATTTTCTCTCCGTTTTTGGCCACTCTAATTTCCAACTTTTAACTAATTTCTGTAATAAAAAAAAAAACCCCAGGATTTACATCTTTAAGATGAATATATACTATGGCACAAATCTGTGGTACCTTTATTTTGGGGGTCGGAGGAAATATTTGTGGACAGGTACAGGGATGAGGAGAAAACACAATAACAAAATGTTTTTACGCTGAACCATTTTGGTTGGTTAGGAAGCACCAAGTTGAGAGTGTGGCCTGAGATAACAGCCAAGTATGGCTGTGCATAATAAACAGGTTCTTTCGTTCGGTACAAATTCACAATAAAAGCTAATCTTTTGTACATAAAGCCAGACATTACACATGGGTCCTTCAAAGAACACTAATAAATAATGAGAAGATGTTCTCCTTGACAAGGATGTGGATGACGACTTCACCCAAAGACAAAGTCAGTCCTAAATTTGATGATGTTCGGACAACGGCTTGAAATTATTACCGAACTCTCCTTGAATTGACTTTAAAAAAAATTTGACCGAACAAGGACTTCCATTAAGTTTTACCGTAATTTAGACGAGATGCTTTATGCCCAATGAACTGTCAACATTTAAGAAAAACATTTATGCTGACTTTATAATGACTTACAGACTACATGGATAACTTGAAATTATTAATTTTCCTCAAAGTTAATGTGTCAATTAAGGAAAAAAAATGTGAGAGAATTGAATAAACTTAACAAAGGCTCAAATGTGACGAGGCAGATAATGTGTTGTGATGTGTTTTTCTGGCTTGATGCCTGCAGAGAACAAAAGCTGGCCCATGTTTCCTATCTCACTGATAAACTCATGTAACCCAAATCTTATGCTGTTAAAATGAAAAAAAAAAGGTATCAATAGTTATTAGCAAATTATTTGGAGGCATGTGAGACTGTAGTTTAGTATATTTTATCTTTGTGATCAACAAGACTAAACCTTTACTACTGACTTCTGTCCACTTGTCACATCCTGTCCCAACGTCCATGGAAATGTGCAGGTTTTCCACCAAATGTTAACATGACACACGTGGACAAGCGCACTTTCAATCACCATAATTCCGACTGAAAAATATGCAAAACTTTTTGATCAAAGTCCGGATGTCCAGGTTAGGTATTCAGGAGGCTGAGAACAGCTTCAGACACAATAGACAAAATACATTTGTTTAAGTTAGTAAAGTTTAGGAATGTAATTGAAATGAGTGCAAATAAAACTGTGAAGAATAGGGTTTTTTTTTTCTTTTCCCCAGTTTGCCTATGAGGATGAGTTATTTCCCCTTGTACCCCCACTGGATATTTTGAAAGTTCAGAAGTTGGCTTTTGTTTTTAATGTTAGTGTTGTATGGGTTGTCTTTCTTTCTTTCTTTCTTTCTTTTTATTTTTGCACTAAACTTTTTGCTCATACTGATTGGTTCTTGATTCTTATATACAGTATATCTGTATTATATTTGTGTGTGTTTTTTTTTTTCAATGATCAATTTTATTTGTTTACAATAAGTACAGGAAACAGTCAGCAGTTCTTTACATACTGAGTGAGCTCATGTGGTCGGTCACAATGAGTAGCCATTGTTCCAGTACATATCATCCCTTACCACACCCTTCCATGCATCCCTACAGAATGCAGGCAATCCACAAAGAAGAAAGAGGAATAAAAGGAAAAAATAAAAAATAAAATAAAAAGAGGACTTGTATTATTTCTATTTTTTTTCCACTGTAATGTGTGCACTTGTATTCCTTATTAATTAAGAATCCATTACTTAAATATGTAGGTTTTCTTATATCTTTCTCTAGTGTTTATTCTTTCATTTGTAATATTTCTCGAGCCTTAGTGACATAAGTAATTTTAACCTGATAAATAAAGCATTTCTGATCTGCAATGATAGATTTTTACGAGTTGGCCATTTAAAAGGTAGATTGCAATCGAATAAGCGTGAACATCCCTTACTTAGTGTGCCTGGCTCTCTTGCTTGTTTGCTTAGCTTTGTTTTTTTTTTGACAAACTTGAATATTTGTTTCTTGCTTGATTCAAGGGCTGAAGATGTAAATTAGCTGTAAAATTATAATCTTGTACGAATCATCTCTGCTGTTTCTCTGAGTTTAATTGCCTGAGTAAAGATTTAATGGACTAGAATTCTTGTTTTCGAAAGTTACGTTTGGAAAAATAGCATTCGATGAACCTCAATACATTAGTAGTACATTAACATCGTTACTCTCCATAAATAGCGGAAAATTACAGAGAAGCTCATTCTGTTTCATTTGTTTCGCACAGACTTATTAATCATACATAAGCCAATTTTACACTTGAAACCACATCCAAAGCTGGGTAGATGATATTCATCCATGTCTGCTTACCATGATTCTAAAGTGGGTGTGCCTTGGACCGCTCACCGTCATTTGCGGAGATAACAGAGAAACTCTGAGTGGGTGGAGAATGGAGAACGCGAAGACGAGTAGGCCTCGGTTAAGCATGCAGGCTGCTCAGGGGCGCAATGCTTAGAGAAATATTGATTGGTGTCGAGTGCAGAGATTGTACGTTCTGTTGGTGGTCCCTACATGAACTTATATTTCTCTGTGTTGGTCCCTTTGTGCTCACACGCTGATGGCTCCAGTGAAGAAGAATAATGGGAATGTATGGTATCAAACCTTTTTGTAAGTCTCTAACATTCTTATCTTCATATTAAAGTATATCTTCAAATGTCATTAAGTTTTAAACTTCACTATATATATATATATTTAGACATATATTTAATATAAATACAAAGTATTATATTTCCAACATCAGAATTTGAATCAATAATAATTAAAAATTGTTGTGTGTGTACAAACATCCTTTAAATAATCGGTGCTACTATTGGTGAGCAAATTAAAGGGGCACTACATAAAATTTCAACCAGATACACACCACCAAGAAGTGCAATTTGCAATCCCCACAAGTCCACTTTGCGATCGGCATTTCCAAGTTAAACAGTCCGATTTCCGTCTTCAAAGTGTTCCAGATGCAGCACGTCAAACTATTTTCCAAACATGGCTGATAGAGAAAGGTTTGTAGCCTTCCAAAGTACCGGTACTTTTTCAAGGAGGAGGTTAGAAAATCCAGAGTTCCAAGTTGTACATTCGCACGCCTAATCCACTCCGCTAGCCACACACACACACTACTTTTTGTAACAAAGTGGGTACTGTAATGCAGCCGTTTCTGCTCACTTCCTCGATTTGAAAGAAACTGAGCCAATCAACCCGTACAGAAAGAATGTCATATCTCCTGTGCCAAGCAGTTTTAAAACAAACATGGCGCCCGCCACGGAGAATACGTGTAGAGCTGCACTCTGCTCTGTTTTAAAAGACCTGGATATATCGTTGAAACCACAAAGAAAAGAGGCTTTCCTCTACTGGCTCCGTTTAGGGCAAAAGATCAACGCTTATCGCGCAATTGTCATCACGTCAGCTCTTCGTTTGATTGGTCTCAAATGCCTTGTGAGAACTTCCAGACTAATCGCCTGTATTAAACATTAAATTATATAAGGAGATTAGCATGGATTCCAGGCCACCGTTTTTTTAGGCAACTACCTATACAACGCTGCTTTGAATAAATAAATAAATAGGTGAAACCTTTTACCATGAAAACCAATATATTTTGAGTTACAGTTAAGGTACACTATGTACATACAGTATATGAACTAGCACCGGTATATTCTTCTTGAAGCTCACCGTGTTCTATTTCACCTCTTATCCTCAGATAACTTTCAAACCCAAGCAGACAGTGATAACGTGGCTATTTAATACAGCGTCCACCCTGTGAAGGACAACCAGTCATCTCACTAATGTGCAGAGCAAAAAGTCTGCCAGAACTGCAGAGGTCAGAGTAAGATTGTACACGATTGCTGTATTTTACCCTTGAAGCTGCTTTACGATCTGGTTTTAAAGAGTCACATACAGGCCACTTATGGCAAACAGACAAGAAAAAAAACAGATACTGGACATGCGCGTTTATGTCCGACCCTCATGATGAATCTGTTGCATCAAAGCGAGTGAGATGTGGAAGCTTTTAGTAACTGAAGGTGAAACTGTCATAAGTGCAGATGCATGTAATTTAGTTTGTGAGAGTAAAGCTGAGGTCTGGGATCACACATTAATTCCCTACATGAGCAGAGGAAATATACAGACTCCTCCACTGCTCATGGTGTTCACCCTCATTGGATACTGCTATTGTTATCTGGCCACCACAGATGTAATCCCCTTTTTCAACAACACTCACAACTGTTGCCATTTGACAGATACTGCTTCACTGATCATACACAACCATTGGAAAATGGAGGAGTCGGCATTGATCTGTTGTTTCATCATTGATTTATTTTCATGGTAGCTGGTCCTAATTTTTCTTAAAGCGTGTAAGAACAAAATCCAGAGAATTTGACAGGGGTTGTTTTAGCTAGTGCACTTTATGTTTTTCGGAGATGAATGGTATTGTGGCACAGGTAAAGGTCTGCCAGCAGACGCACATTTGTATTCATCGCTCAGTAGCTTTTTGATTTTTCTGTTGTGTTCCAGTGTCCTCCAAAAGTCTTCAAATGTTACAAAGACATATCCACTGTAAGGAATTCATAGTTGTGAATGTAACTTTTTCTTGAAACAGGTTAATATGTATGACCATTTATTCAATAGCTCCCCAGTGTCAAGTATAATATACCTAAGGATATGCGGAACATTTTGTTCTAGTTATCAAGGGTAATTTTCACATTGATATCGTCATGTCAGAGAATTATCTCTTTTTCTGTAAAGTATTATACGCAAGTAATTTCAGCTAAAAGTGGAACAACACACACCCACATGAGATGCTGTGTATGCAGATCAGCCCCCTCAAACCTAAGGTCAAGGTTCATAAACACAAGTTAGGTTTTGTCCCTTCTTGAGCAAGATGATAAGAAATATGTTGATAGTAAAGGGACAGTGTTGTACTGAAGACCAAGACGAGACCAAGACTTTTGAAAGTCGTGAATTTTTAAAGATCATCGTCTCTTTAATTTTCATTTTCTTTTAAATACATTTTATTGACAAATACAAGGTGTCTGCAACTCTTTCAAGCACAACATGCAAAAATCTCAAATCTTGTCAAATTTGTTCAACTGAATTCTTGCAAAAAAAGTAATTAAAAGCCACTAAAAAGCCCAGACATTTTTTAAATATCAGAAAATAAGATGTTTTTTGTTTTGTAGTTTGGCAAATGAGCCTAAAGTGTTCTGATGTATTTCTGAATAAAAATGAGATTGACTTGCAGGAAGATTTCCAAGGTGACGGAACAATCAAAAAGTGAGCTAATGCTAAATAATTGAAGCCAAAATACAACATGAATTAATCAGGAACAGTTCCAAGTGCTTCTCCTTATTATCACATTAATTAATGTAAATAATGCTCAGTGCTGATCGTGAAGGTAAATCCTAAATCAGTCCAGTCCGAGACAAGACCAAGACTTTCAAAATGTGGTTTCGAGACTAAGACCGGTCTTAAATACAACAACACTAGTAAAGAAGTTATCGAACATCTTTAGGATTATTGATCAATTTATTAAGTGTACATGGGACAACTTATTTTGCCTCGACTGGGAGATTAAATATGAAATTACAGATGACAACAATTGCTTCACTCAAAGTGTGAGGCCAAAATTTCAATAGAAGGTTATTTGGAAGATACTCAAGACGGCAAATAAGTGAATCCAAATTAGACCATCAGATTGTGACGCTGATGTATTCTGGGTGTTTGTGTATTCTTTGTTTGAGAATGCATCTGTTTTGGGAATATCTTTGCTATCAAGATCTCTCTGTTTTTATGTTGGTTATGCTAACAAGCAACACAATATCTTAATCAAGGCTAATCCACTCCACAGTATAAACACCAGACTCCCCGCTACTTCAGAACAGATGCTTCTTGGATGAGAGGTGAAACATATTCATGCCTCAACTAAGCTACCAGAATTAATTCCTGTAGCTTTAATAGATGTTCAGAATCAATCAGGTAAAATCTCCTCTTGTCCAGGTACTTAAAAAGACGAGAGCGACTGCTGAAAGTTTTCAGACAAACTCTTCCTGCATTCTGTATATGGGAAGGATATACAGATATCCAATCCAACATTGTAAAACCCCAATATCAAAAAGGCAAAACAATAAAACGGTGGAAAAAAAATCAAACAAACCGCAATATAAATAATAAGTGGAGTATACATTCAGTCAATGCTATAAATGCCGTACGCCGAGGAGAAAAGGTATGTTTTGTAAAGAGACTTAAAAACAGGCAGAGATAAAGCCTCCCTGATGTGAAGTGGCAGTGCGTTCTACAGCTTCAATTATAAATTAAATTATGTTCAATTATAAATAATTGAGTTTTTCTTGCTCCATGCAAATTCTTATTCTGGATATGATCCAAACTGGGATAAGTCCTATACATGATGCAATATCCTCTGTACTATTTAATAACTCACTAACTTAAGTAACTCTTATAAAGCACAGGTTTGTTACGATATGTTTAAAACAGGGGCCATTGGCAATTGTGCACTTTCAGCTTTAGGTGAAGAGCAATATTTGTTACATGGTGTTCTGCTGTTGTCCTAAATATTCGGCTTATAAAGTCACAGCTCTGTAATTACTGATTGATTACACTGTGGTCATTTTTCAGTTGCGCAGTTCCTGGGCTTGCAGTAGCGTTTTTTTTTTTTTTTGCACATATGCTGGTATACGAAGAACAGTCTATTCTTCCCCACCTTTTCTATTTTCTGCCTTGAGTCTCTTCTCCCTGCTCCCTTTCCCCCTCCCCCTCCACTTAGGTGTAACACTGCTCTCCCTTTTTATATTCTCCCTATAATAAAAGATTTCTTACCCTTCCTTAGGGAGGGCTGGTGATGGTCACAATTAAGCAATAAAATAAATCAATGTATTTTATTGCAATAACAAAATATGCATTGCTGTCTCATAATGATTGCACTTCCTGTGGTGTTGACCTTTGACAGCATGTGCAGACAAAAAAAGTTGCAGAGTTAATGACATTTTTATTTAATTACAGAGCAGCTCCCCGGTTCAACCCCCCCGGTCACTGAAACTGTATTGTCCAACGGTGAATAGATAGTCGGGCTTCCTGAAAGCACACGTCACCTTCATTCCAAAGTGGACTTTATTCAGTGTGAACCTTACAGCTGCCTCTGAGGACATAATGGGGGACTTCATAATAGATCCACCCTTTAGATTTCTAATTGGAGAGAACGTAATGACCTGCAGTGGTGAAGCTCAGAGCCAAAGTGCTGCTCGAGTCAATAAGTGAGAACTTTATTCTGCCCTAGCCAGAGAAGAGGAGGAAAGAGGTCTGCTTGACTGCATTCATTTACATCTGACTCATATTATTCACTGCCTGCAGTGGATTGACACTGTTTCAATACATGCACCTATAGAATAAAAGGTGAAAATAGAAGTGCAACTTATTCTCACACTCTCACACCAACTGTGCTCTATCTGCATGATCCAACCGCTTTTCCAAAGAAACTAAATTTAAATTTTGAAGGTAGACTTTTCAACAATACAGGTAAATGGTGTCCAATTAATTAGTTATAGCCAAGACTGGTGTTACCCAAGTAATATAAACTGTTTTGCTTGATTATCGAGCCAGTACTGAAAGCTGCCATGATGTAGTGCAGGGGTGTCAAATTCTTTTTAGTTCAGGGGCTAAATATGGACCAGTTTGACCTGAAGTGGGCCATAGATTTTAGGTGGAGAAATGCATAACTTTAACATTATTGTGCCCTAGTTTTCAATATCAGTTCAATTCACTTAAAAAATATTTATTTTATTGCTGATTTTTGTGTAATTTAGATGAATCTTGTGGAATTGTTTGAGAAATTGCCAGATTTGTGCAAAAATGGAGTTCTTTCCACAATCTGCAATTAAAATGACTGCATTCATGTGAAATAAACAAAGGAAAAATGCAAGACACCAAAAATATTGTGGAGTTGCTGAATTTGAAATGGTAAAAATTTGAATTATTGTGTAAATTACCAAATAACGCAGTTGTAGATGTCATTTTTACTTTCTCCTTTGGGCGGAATTGGATGCTCTAAAAGGCTGGATTTTGCCCAACGCCCTTGTAGTGTTTATTAACAGTGGCCTTGTCTACAGGGACTCCTTTACCAGAACATAAAACAGAAATAAGTCTGCTGTAAAATCACAATATTTAATAGTCTAGCTTCTGCTTTTGATGCACCATATACAGTATTCTTTGATATTATAATAATAAGCAGCACAAATGTCTTTAGCTGTCCAGTTGTTGTTGTTGTTTTCATTGGATCCTATGATCTGATAGAAGGAAGAAGTGTTTTGTTTATATCACAATTATGTGCTGGTGATGGCTGTGCTACAACAAAGGGAAACATAAGAAAGAAAGTGGGAAAAACAAACACTTAATTGAGTGAGAGGACAGTGTGGGGGATTGTGGCACTAGCAGCGCTAATGAGAGTAGTGTCCGTCCCCAGAAGCCTTATATAACCTCTGATTGATTGTCACGGCCATATTACCTATAAAGGTAACATTTCAAAGGAAGAATATATTTTTTAGGACCCCTCATAATCCTCACGTCAACACAATTTATTGCCATTTGTACTCATCTAAATGTCATAGAAATTGCCTATTTTTTGAACAATGTAACTTAAATATTTAAGATATTTGTAGTAGAAATGAACTGGGAGTACCTATAGTCTTGTTTTTAACACAAGATCAGTTTATGCATTACCAATAAACAAAATATGTGCACATTTATGAAGAAAAACAACTTTTTTGCCTGGTTTTCTAGCCATTGAGACAGTCATCACACTGCACAGTGATACAGCAGTGCGCCATGTCCAATATCCATACACTGTACATAGGGGAGGGCGATATGGGAAAAACATCATATCACAATTTTTTCTTTGTGAAATCACGCTCACGATTTTATCACGATTTCTTTCATTCAAACCAGTATTTGAAAGTTATTTACCAATAAAAAAAAAAACAAATCACCTACCCTAAATGTAAAAAAGGAATAAAAAATCATATAGGACAAGGTAATTATCAATTTAAAAAAAAATTGTATGTAAGCAATTCATCAAACTGGTTCCAAGTACAAAACAAAAAGGCTGACAAGTTATTTTAGTCACACTTTGTTTAACTAACGTAGTGTAGCATTAGCATTAGCAACACTTGCTACATAACAAGGCCGCATATCAGTCTAGTGATTTCCATTTGTCATTGAGGTAACACACATATTAATAAAATCCTACTTTAAACAGTGTTTGAACGCCTCATTTCACACAGTTTAGACAATCATATCCTTTACAAGATAAAACGTTACTGCTTTGTTTACATTAGGCCTGGGTGATATGGACCAATAATCAAATCTCTATATTTTTCCTCAAAATGGCAATAGGTGATATAAATTCCATTTATTTATTTTTTCAATAGTTTTACAAGAAAAACAATAATGGATCAAAGTCAGTGGATAAAAATGCCACAAAGACCCTTTTATTAATCACTAGCAGCACAATAACAACATTTTGTGTCACTTTTGACTGTTTCCTTCATTAAGACTGAAATGTGATTAAATGATGTAGTGTTGCTTTTTTTCAGGGTTTTCTTTGACGGAAGAGTGTTTCCTATTCCAAACTGACTAATTTATAACGACTGTCTGTTCCAGTATTATATTATGAATGGGAACCACAATAAAGACCTAGGTCTGTGCTTTTACAACATATAATCTCTACAACGCGTGAATCATTTTCACATTAATTCTCTTTAAATTTAGCATTAGCTTGTAGCATGTGCTTACTAAAAGTTTATCCTCTGTTGACATGCAGTAGTTAAACTTCACAATGCCATTCCTAATAGCTAGCAGCAGAAGCACAACACACACAAATTGCTTTGCGTGGACGGGGAAATGTAATTTCCTGTCCACGGTGCAACATGAATTATAGAGGATCACTGAATATATTCTGCTTTAAACTAAGAGGGGGTTTAAAGAAATGGTGGTGAAAATACACTCAGTCCTACATCAATTACTTGTGGAGCAACACAAGTTATTTTCCTTATTATTATTATTATTATTAATAATAATAAGGATGCACCAATCAATTGGCCGAAAGACTAAAGGAACTGATATAACTGGACAGAAATGCTCTAAACTTTTCATTTATATTTAAGATAACTCCCTCATGTGCAGTTAAAACAACACATTTGTATTGTTTCATGGGTGTCTAATGTTTTACAGTAAAATAAGATTGGAATATTTAAAGTGTATGCTCTGTTATAACAAAAATCGGGATCAGCCAAAGTTTAAATTGGCAGGTCAGGTTTTTTAAAAATTGATCGACCAGAAAATGGCAATAATAATATATTATTACTACTATTTTTTAAATGTTAATTGTTTGGATAATTAAATAATGGCATTGTGGGATAATTTGTATTCTAACTGGATGAGTATAAAAACATTATGGGTTAAGATGTGGCTAAAGAACACGTTAGATTTTGAATTTTTTTCTCGAGAAACAGGGAAAGGTCATCTGCGATTTGATTGAAAGAGTAGAAAACAATCAGTCATATCTCCCAGCGTGAGGTGTCAGCCCCGACACCAAAAGGCCTGGCTGACTGTTAGAGACCGTCGGGGAGCTGTGAGTGCAAACACAAACACACGGCTGAATAGATCTGTGTCAGATGTGGCTCCCATGCCACAGACTTATATCAAACAGCCAGGTTGGGTAATTGGTTTGTGTGGGGGTGAACTTTAACTTATTTGTCCTATTAGAAGTTGCCCTTGACAATTACAGAAGGGGTTTAGCTACACTATAAGATGTACGGTAATAACTTCTTCCCTACTGCTACACTTACTGTGTCTTTGTAACATAAAACCAGTTATTAAAAAAAAAAATTATCCACACAAATCCTCTGAGAATGAGAATAAATAGCTTTTTGAAGCTTTCCTGACGGTCTTCAATTAAATTCTCAACCTATCCTCAATAGACTTGGTAAATACACCCTTTGTTTGTCTTTAATGAATTTTCCTTTTGTTCCTGCTTTTCATATTTCATTGATAAGCACATACCACTGGTGCTACAGGAGACGGTGGAAGCTGTGGAGAGCAAACCGTCTGTTCGGCTCTGGTCTCCAGCTTGGCTCTCGTTTTTTTAGTCATTAACTCAGATAAACATCCCATCTGCTCTGCGTTCGCGCTTTCTTTGTGCGAGCACTGTGGAGTGTGAGGGGATATCCTCTGTTTTCATAAAAGAGCAGCGAGCCCCTCTCTGTGACAGTCTAACTGAAGGTCAACTCTGTGGTAGTGGTAAAAGAAAAATCAGATACAGATTATCTTTGTAGTATAGTGATTTTTGTGAATATGTTCTTTGTCATTTGAGCCTTGTGAAGCCTCGGGGAGTTTGACATTAGCTAATAATAAAAGTTCTACACAAACACTAATGAGGATGTTTTCTGTACCGGCAACAACATCTTTAAAACCCTCCACCATCTACGCTTATATCTGCCAATACTGCACCAACATCCAGATAATAATTTTCTCTAACAAGCTTAAAGACTGTAGATTCAGATCCAAACTCAGAAAATGTACAGGAATATTTCTTTCCTTTTTTTTTTTTACCATGGTAACTTAGGCCGAACACCTAACCTGGTCGGGTATTAAAGTTCTACCTCCAAACAAACTAGTTCTATTGGAATATGAGCTGCCCATTGTTAGAAGATCCTGGTTGGTGAAGATCTGACAGCTGTGTTTAGGAAATAAAGAATATTAATGGATAGATGAAGTGAAACTGATCAGAGCGCTGTCCGTTTATCATCCGATTGATTAATATTAGTGATAGACCGATTTAACGGTCATCGGTCGATGCGGGCCGATCTGCAATATTTACAGAGAACAGAAACATTTTTTACTTGTTCTTCCACGGGCGACCGTGGCTCAGGTGGTAGTGGGTCGTCTTCTGATCGAGAGGTTGGGGGTTCGATCCCAGTACCTGACTATGTGTCGAAGTGTCCTTGGGCAAGACACTGAACCCTAAGTTGCTCCCAGTGGTCGACTAGTGCCTTGCATGGCAGTCCTGTCCCACTGGTGTGTGAATGTGAGAGTGATTGGGTGAATGAGCTGATATGTAAAAGTGCATTGAGACTGTTTCAGTGTGGTGATAAAGCGCTATATAAAATCAAGTCCATTTACCATTTACCATTTGTTCTACATCACCTGTTTTTAATATTTGTAAAAAAAAAAATTCTCGCGGTCATTCTACCTCACCTTTGTTAATTTCAATAAACGTTCCTTTTTTAAAAATTGAGATTCGTACCATTAGTTGTTATCATTGTGTAATTTTTATGAGAGGGAGCAAAAGTAGTATCGGCTCAAGAAAATCGTCAGTCGTATCGTCTAAGGCCTGATGGAAAAAAAAAATCGGTATCGGCATTGGCCCTAAAAAAAAAAGTTCCATATTGGTCCATCCCTAATTAATATTGTATAATATCATGCTTTTACGCATTAACAGTGTACGCAGCTTCCTGCCTTCATTCCTTTCTTCTGCTTTTTCTCTAGCAACAGTGTTGATTTTGGTCTGATTTATAAATTTGAACTCTTCATATTTTTAAAGAATTATTCCTCATTTGTGACGTAACTTGCTCTACACAGTTTCTTTGTGTTTGTGATTGGTCTGACACTGCAATCTCCACCCGTCATTGGAACGCACACGTAGCCAGGTTGAAATCACCTCATGTATTTATGTCCCACTTTGTGGTACAGGGGATCTCTGATAGAGAATGTTTGATTAGGTGAAGCCACCTAATGGATACTTATCCAGCTTCGTAGTACAGGCCCTTAGAGTCTCTGGATTGAAGTGAATGAGTGTGTGAGTGGTTAGTGTGTCGTCCTGTCCAGGGTATATAGCCCTTATTTAGAGTTGGAGATTGGCACTAGCAGATCCCCACAACCCTGAAATGGAATGGAATATGTTTATAAAATCTAGACACTGTTTTAAATTTTGGTCTGTAAATTGAAATTATTTTTAATGCCTATGGTCATTGTACAAACATCCTCACAAAACAAGTCAACATGCTGGAATTGGTTCCAATTTTCTATTCGATGCATAATTTTGGACAGCCTGTAAACGTGTATAATGAAGCAACAAAATGATGGGTTCGGTTAATTATTTTTAGTTTGATACGTCTTGACGGGCTCTGAGTGCCATAAGAATTTCATTCAAAGCTATCGTATAAGGGAGCGTTCTTGCCAGCAAAACACATTTTTGATGTTAACAACTGAATAAACCATGTTTACCTCCAACCAGAATTCACCCTGCAAGTCACAATGTGAGCTTTGAAGCAACAGCAGCAACAATCAGCCTTAACATTAGGATCATCACACTAATAATTTGGTGGTGTCCCTTATAGGGCCCTAAATGCCTTTGTCGTAAAAATGTCTATCGGTTTACTTATTAACTTATTTTTCTGTTTCCGTAGAATTCTAATAAATCCTGCTTTAGGAATGGAGTATTTAGTTGTCTTGCTGTTATTGTTTTGTCATATCTAACAAACGTGGTGGTTTGACCCAAGCAGCTGCCATTGACAGACTTTGATGTAGATGTCAACAATTGACCCAATGTGACCAAAAGACGTTTTTGTTATTTTTTTGCCCATACGCGACCTGAATTCGATCTGTTGGACAGTTTGAACAGCACAAATTGATTTTTTTTTTTTTTCCAAATCCCACCAAGGCCACTTTCATATGTTGTCCTAAATCTGATACGTTCCTGATGTTTTGCAATTTAACTGCTGCTAAAATTAATACATTTTTATATATTATACATAATCATTATCAGTTCCACATACACGCCGAGGCAAAATGCCTCCATATTTACTTCTGTAAACATGTGGGTCACTTCACTCTACAGTGATAGAAGTCACATTCAATGTGTATATAATATATGATATGAACATGCACACAGAACCAAACCCTGTGCATTAAACATGTCAACTCCACACAGAAAGATCCAACCTGAGAATCAAACCCAGCGTCTTTTTAGCGATGACGCAGAAATGTTCACAACATCTGTTCCAAGCACTAGCTCTGCTAATCAGTCTCACTCATTTCACCTGTGACTTCCAGCTGCAACTAATCGTCATTTCCTCAGGTGCATTTAAGTTGTTCTCCATGCAATTACACATGGAGTTGGAGACGGCACAAGTGTGAATCTCCAACTCTCAACACAACCAATGATGTCTCCTTGGTAAGAGAAAGGAAGCTTCAAACCTGCCATTGCCAAGTTGCAATATCTAGTGATTACACAATCTTTTGTTATTAGAGGTTCTAAAGAAGGGCTGAAAAACGATCCCTTTTATAAACTCTCTGAGCAACACAATCAGAAGTTTCTCAGTGTTAACCAATAGCTTCTCGTCTCTGCTCCTTGAGCGACCTTAGAGTGCACAGTTTGTTTTTTTTTACAGTAAAAATTAATGGTAAATGGATGTGATTTACTGTACATAGAGCTTTATAAAATGCTTGCTTAGGGCGGCCATCTTGGATTATGTCGTCACCAGTGCATCATAACGACAGGACGAGCATGTGCAGAACAGACAGAATCAATTTAAAGCGTAAAGAATGTATACAGGATCGAGATTCGAGAATTCTGAATTAAAATCAGAATAAACCAGCCACTTAATTCGGATTTGAGTTAAATTCAGAATGGCCAATGAGATGCTCCCCTTTGACCTCTATATTCAGCAACTCTGGCTCTCTCTTCTCAATAAGTGTCCTCACAGTTTGATCTTAGACAAAACACTAGATCCAGTGAAAATGGCTCATTGTGCTGCACTGGTATCTTTAAACGCAGTGATAAAATGTTTTGGGGGTAGCTAACTTTACTCTTAACTCAATGGTAGTTTGCTCTGGGGAATGATTAGCTTCTGGTCTGTAATCACATAACTGGGAAAAGGTATTTTTCTTTCACACATGCAGAAATATTAGTCATATGCTGTTAATTTCCATGAATCTATTCTGTACTGGCCTATTTCCTGAGTATTCAGTTCCTGATCAAGCTAAGTTTATATCTGCTTCATTTCATTCATGCAGTTGAGACGGGGTGATAGTATTCCTCCCCCATTTCTATACGTGTGCACACAACTATTGGGCTCATCCGAGGAGAAGACTTCTTCTTGTATAATTCTCCATCTGACTCATCATCTCCCACTGACTAGAGGCAAGGACAGCATGGATCCTTGGTGCGATTCTTTGCCCTTCACTTCAATACAATTCACCACACTTCAGTTTCAACAAAACCACAAGTCAGACGACCAGGGGATTATGACATACTCGCACAATGAGAATCATGTCTGCTGTTGTGTTGCTTACCACGGTTCTGCTTTTGTGATTGTTCTAGATTTGCATCTCTTTCTCTGTTGAACGCCCCACTGTGAGCAAACGCGTGTTGCACAACTTGAGCTCATTTGATTAATGGATCAATCCACACCAGATGAGAGAGGCTGCACATGAAAGCTGAGAATAAGATACATCCACTGTTATGATAGTTCTCAAATGGCTGTGTTTACTAGCTAAAAACAAAATATATCAACCACAACCTTTTAAAGTGTCACAGGACCAGATCACACTGTACAGACTGATTTATAATTGTCTCAACCCAACAGGTGCCGGTAATAAAAGAGCACTCCTGTCTATATTTGTAAGCAGTAAATCTCTATAAGGTGACAGTGAGCTTGCACAAACAGACTATAGCAGATATGACAATGCTCCATCTTTTCCTCAGACAATGATGCCTTTCTTTCATTTGTGGGACATAATGACTCAAACCACTATGAAACATAAGTCTGTTAAAGTAAAGCAAAGAAATACATCTAGGTTTCATTTTCAGAGCACTGAGAGACGAGCATGTCAGTTATTTACAGATATGCAAGATATGATGGTGAGAATGTGGAATATTAAAAAAACACCTTCCTAGTCCAGTCAGCCTGTTTATAATGGAGGTGGTTTTGCACATACAGTATGTTATTGTCATGCTGCTCTACTAAATGCTATTGATATTAAGCTATGCAGGCAGATGTGCCCACAACACACTCATTCAACACCCACTGTATCCACTCCAATATATAAAAAAAACACTTCAGCTTTGTCTCAGACAGATTTTTTTAATCGTTGAATTCCTTTATCTCTCACGACACGTTTTAACGGACTGGAATTCCTCGATAAAGCCCATACAGAAGAGCCAAGCCACTGGCAGGAAGTAAACAATGTTTTTTATAATATGTGGGAGGATAGCCTACAAATTTCAATTCCAGCATGTTGTGATTCATTACTAATGAAATCATGAGTTGTCAAATGGCACACTCATCAATTTTGAAACCCAATTTATTTATTGTAAAATGTTACCATACATACAGGATGAGGTGTATGTTTCAATGGTTATCTGTCTTTTACATCAGTGATATTGTCTTTTACAATTGGGTTTTTAAACTATTTAACTCAGAAATCAGAATCAGAAATGTTTTTAATGGCCATGTACAGTTTTAAGGACAGTACAAGGAATTTGTCTTGGTAGTTGGTGCACAAAAACCAACAACAACAATAAATAAATAAATAAATAAATAAAATTAAATAAAATAAAAAATAAAAAAAAACAAAGAACAACCCAGCAACAATAATAATAATAATAATAATAATAATAATAATGATAAATATAAAGGATGAGGGATAAATAAAGGATAGATAGAGAATAAAGGATAAATAGGATAAATAGGATATATATATATATATATATATATATATATGACTTGAAGTTTATGCACTCTGATAATAATAATATAATAATAATATTGGTAAGACAGAAGTTGGAAGAGTTTTATCAGAAGTAATCTACAAAAACTCCAGTTGTTTAAAAAAAAAAAAAAAAAAAATGCATTAAACATATGGTTTTAACAACAATTCTGGATTATCAAATGGTCGAGTCTGGCCTTCATGATAACTTTGCAAAGTACTGCTAGGAAAAAGAAAATATAATGCTGAAGAGAAATGTTCTTATTGTTCTTGCATTTCCTATTCCATATGATTAATAAAGCCTTATAATGTAAAACTCAAAACTGATGTGAATAGATAAATCAATGGATAGATTGGAAACAGTGAGAATTAAAGTGGAATACCGAGTGTAGTTCAATCAGCATCTGTAAACACTGCAATGAGTGAGGCTTATGCATAAATGAACATGACTCATCAACTTTGCAATTCAAATTTGTTGACTTTTTGCTTCCCTTAAAGCCCAGACACCCTGAAATAAACAGATTTAGAAAAACTGACACATTGACGCTTATAGTGAAGGGAAAACTGACCTGAAGATATTCGTTTGCATCCCTCAACCTATCAAGCTGTAATATTAACTTTGTTATATACATATAACAACATTCTTGTATCTAATTTTTGTGTGTTTCCTACTAAAGTCAGATGGAGCACTTTGACACGTGTCTATTACATTCCCAGTCTGTCATATGCTTGTCAATCCTCTCCTGATTTCTATCCTGTCGTACCATTTCCTTTCATCTACCTGGAGCCATTTTCAAATTTGCTAATCTGTCTTCCTGCCTCCAGCCAAATGAATCACCATCCCAATTACTAGCCTGCATTCCTCTCCATCCCATAGGTTGGGCCTATTCCCTTTTTCATCAACCACGATTCCTCCTCCTCTAATATATCTACACCTCTTTTCCACCTGCCCCCGCCATGATCGCCTCCATTTCCTCCTTAGTTCCCCGAAAAACCCCTTCCTTGTATGTGATGGGTGTAAAAGAAGCTGGTAGGGGAGGATATAATTGTCAGTCGACCATGTTCTCCATGAACCCAGGAGCGACTAGAGCAGTTTTTAGCTTGGAGACACAGCTCTGTTCTGCTCCAGGATTATGCAGATCTTAATTCCTTTCTGTTCACACCTAAGGGTGGCAGGGCATGAAATAAGGAAAGTGTTCACTGGAAATAAGTTAGGCCACCTACTCGTGCAGAGGCAGATGGAACTTGCTTCCTTGTAGATGAATACATTAGTGCAGGAAAATTCTGATTTGTTGTGACAACAAGGAGCCAATTATGGCAAATGTGCTTTCTGTCTTAAGTATATTCAGTATATACTCCACTTGAAAAATGTGGTTGAACTGGTTTACTACTCCAGCATACATTTTTTTATATTACATTTGCTATATTGTGTTTTCTTTATCAGAAATGTTCATTTAAAAGCATGATCCTACAAACTAACCAATTAGAATCAAAACATGGAAATCCAAACGTAATCCAGCCTTTCCATAAAATCAGCAATTCCACAGGTTGTTACCAACCTGGACAGGTTTCCTTTGAATGACATTAAGCCCTTCTTTTAACTCAATCACCTGGATTTCAGTCGTTATAGGATATCCACGATCCATTATAATCCAAAGACTTGCATTGTATGATATTGTATCAGAGTTGGAGGCTCCATGCGCCCTGCGCGTAAAACGCTGGACACGGAGCGCGCTTTGCTGGAATGCGAGTAGGATTTCCCCAATTGATTAAGGTTACTTTTTTTTATTTGCCACCACATGCTAATACTTTAATAACATGTGCTAATAGTCCTTAAAGGAAAGCCACACCATGTAATAAATAAAAAAAAAAAAGTCGATCATGAGGCGTGGTGTTGTTTTACTCGAAATAAAGTTGACGTAAAGCAGATCAAAAGATGAACAATATAAAATTAAAACAGATAAAAGTACATATTAGTGCGTCTCACCTGATAAAGCCTCCTTGGAAAAAGCAGAAAGACAAGACATACAGAATCCAAACGACCTGTGGGAGCATTATATAGCTCAGAATCTCTCCACACCGCCTCGGAATAAACTTGCAGCAATAATAATGTTGAGAATCAGAAAATCCACTGAGCAGCAGCTTGTGAAGCAGGAGGAGAAGCGAAAGGCATCGTCTCTCTCAGCGATCCACGCTCGTCTTTGGGGGAAACTTCTCCCTCCTCCCACCACCAAGTCCAGAGCGCAGCGCAGCTCTCATCCACACAGCACAGTGGAGTCTCCGCGGCGCGCTCACTGTCAGTGCGCGCTGTGTGAAGAGGGGAGGGTCGCTTTATGAGTCTGACTGGGATTATCCTTCGCTATTGTTTGGGAACTTGTACTAGCCTATGTGCCTTTCCCTCCCTAACACTCAACAACTTAGACTAGAGGATTTTAAAGAAGCTGAAGCGTTTGTTTTGATGACGTTCTCATGCGTAATTAGCCCTAATTTAACTGGATGAGCTGAATGAGAGGACTAAATGATGACCAATATAGAAAAATGAAACTATTATTGGCACTAAACATTTGAAAGAGCTCACATAGTTTGCAGAAAGATTTTTTGAAATAAATCTTTTACAACCAAGTATTTGCACCAAATACTTTAATTTGTGATTAAAGAATTTACGCATCCACTATTATAAACTGGCCAATGTCCTGATGTGAGTTGTAAAGTATAAACTTTTCAATCATTCATCATCTTCAAAATACCTGCCTATAATGTTCAGGGTCACAGAGTGCAGAAGCCTTCCTTATAAGTTATTGCTGAGATGGAGGATCCTGGACTCATGGTCACTGGCTCACTACAGGGTTAGATTATAAAGTAAAAATGTAGGTGATGGAACTTATTATCCCCGCCACAAAGTGTGAAGGGGGATATAGGTTTGAGCTCCATGAGTTCATCCGTCCGAGTTAGAGGGAACAGCTTTTCTCAGAAACTGTTTAAGATCGGATAACCAAATTCAGTGTGTGGCTTCAGGGTAGCACTTCTCATTTTTGAATTCCACCAACCTTGGTGGAATTCAAAAATGAGAAGTGCGCAAATATTTTTTTCTGGAGTTATTGCCCTTGTTTAGTTGTTTTTACTTTGTTTGAGGTCTCATCAAAGGGCACAGCTTTTCTTAGAAACCGTTTAAGATAGGATAGCCAAATTTGGTGTGTGGCTTCAGGGTATCGATACCTTAATGGAGTTCGAAAATGAGAAGTGCGCAATTATTTTTTCCGGAGTCGTTGCTCTTGTTCCGTTTTTTTTTTTTTTACTCTGTTCGAGGTATCATCAAAGGGTACAGCTTTTCTTAGAAATGTGTCTTTTTGTTTCAGGTTATTTCCACTCCTGGAGAGTATTCTTTTAACACAGTTATAGGCTATCCACTGCAAATCCCATTCAGACCCCTTAGAGCAGTGTTTTTCCACCTTGGGGTCGTGACCCCATGTGGCGTTGCCTGCAAATAAAATGGGGTAGCAAGAAATGTCTTGTAATAATCCAATTTTTTTTTTAATTTTTCATTATAATTGTATTTTTTTTTGTTACTATTCTTTTTCTAAATAAAACACCACACACAATCTCCAACAAGAAGAGAAAATAAGTATCTGGGGTCACCAGAAATTTGTAAAATAAAAGTGGGATCACGATAAAAAAAAAAAAAAAAAAAGATTGCAAACCACTGCCTTAGAGTTTGGGAACAGATCTGTGCAGCCCTGATTGGTTTATTTTAGAGTATCTGTGGGGAGCTGTACTATAGAGTAGTTTTATTTGTATTGATCCAAGTGTTCTGATCTATTATTCACACAAATTTATGTCATCAATAAAATAGCTCAGTTTCTGAAAAACCAGCATTGCACACTCATATTACAGATTAATTATGAAAAATTAGCCTACGTACCCTAGATTTAACCACATGGAGTCCATTATGAATAAAAGCAGCTACTTCACAAATCCAGCCACAAACAAACTGGTTGTACTAGTTTTTATAGAAGAGGCGGGGTCAACAATGGAGGTTTGTGATGTAACATGCCAACAAAACATCACAAACCACCATTCTCAGCCAATAGCAAAATGTGATTGTAATAGCCAGGTTTCAACCCATCGAGGGTTGAAACCTATTTGGAACAAATACACCAAATTTAAATACTTTGACTAAAATGTCAAGAGTTGGACATGAATCAATTAACAATGCTACTTCATACTTCATATATTGTTTTTAGCAAAACAAAAAAGTAGTTTTAGTTACTCTTTAAGTTGCAAATGGTAACATTTGTGCACTTCTCCTGTCCATGGTGTATCAGGTGTATATCCTGTGCAAACTAAAACAAGTACAGAAGATGAATGAATACATACATGCATGAATCAGAAATAATGCATGAGTTAAAAAAAAAAACACTATGTAGTTGAGTTGTGAGTGTAAAGTACATAGTGAATTAAACACAGCACATTGTCTGCATTGTAGACGTCCTGCAACATCGTAAATCTCCTCGTATCCATTTTATATTTTATCCATTGACAAACATATACTGTACATGCACTCCATGGGTTCATATAACATGCTCTCTATATAACATGCTTATTCTTAGACCGTGGAAAGTCAGAGGCCTCACAAGCGTGGCCAGGCCCCTCTATATATCTCGCACTTGTTGTGCCCCAACACTTCAGGGCGCACCCTTCGGTCTTCAGGCCAGGGTCTCCTAAAGTTCCCAAAAACTAATTTTGGAGACCTGGTGTTCCAGGCTGTGGCCCCCAGACTCTGGATCAACCTGAACCAGTCTCTCCGGGAGCTAAACTATGTGGACACTTTTAAGAAACATTTGAAGACTTTGCGCTTCAGAAAAACTTTTAGTTAAATGGATTTTAATTTTTATTATCCTTTTATGATGCTGCTACTGTTGATGTAAATGCGCCTTTGTTGTATTATTCTTTTATGATGATGTTCCTGTTGTTTTAATTTCTCCTCTGTTCTGTACAGCACTTTGTGATTTTATCTACAAAAAGCGCTTTATAAATAAATGACAACAATATGGCAACTTCTGTTACATGGGGGGCCACAAATATGTGTTTGTTTGATCGAAGGGCCACATTGTCAGCATTTAGAATTATGACCAATCTGAGCATTAACACAGGAAACAACAGAGTTTTCATAGTAATTTTGTGTGTTTTTCTGTTATTCTGGGTGTGTCTGTTGTTGTCTTGCTTGTTATGATTGCATTTTGTGCATTTCTGTTGTGCTTTTTTGTATTTTTCCAGTAAAATGTATGATTTTTGGAGTCATATTGTGTATTTTTGTTGTTTTTGCTTGTTCTTTGTGTTTTTCTTGTCTTTTTGTGTACTCTTGTTGGAATGTAGTATATTTTTTGAGTCACTTTGTGTATTACTGTTGTCATTTTGTTCATTTTTGAAGTAGTTTTGTGTGTTTTTGCAGTGTTTTCTCTTTTACTGTATTTTCCTGCAATGTTGTGAATCTTTGTATTTTTTAATGTATTCTTGCTTTTGTTTGTGTATTTTTCTGACATTTTGTACAATTACTTTGGGACACACACAAAATTAGACCGAGGGTCGCATGTGGCTCCACGGGCTGTCAGTTTCCCATGTCTGCTCTGTGAATGTCGAGATCTCCTCAGTCCTTTCAAAGTAAACCTAAAGGATCCCGTTATCGCTGACTTAATTTAGTAATTCTCTGTGTCTGAAAATGAATAATAGATCGGTGTATGAACACCTTCAGGATGCATTAAAGCCTTCCCTCATCAGAGATCACAGAGCAGCCCCACAATGGGACACTTTACCCACGGGGTTTCTCCATCATATTGTCTTTGTAGTCATTCCCTCATCTTGCTTCACATCGAGAGGTTTTCCAAACGATCACGGGCAACAACACAACTGATGAACTGAAACCTTTGACAATGAATCTTTACCCACTGACACTTGGGTATTAAATATGTATTCAGTGTTCTTTATTTTTCTCCAGCATTCAAAGATCACAAAGTTGTTTCACCTTAGCAGGCAAAATATACAGAAAGTGTTTTTTTAATTAATGGCGTCCCAACATTGTTTTTGTTTTGTTCTGTTTTTTTTTGTTTAAATGTGAATTCTAAATGAGTTAAATGTTTATTTGATCAAGCTTGGTTTTTTCCTACAAAGACTAAGTGTCGATCTTTACTCAGACGTGCCGTAAATTTAGCCTTTTACGGTTGTGCGTTGTGCTAATAGTAAACAGAAAAAAGAAAGGAAAAAAAAACATGTTTTTATGCTACGTGAAGCTCAGTTGCTGCTGCTGCTCTTTTACACAAATAAAATATTAGGAACCTCATGTAGCTGAGAAAGATTAGCACCAACTGAAGAAGAGGAGAAAAGCAGGAGTCACCCCAATACAGGCAATGTTTCCTAATGATCATCAGAAGCGAGCTTGGTTGGAGAGTACACTCCTTTCTGCTCTCCTTTTAAAACCATTTATAACAGTTAATCATTTAAATGTGTTCTTTGGTTTTGTTTAACTTTAATGAATGTACATAAATGTACATAATGTACACAAGTACAGCTTCCCTGCTGTCTGAAATATTTACTTTGAAATGACATTAACATATGATTTGAAGATGATCAATGATAATGGCAGTACTTATACATTTCAACCAGTTCTTATTAAAGAGTAAACAAGAGTGTAGGTTGAATATCATATTCATACCAAGTTTATTCCGATGTTTCTGTCCTGAAAAGATGGTAGTTGGTAATATTATAACAGTCCTTGTACATCTTAATGCGGCAGGAATTGAAATTGGACAGTTTAAAATTTAAAAGGAATAATACAAGGTGGGAAAAACATAGATCAGTTCGAAAAGGAGCAGGAATCAGTATAAACGTATTAAGTCCCACCCTCTCATCACCCTATAATTCATACATAAAACTACACATTTTTCTTAATAGATTTTTTTAAATGTACTTTTTGTGAACTAACAATCCTAAAATTAGTGGTTTTGTACATTTCATAAAGGCTTTTCCTGAGGAAAGAAACAAATTATGTCTGTACAAGAGACACAACGCACTCATGTGCAGGAAGTGAGTATTCTATTAACGTAAATAGTTCTTTAGAAGAAAAATAGCCAACACTGCCAATTAACATATGATTTTTTTTAAAATTGCAAATAAATATGAATATATATTAAAAAAAAAAAAAACAACCAAGGCTTATGTCAGGATAAGGCACTGATCTGACAACCTTTTTCCTTCCGTTATCTCATAAGCAGCAGGAGATCTATCTTGTTTATGGTCAGAAGACGTCATCGTACCTCGTATTGAATGTTTCATAATCATGAACTATTTCACTCACATTGTTTTATGATGATCCACATGTTCAGAAAGCTTTGGTTTCTCTTTCACTTATCACATAAATACGACTGAATACCTTATTAACCGATTGGTTGGATTGGTTTAATTTCCAAAAATACACTCATTCACATTAATCTTTGAATTCTTGGGTGTCCCCTTACTTGAGGCATGAGAGCCTTTGCCTCACTCCGTCACTTTTAACTGTGGCTTTATTAACGATAAGCAAGACTAAATGTGTTACCCACTTGTAATATGTACGTGATCTAGAATAATGGAGAGCCAGGGTGTTTAATGAAAGCGTTTGAGAACAGTATGTTGGCAACAAACGGAGGGCAGTAACTCAGCATGATTTTAATAGCAGATGGCATCTTTCATGAGTGAATGTGGATTCAAAAGCGAGGCTCACTGTAATGATTAACTCCAGATTTGAACGAAAAATGCAAAAAATCATGAATTTTTAACTAAGACATGATTAAAACGACTGCTTCTATGTGGTAAATAAATAGATCAGTGGACAAATGTCAACACTTTTTCTATTACTTTATCATAATGAGTTTTCTCCATCATGGGCGGGGCCCCTGCCTCCCCCCGACTACACGTCTCTGCTCTAGCCGGTGTTTTATTCATGGTCACATACTAAACTTGACCTTTAACACAGACATCTTCAGTGACAGTTGGCAAAACTGGGCTTTGCTATTTCCCCCCCCCCCATGCGACTGCAGGCTGCGATCTTGAAGGAAAGTCATTCGTCAATTTTCCATGGTCAGGAATGTGCAGAATTCAAAGCTGCATTGGTTGTACCCGGTTCAAACCTGGAGAGCTTTAACAGCTTTTTATTCCCAGATGAATGGGAGTTCATCCTGGCATGAACCCTCAATCCTCTTTCTCTCTCTCCACAATGAAGATGCCTGTGGCACCAGCTCTGTCTGTGCCCAGCTTAGCTTCAATGTCCTCTGCTTTAGGTTTGAAGAGCTTTACAATCAATATCACCCCTATCTTTGAAAACATTTTAGGTCTGTACGATATAGATACAAGACTTCAACAACTGAACCGTGTGGTTTAAGAGGCTTCTTTTCATTATTTATTTTTGATACATTTGTGCCAATTTAGTTGTTGTTGTTGTTGTTGTTTTCCTGATTGATATAAATTTGATATATTTTAAGGTTTAGGTTTCATGTGGCGATCAAACTTTACAACGCATCACTTTAACCTGACAGCTTTTAAATTGTTTCATTTTGATTACAATTTATTGAAATTCCACCCTCCATTTTCCAAATACATCTTATATATATATATATATATATATAACATACCACTGACAAATATTTTGATGAGTGCTACGAGATGATATTGTTGTAATTTGCGCTATATAAATATAGTTGAATTGACCATACACCAGATCTGTGGTTAATTTTAATACTAAAACTTTATCAGCAGTATTTAACTTTACTCAGTACTAACTGCATCTCTCATATGCGTTTATCTTTGTGAGTTTGAATCCTCATTGGTGACTAGGGCTCCTGAGGGCCCCTCACATGGTCTGTGCGGGCAACCTGGTGCCCGCGGGCCCCGTGTTGGTGACCCCTGGTTTAGGGTTTCTACTTTTCATTTGTAAAATTCTCGAGCCTCTGTAAGAAAGTAATTTCCCCCTGGGATAAATAATGTACTTCTTCTGATCAGTTTTAAAGGATACAACTGAAATGAATTGATGAAATAAAACTTTCCACACTAGAATCTTTCCTTTTTCTGCAAATATTTTGTAAACACAAAAGCCAAAGTAGATTAACTTTCTGATTAATAGAAGATGCTCAGATAATCTAAGTTTCCAACTGACGTCTGTTGAATGAGGAACGTGCTCCGTCATATTTCACGCCCTCATACATAAAGATCGGCCCTATTTCATTTCAAACTGATCCTTGTGGCTTCTCTCGTTTGCTCAGTCATGGTTTCAGACACAAATCTTTGATTTTGTTTGTGTCTGAAACTCTGGTTTCTAAAATCATTAGCTTGATATGTATGGGGCACCGATTGTATAGTTGTGCACGCTAAAATAAACAGCAACTTTTTGCAACAATTAGCAACAAACCGTATTTAAAAAAAATGTGAATTTTTTATATGTATCTTTTTGCCAGATCTACAGCAACGTTTGTGAAATTTATTTTCTCGTAAAAATGTAATGTTAATGTTAAAACTAAATGTTAAATATAAAATCTAAATAATAAATCCAAAAGTTGAATCTAAATCTAAATCTAAATGTTAAATCTAAATGCATGGGTGAAACTAAATATTTAGCTAATATGGAAGTTTGCCTGGAGTCAAAAAATAAAAGCTAATTCTGGTGAATTTGCATAATGGCTAAATTTGTGACATTTAGATTTAATATTTAGATTCAATATTGTGAAATTTGTGATATTTTTCTTCTCGTAAAAATATGTCAAACATTGCTGTAAATTTGGTCAAAATTAACATTAAAAAATGTGTTTTTTAAACGTAATTTGCTAAATGTTGCAAAAATGTTTTGTTTTTTTTTAACATGTGCAACTTTATATTTGGCACCCCATTAGATATGAGTTTATAAATTGCCCATAGGTGTGAAAATCTGTCCGTCTCTGTGTTGGTAGACTGACGTTCTTGATCCCAATGTGAGCTGAGAGGGGAACATAGTGTTGGTTACAAGCTTCATTTAAGGTTCTTGGTGTAAATTCCTTGAGCAGCAGGAGGGAAGCAAGGCATGATATTCATACCATACCCCACTCTAACCACCACCACTGTGGGCCCTTAAAGCAAAGGTTCTCAACCATTTTTTGGTCTTGACTCCATTTTAATATCAAGACATTTGGGCGACCCTAAAGACATTATTTTTCTAGAATGACTTCTAGATCATGTTCTGTCCAACTGCATTTCTTGCAGTTAAAAAAGGTTTAAATGCAAAGATACCAAAATGTAGTAACTTAGTATCGATGCACTCACTTTGATTTTTTATTTGTATTGTTAATAAATTACTTCTGTAATTTATTATGTTATTCAAGTTGTCAAATATCATGTGGTGCGACTGTCTGGCCATGACTTCTGTTTTAAAAAAAATATTTCAAATGACTTTAAATATATTCAAATGTATTTACTGCTGTTACATTATAGTCCTGTATAAGTACTGCTATTTTTTTAACTTCCATCATAATATTCATGCAAACCTTGTCCGATGATTCCTATTTTATGAAATATAATGCGGTGAAAATCCTTGACCAAATACAAAGTAGCTGCAGGATTAGTGCCGAATTGTGCCAGCTCAGATATTTAACTGCATTTTATAATTATTAATAACAATGATAACTAGATGTATGACAAAGTGAAAGTATAGAATACAGTTGTTTAAGATTGTGTTTTAATTTGAAAAAGAATAATAATTAAAAAAGAAAATGATTAGAATACATTTTTGAATTTTTGTAATCAATTAATAGACATTTCAGGTGAACCCATTTAAACTTCAACCGACCCCACATGGGGTCCCGACCCCAAGGTAGAAAAAATGCTGCCTATGATTTACATAGGTTTTCCATTGAAATGCATGGCTGCAGCCCCAAGCTTATCAGAGATAAGTGGTGACACAACAATGGTCTGCATTCATTCAAATGATTCTCTCTATGATGGAGGGCACAGCACGCTCTATGGAGGGACATGTGCCAATGCACGCAGTCAGTCAGTCGGTCAGTCAGCCAAGTTACTGAAAATCACAAGTTTAACACATTTTATTCACATTAATAATAGTCAGGATTCAAGCTCCACAATGAATGATTTCAAAGTAATCTCCTTTAAATGCTCTACTTGGTTGATTCATATCAGTGGACAAACGTCCAAGCAGAATAATTCAAAATGGAGAAACTAACACTTTAAATCATTCAATCATTACCTTAAAACTGAAGAAAAAAACAACAAATATGTTGTTATTCCATTAATGCAGCTTTGTTACCCCACTTAATAACATATTGTATTGTTTGAAAAATAAAGCTTATTTCCCAAATATCAGAGCCTTTTAGAGTCGAGTTATGTATTAAGATTAGATTTTTATCATCTTGTTTTCAACTGCGAACGCTGGTCCTCGTCAACCTGGCTCAATAGTCACAAATGCACATTTAATTTAATTTAATTTAATTTAACTTTGAGGAGAATATTTTCACATCCCAGGGTTTTTCAACCTTGGGTTTGTGACCCCATGTGGAGTCGCCTGAGATGTTCATTATAAAATTTTAATTTTACTGATTAAAATTATACATGTTTTTTAATTATATTGTATTTATTTTAATTTATCTATTTTGCATAATTAAAAAAAAATACATAATATCATACAAATAGTTAAGTGCAGGAAGAGGCAGAAAGCTCAGAGCTTACGTAATTACTTTTTTCAAATTAAAACAATTCAATTTAATCCAATTTTATTGTAATTGACACGATATAAATAGTCATCTCATAGCACTTATTAAAATATATATTTTTGATAAATGACTGTATTCTATACTTTCACTTTGTCTAATATAATTCTAGTTAAAATAAATTGCGATATAAAAATATCTGAGGTGCAGGCGTATATTGTCACTTTCTGCATTAATACTTACAACCCTGTGTTTGTAACACAGTACATGTATAACAATTCAATTCAACTTTATTTGTCAAACACAAATTACAACAGTCATCTCAATGCGCTTATCAAAATAAAAAATTAATAAAAAGAAAGAAAAAACCCAACAAGATCCACATGGGCAAGCAATTAGCGACAGTGGGAAGAAACGACTCCAGAACCAGGAATCAGAAGAGATAAAAAAACAGATTTTACAGAAATTTGTAAATATAAAAATTGGGTCAGGACCAGTGTTTAAAATACCAGCGTTAGGTAACGACGTTTTTTTTCTTTTTTCAGAAACGGGGTAATCAAATTAATTACTTTTTACGCCGTTAACGTTACTGAACGTTAACTGCGGTGCGTTACATGCATTGATTGAATAAACTGTTATTCGAAAGCACCGCTGGCTAAGGCGGTGTCATGTTTCATGGTAGCCAATCAGAGCCAGTGTTTTTACACATGCGACACACACACACACAACCACTACAGATTTGATGAAGCAGCAGAGATGGTGAGCGTGGAGCAGTCTGATGAAAAGTTGTCATTTTTAAGGTGGCGATACAAACACTACTTTAAATTAATTGTGGTCAAAGGCAAGAACGTGCATGTGAAGTGTTCATTATATCCAGGAGTGAAGACTTTGTCCACATCCGTTGTTAGCAACTCAAATTTAATGAAGCACCTCACAACGACACACGCATCTAAAAAATCTGAATTCTTTGACATATAGAAATTTTTTTCTTTAACAGTAACGCAAACAGTTACTTTCCTTGGTAATGAGTTACTTTTAGTAAGTGAGTAGTTCAATACTAACTCAGTTACTTTTTGGAACAAGTAGTGAGTAACTATAACTAATTACTTTTTTAAAGTAACGTTCCCAACACTGGTCAGGACAAGGAAAAGGTTGGGAACCAGTGCTTTATCCCAACCTCTTGCAAGTTTCATAATCAGAACAAATGTGTTATTGTACATTAAGTTTACTCTTGTTACTCCAGTCCTCATTTCAAGACGCAATAGGTTTGATTGAAAACACCCAATATTTTTGCCTGAGTGTTAGATTGGCAATTTTCCCAAGATATGCCCTGATCTGTACTATTATTACACTATGAACAGCTTCTACATGCTCAACAGTGCCTTGACCTATACTTACCCCAAATTTCTTTGACAAATTCTTCACATGCTGTCCGGTGCAATAATATTTAAAGCTAATTTTATTTGCAATGCTATGTCTGTATTGTGTTACCCTTACTAAGCTGAATAGTTCATAGTAAGTCAACCAAGCACAAGCCTTTGTGCACTGGCAGATATTTCATTATTGCAGAATAATTTAGCTACTCTAAGGCAGACGGTCTCAGAGGAAGCTTTTATGACTTGATTGACACGCTGTTTGGGGGGAAAACCCAATAGTGCTACACTTTAGACAAAGATCTATGAAGATGGAATTAGTACTGTATGTGTTCGGTCAGATTCACTAGAACTTCTGTGAGGAAAGAATAGCTTCCCTGATGTTTTGGTACAACTGAGCTAAATCATGGATGGTCAGAGCTCAGTTCAGGGCCTGGTGTGTTCAACAGGAGCATGAAGAGATGAAGATCATGTCTAAAACGGGAAGAAAAGGTCAAGCTGGGATGACAGATGGCAATATAGCAGCATGGGTCTTATAGGGCACTCGTGGAAAAGGTCATTCATTAAAGCCTTGGACGCCTGTTCAAAGATAGTTAGAATCTTCTTTTAGCCTTTTGCATTCTAGCACTGTTGAGGTTGCATGCGACAAAGTATATTTACCAAGCGATGCATCTTCACTGCCTGGTCCAAACTTTTCTGCCGACAACACAGCATTCATTAAGTAGTTTTCAGTTTGTAGACCTTTTTGTAGAAGAGAGGAATAAGGGCTTCCCACCCACCCAAGTCAAACATCACCTCTTCACCCTTTAGAGAAACTATTTGCTGGTTTTTTTTTCTTGCTGTGGCTCTGATAATAACCTGTGAGCAGGTGCACACACAGCAGGGTTAAATGATAACACACATTTCTATGTCCAGAAATCAGCATTTACATTCTTTGCCACATGAATCACAGTTTGCTCTTTACAAAGCAGCAAACACTGATAAACTCCGTGTTTGCTCGTTGCCTTTTTATCTTTTTCTTTGCAGAAATAATGTTGTTATAACAAGGACAGCAGCACTGTGGTTTTTGAACTTCTGCCTCTCAGTACAGGGAGCCCTGATTTTAGAGGAAACCATAATAACTAATCAATAAATAATAACTAATAAATGTCTCAGCCCCTCCAAATAACCAAATTCAATGAAACTCCACAATATTTGCAGGGACCTTACTGTTTTTCCTGTGCTTATATCACATGACGGAAATAATTGCAAATTGTTGAAAGAATTAAAAAAAAATTCTGAAATCCTGCATTCTTCCTCATTATTCTACATAACTTCCCCAAATTAAATATAAATTGGTCATAAAATCAAATAAATTTAAGTGAAGATCCTGCACAGACTGATATCTGTCATTCGGTGTGTGTGTGTTGTGTGATCTAATTTATGTGGATCATTTTTGTTGTACATTTTGAGCTTTTGTTCTAATTCTGTATATCTTGTTTTTAATTTGCAAGTGACTGTTGCAATCATTTGTTTTTGACTGTGAAGCACGATGCATGAAATGTGCTATAAAAATACTGTTGCTATTGTTGGTGCCTTATATATATATATATATATTAGGGTTGTCAAATGATGAATTTTTTTAATCGCGATTAATCAAACGACTTCCATAATTAACTCATTATTAATAGCATATTTTGCATCTGTTCAACTTTATAATACTCTTATAAACATAGGAGTGGACCAATATGCTTACATTAGGCAAAAATATTTATGAATGCAACATTTAAATCTCAGCCCAGCAGGAATCATCAAATAGGCACATTAACATGAATTAAAAATTGACAATGTAGTGTCCAACTCAACATTTGAAAATAATTATTAAACATCCAGTTTTCAAAGAGCTTAAAATAAATAATTGATCATTCTGCATCACAGCAGAGACATTTTCAATTTATCTAAATGTACCACCTCAATGCAAATAGCACACAATATGATTGTGCTTAACCACCTCACATGGGTAGAAATAAAACACAAAATCATCCCTTACTATAAAGCAGGCTCAACATAGGGTGTTACAAATAAATTGTGCCAATAACAGCTTTCATATTGTATTCAGTAAAGTCTGTGTAATCCTGCCTTATCCTTTCCCATCCTATTCTTCACAAAATGAACAAAACCAAAGCGCTACTACTGTATATATGTGGGTTGTCCACATTACTTTAGTTTCTTAGCACTGGGACAGTTGTTCAAACACAAAAGCATGTTTACATTTTCAGACGACAGGGCAGCTCTCTTCTTCTGAACAACATGTCCAGACAGGGAAACGAACCTCTCGCATGGTACAGATGTTGCAGGTGTTGCCAAGCACTTGCACGCAAGACAGTCCATCTTGCTGTGAACTTTCCATCCAAAAGCCCCTTTTCTGTGTCCATAGTTCCGCGCTGCTCTACCTTTATCCACAAACACGTTGCTCCCTGAATTGCCAACCACACACGAGGCCGCCCCATGATCATCTTTGTTTTTTGTGGTCTTTATTGGTGGTTGGTCTCCACCATTTGGGGCATTACTGCCTTCTACTGACACAGAGTGTGGGGAACAGCTCCAAGTTCAACCAATCCCCTGCAAGTTGGTACGTTAATTGCGCATTAAATAAAATAGTGGCGTTAAAGGGAATTTGCAATAACGTGTTAATAATGGGTCCATTTTGACAGCCCGAAGTGAAAACTAGGGCTGTAATGTTGAAATTACTCAGTTTCTCTGTCTAAAATAGAGTAATACTAATTAGCAATGGATTATTTATGAATATGTAGATATTTTTTATGATATATGGGTAAATAATTGTGTTGTTAGTTGTATTTGAAAAACAAAATGGGTAGTGAATGAAGGGGTAGGATTAAATAAATGTTATCTTCTTCCTACTCCTATTCGCTATCTAAATTGAGAGGTTTAAGTGTTAGTATATCAAATCAATGGTCTATTTCTGCTGTTGTAATTCATCTTTTTTTTTAATTTTTTTTTTTTTTTTAACTAATTTTCTGTCAATTTACAAGTTGGAAATAGACATCAATCAATCAAAAAAAATCTATGGTTTGCCTAATTTCAAACTGGTCCGTATTTGGCCCCTGAACTAAAATGAATTTCACACTGATGTAGATCATTGGAGTCATTAAATTGGCAGTAAAAGCAAATGTGATTGTGTTGACAACAGCACAATTGTTAAAAAAAATCAAAAACAAATAATTTTTACAAAACACCAGAACCAAAGCTCACAGGGAACAGCTGATCAGCTCTCATATTTGATAAGCATATCTGTTAAATTTTAAGATACACTTGGCACTTGGCTATACTTTAAGAGATGGATTCGACACCTTGTGACAATTAACTTCAATCATTTTTTTGAATATTTTGGTACTCACTGTGGATTTGAATTGAACAGACACACTTGGTCAATGCTAAGAACAAAACTGAAGAAGTAAAGAATAGCCTTTGACGGTGTTCTCTACAGATCAATTGTCATGATATCTACACTGAGCTGATTGGAAGTGGTTTGCTGCAGGTCATGTTACCAATAGACTTGGCGGGTCTTTATTGCAACATCTTCTTATGATTGAAGCCGCTTGATCAAACAGCTGCACAACCATGAAAATCCTACGCACTGTCATGACTTGACAGTGCGTAGCATCAATAAATGAGGCGCTTTGTTTCCCTTTAACGTGCTCTAGGAAACTGCAATTAATTGGTCACAAATTTACATTTCTTACCCATCTTTTTATATTATTTTATATGAGTTTGCATTAAGACATCAACAGTGTTCGTGTCACTCTTTATAATTACAGGAGAAATTCAGCAGTGGTTTCAAGTTGTCCTACTTTACATGTTATGCCTGTGATACTGTTAGGGATTAAAGAGTGACACAGTGTGTCTGCCCTGTGGCTTCCCTCATGTTGCTGTTTGGAGCTTAAGAGGGAAGCAAGTTTAGTGTGGCGATGCATTAGTAGTTAATCAGCAAGGAAGGGAGGGTCGTAGTTTACAGACATCCTCTGGACCATCACAGCTTCTTTACTTTCACTAATTATTTGGTGGGTTTGTACACTCTATGTCAGGGGTTTTCAACCTTTTCAACCCGCGACCCCCAAAATAAAGGTGCCAGAGACCAGGGACGCCCACTGTATCCGAAGGTGGTTGAACACAGACAATAAACATTAAAGAACAGTCATGTGCAGACAGGGCCATCTATAAGGGAGAATAAAGGGGATGATCTTTTTGGGGCCCATACCTAAAGTCAGCAAAATGATGGTCTATTGTTCTATGAATCTGTGTTAACCACATTTATTTATTTATCTGAATAATATGCATTGTTATCCAGGAAGTTCATTACTGCATTTGTGCCATAGTATATAGTCATCTTAAAGATGTATATCCTTGTTTTAATTTGATGGAAAAGTGGCAGAAATGTGAGTAATGTGTAGCAAAAATGCATTTAAAAGAACAACATATGGCAAGAAAAAAGTGATGAAAATAGGTTAAAATATGGTAACTTTGATGTAGTTGCAGAAAAAGGGTAAAAATGGGCTCAAATGAAAAAATATTACATTTCTTGAAGGTATCTGGCCCATTAGAGAATTGCAATTTTGGCCCAGAACAGAAAGTAAACTCCATATGGACAAGCTTGGATCAGTGGTTAAATCTCAATGTTCCTTTGGTGATAATGTGTGTTTAGGAAAAACACTTTCAATCTTGATAATCACAAGCAACATTTTTTATAAAGTTGAATAAATGAAAGAATTTCCTTTCTTCTTTATTAAAAAACAAATGTATTCTGTCAAAGTAGACCATGCACTAAAAGACGGACAAGTTCCCTTAAATCCAGTAACATCACTGGAGTATTTCTTCTGTCATTAATGTTACCTATACTATATCCATGTTTTGTTTGATTTTTCTTGGCATATTTGTACAGAAATGTAATTTCCAGGCAAACTGATTAAAGTACCTTGGTATCAAAGTGGTCTGTGACGCTTAAACAAGAGTAATGATCCAATTAATTCACTTAGACCAGCACAGATACTGTAAGCACCGATTCAGACAAAATGCACCTGAAATTGGTTTCATTTTGGTCAGTGGTTAATGCTGATGGTCAAAACAAAAGCATTCAGTTTTTCTCTAAGTCTGCAGTGTAACGAGCACAAAAAACATTTGCAATGACGTCGTCTGCCAAACCTGAATTCTTCATTTTTATCTTTAAATTGGAAAGCGTTGTTTTATTCATATTGTCACGCTAATTATATCACTTACGCCCACACATGCAGTAAATATTTACACAATTCATCTGTGACACTTGGTTGCCTTAAGAATTCTGTGCAGAACTGGTTCAGGTTGAAAATGGAGCCAATTAGCATTTAGTTGATTGATCCCTAAGTGCAGAGATCCTTTATGTTGGAGAGCTTCATTTGTTTGCTGGATTGCTTATTGATGCATTGGTTTGTGGAAATGTTTTTCTGGTTGGATAGGTCTGGGTGGAATAATGCTGTTACTATGAAAAAAGAAACAAACAGGGTTTACGGTGCTATTAAGTATACAGGGACAACCTGCAGAGAATTTTCTCTGACAATAAGCATGATGAAACCAGGAGTAACTGTATCTGATCTGTTTTATAATAGATAAGGTTGGTATTGCAGTTTTCTACTTGAGGAGAGAGCAGACCTTTGGGGTTCTTTTTTTCCCAGACACTTCCTTTTTACTCTGAAGCTGAAGGCTAAAGCTGAGGAACGAAAAAAGGCAGAAAACTCATGCAACTCTTTAAAACGGCAACGAGGGCAACGCAAGAGTAACCAAGAACTGTGCCTGCAACAAGAGCACAAATATTTGTTATACTATATTGTGCAGTATAAGGTTCACACATGTACATTACAACATAGACATTCAAGCAATATGGTTTGTGTACATAGACTGCAAAGTAACTACGTTTGGGAAACTTTATTTGCACTCAGAGGTAATCCATGCACATGAATCAGGGTGACCATACGTTCGGATTTACCCGTCCTATTTTTGTCTATTTTATAAATACCGGTAGATGAAAATGTCAAGATTTCCAAGGGACCCTGAACGCATCTCAGGGAACACGCTAATTTAAAGAAAGTATGTATTTGTACGGTTACCATACGGACAACCCCCGGTACTAATTGGTACAGTTACTGAAGTACACGTACGTAGCGTCTTAGGGTTAGGGTTAGATTATAACCCTATATTGCAACAATTTTTAGGGTTAGGTTTAGTCTTAGTTACGGGACCTAAACTGACCATTGACTGACCTATCACATGACCTATACTGGCCAAACATGGGCGCTGCGTACGGATAGAATGTTGGTATATTAATACGGCAACCATACAGAAAGCCACTGCCTAATTTAAAAGGGCGTAACTGCTAATATTTGCTATATATCAGAGACATTCCACTAGTATCTGGAAGCTGAGTGGCTCTTTCCAGCCAATATCATGTCATTACTGTAATCTTGCTCACACATGACGAAATTGTTACACCCTCCGCTCCAACAGTGTGGGAGAGGCTCGGTGGTTGCATTTGAACAAATAAAGGGACAGAGAAGCAGTCGACTTCCAGCTTCCTCGTTGCTTTATTCAAAAGAGCACACACTCCTTTTTGCGCAAAAAACACAACCCAATGCACGTCAGAAGCAATCGATCGACAAACCATCGAACACTCAGAAATTGCAAATTCCACATAGTATTTACCCTATAATAGTAATATTTCAGCAATTATAAAAAAATAGTAATTATGAAATATATTCCTTTGAACTCTAACTTACAAAGATTCTACTTTTAAACCGTATATAATATACTTTCAAAGTAATTTGAATAATAATTCCAATACCTTACCATTTTCAATATTATCCATTTTTAACTCGTCACAGAATCATTAAAGAAACCGCTTTGATTTGATGAAATCGTCACACATGCAGCAGAGATGAGAGAAAGAAATGTCAGCGCTAAAACCCTCCTGGATGATAAAACCTCCATGGAGGCTCAGATCAACTTAACCAATAGGAGGTTAAGGTCACAGTTATTTATTGAAGTGTATAGTCAATGATTATTTAATGTTCTGTAAGCCTTAGGGGTATTTTTTGTTTAGTTATAGTTTTAATTTCTAAGAAGAGATGTTTCTCATTGTTTCAATGATTGAGTGATTTTAGGAGGGTTTACATGACATTTTTCAAGGACAGATTGTTATAATGCATAATAACGGGGATTGACTTGAGTCGCCACTGATTTCAGTCTTTATTATAAATAGAAATGTTTAAACCTTATGGACAATAACAACTTATTTATCTACTATAGTGTATTTTGCCGTTATTAGGTAGATTCAAGACAATGTTGAGTACTTTGAGTATGCCGAGGTCGGTCCAAGTGTCCTCTTTTGTAGGAAATCAAAATTTGGTCACCCTGACATGAATGACGACCGAGGTGGTTAACAGCAGTGACATGTGTCTATAGCGTCTCAAAGAGCAGGCCTGTGTATAGCATTGCAGTTAATGTGGTTTAGTCCTACAGGGTTCGTAAAACTGTACCGAAAACTACATTATGTAATTATATGTGCATGGCAACACAATTTTTTCATATTTTTCATGCTGATGGCACGAAAAGTTTCTGTGCTGGGTGAAACACATTTGTGCTACACGCCATCTTTTTGTGTGGAGCTACTGGGTGTAAATTGCAAACTGATGTGATTTATCAAACTAACCATAACCTGAACCTTAAACAAAATGTTCTAATAAGATGTAATCGCACAAATTTAACTTTCAATTGAAACGCACAAGTTTGAGAATCGTGACCCCAAAACCTGGTATTGTTCAATAAGTAACTAAGCAGTTTGATTTTAATTCATTTTTCTTTTATAAATATAGTTTAATTATTCTTCTTCTGTTGCAGATCGAGCCGCTTCAACTTACACAACTTACGATAGAGAGGAGAAAGTCAGTTCTCTACTTTTTCCTCTTCTCGACTCTTAAATAAGACCGTTTTTGGAAGCCATAACTCATCAAATGTTTAGCGACCTGACCTTGTTTCGTCTCCACAGCATTTGTTCTCACACTGGCATCAGAATAAACTGTAGAGCAGACGATTCAACAACTCTGAAAACAACCCAAGTGTTTCTGACCTCTGGGGTTCTAACTATAGGGGAGAACAACATAAAAGTTTGCTTTATACTCAGGAATGTGCCTGCACACTTAAAATAGAGACCCGGCAAAAGTGAATGTATGAACCTCCCAAAGTGGTTAAAGTACCTGTTGTAAAAAAAAAATACAAATACAATTGTACTCCCTAAAATAAATTATAACAAAACAAAAATACATTTTCAGTGAACAGCGAGATATATAAACTGCTACATTTGGGATACAATAGAAACAAATGGAGGATTATGTTGTAAAATGCACTTTAGTATTAATGTGGAGGTGGAAGAGGGAATAATCCTGAAAAAATGGTCTATAACCTACAGCCTGTAGCAACCTCTGTAACCTCTTGTGTGTTGTTTAAGTGCTGCTCTTCTATTTTTCCCCAGTTTGTGTGCAATTCAGTTATAACAATACAGCTTTAAATGCAACAGTGTTCTCAATGCACTCACCATGACAAATTACGCTATGTATGAAGTTGTATTTAATAAAATGAGCATAAGCCTCAATTTAAAAAGAGATTAAAACTCTCCCATCACGTACAGGTAGATATGGTCAAAAATGGCCGTGTGTTATTTGTTTGTTTGATTCAAGCAAAACGATGCCAGGTGGCACAAAATGTACGGCGAGGTTCAAGGCTTTCCAAGAATTATTCCTGGTAATGTTGCCAGGACATCATTGAAAAAGAGATTTTGATTACAATGCAACTTAGCTGGTTAATTAAAGGATGATAATGAATGATATATTTTGAGCGTTTCCTTTCCAGATTTACTCCATTATGGGTAATTTGTTTTCTGTAGTCTAACATTTTTTTTGGCTTTGAGTATTCATCATAGAACAACGGCTTCACCATATCCTCCTTCAGCAATTTGAGCTCAGATTTAATAACAAGACAGGAATTCCTAAACACCTAGGTTCCCAAAGTGGGGTACGCAAATAGGGGTACATGAATAAGATATAAGCATTGGAAACTAAGAATATAAATCGATGTATGACTACCCATGGTTACAAATTCTTCTTCTTTTTGTGTGTGACATTACATCAACTTTTTTGGGTCATCATGACACATTTTTAATATCACACATTTTTGGCGTCTACAGAGACTTTTCATAATGTTTGTTGTTGTGCACAAAGTGACAAGATGTGCCAGATTTATATTTGAGAAAGTTAAAGTATAGAATACAGTTGTTTAAGATTGTTTTGTGTGTGTGGTGTTATAATTTCGCTAATAATTAAAAAAAAAAATTTAGTCAGTATTTATTTATTTATTTTTTTAAATTATTATAAATTGTTAGACATTTCATGGGACTCCATTTGAAATCTAGGCGATTATTATGTTTTTTAAGTATGCGGCGGTAGGGGGAACATGGCTTCAGGTTAAATGTCTGAACTAGTAAATGGTCTTGATTTTTGAAATACATGTATTACCAATGAAGCAGCACATGAGAACAAAAATCCCACTAGTGTACCAGCGCCTCACAGTAAAGGAGACTGTCATTAATAAACAGCAGGAAGAGCAATAATTTACTTCCTGCTTAACTATGGATTTCAAAACTCAATCACCTTCATCTTTGCCTGACTTTAGTTTACAGAATAATACATTTCCTCTTGTCCCTCACTCAGTGCAGGGGGGCACATTGTAATTGGTTGAAGCGGAGCTTCGTTTGGGGGTTTTGCCGTGAGCTGAAACTCCACCTTCATACATCACTGGGTCACATTTCAATAATTCATCAGCATATTGGCTTTATTTTGTCAAAGCATGCCTGGATATGATGAAGGGTTTAGTTTGGAAGGAAGATGAACCCCCCCAAAGCTCTTTGAGGATGATCAACATACAGTAACACTAGCATCCATCAACGGTAATAACATTCATGGCATGCACGGGATCTCATCGTACTTTAACCGTTTGCGCGTGGAAGCAATCTAAAAGACGTCACATTTGCAAATGAGAACTGATTCCCCGGCCCATCCTATGATTTCAACAGCACATTTCTGAGGTTGCACTTTTATTCTTTAATTCAAGTAATCCACTTCTTTTTAGTAATCCTTCTGATCACTGAGTCTTTTTCATAACATGTGCATGACATCATTTTAGTGTAGATGGCCTGGTAGAAAATGTCCCAGATAGCAGCTGACTCTGTGCCGGATCCGTCCTCAAGTCACCAGATTTGCATAGCAGTCAGACCCACTATGCGCCTCTGTGCCAGTTGTGGCGAGGACCTGTAATCTGACAGTCTGAATGATTGGTTCGACACTGTTAAGGGGTGGAGTGTGCGTGCCAAACGCGCCACGAGTTTGGATTTTAACGGTTAACCCGCATTCATCACGCAGGTCAATGTGTAAAACAGTGTTAAAGTTAAGTGCCTCTGGCCCATTGTTGAAAAAGAGACTGGTCCGGATGTTTTTTACCGATTCGAGCTGAACTTTTTAGCACATTTGGCCCATACCCCGCTGTCTGGGGTCTGTCTTGTTCAACAATTGATCATCAGGGACCACAACAAATTAAAGCACTTTTTGGTTTAAGAAAAAATGATGGCAGTTTTTCTCAAAAACTTTTCAAGTTGTTAAATCTACAAAAATGAGATGAGCTGAGACTGAAGCTGTGTTTCCATTACAGATTTTTGCAAAAATAAATGTGGTATTTCTAAATGTCGGCAAGGTATAATTGTGCTTCGAACGTGTTTCCATTGAAGGTTGCTTTGGGCCTTGTAACTCCAGTGAAATCTCATCCTGTGAGACTTTGCTGCATGAAGATGGATGCTCCAAACCTCCTTATAACTCCCCTCATTCCTTTGTTGCTTTCTGTCTAATGTATAACGTTAAGAAATGTCTCAGTATCCTCTTCTGTCTGATAAGTGGTCATGTGACCAGGTAGGTCACGTTCTGTGAAGTGTAATTGTGGAAAACGTGTTTCCATAGCACTTTTGCGATACATTTCAAGATCAAAATGTCAGAAATTCCTCCTCACGAAAGCATAAAAACTTTTTAGTGATTTTTCAAAAATCAGGTGTTTTATTGTGCTATTTAGATTTAGGAAACCGAGCTTGATTTTTTCTAAAAGTAGAATACTCGTGTTTTCTTCACATGTCAAGTCTGAATCATCTTCTGCATTCTTGCTCTACCTGACTGTATCACCTTCTGGGAGGTTGCGCTCAATCGGCTTCGGGCGCCCCTTTAAACTGTGTCCTGCTGAGAAACCAGCAGGTTCCTTGTTTTACAGAAGCTGACATTCAATCCTGTCTGTGAAGCTCATGGTCAGGCTTTTGTGTTTGCAGCATCCCCAGAGAGCTAATGTGTAAATAGTCCTGAAAAAAGCAGGAATTGTGGATTGGCTCCAGTGTCCCTGCTGGGAAACAGAGAACAACATCGTAGCTCCTCCATTGCTCTTCTATTTATTAATGTGCAGCAAAGAATGCATTTGAAACCAAAATAATACAAATCTACTGCCTCATAAATTAGTATAAATTGAGGCACTGTCTTTGTATTAGGGTTGCTGGTCACAGTGTTCATTTGGTCAAAGGGTTTTGGGAGCAGACCGGTCTGGGATTCAAAGGTTTGTGTGTGTGTCCAATGAATCGGTAGCTATTCTGTGCTCTAATGCTGCATTCACACTGAATGCGTCACAAAATGTTCATGCTACCAGATTACATACAAAGTCAATGGATCGATGCGTCCCAGAGGCAAAATATTTCCTGTGGGGTGGTGCGGTCCGATCCGCGCTTAAAGAGCGCTGGCCCTGCGAGTTCACTCCCGGTTTTTTGTCAAATTCGCACATTTTCACATTCGCTCGAGTTGAAAATATTGAACTCCTGCGACTGTTTCGCATGACGAAAGCCAATTAGTCTTTGTTGATGAGGATGTCAGGCCGTCGACACGGACACCGGTCTGTTCACCCATTCAACCGTGAAGTAGAAGCTGTGTGTGACCACCTGGAGCTGTATGACACAGCCTTTATAACCGGGACCGCACTAGGAAGGATTTGGCGTGGAGGAGAATCAGCGAGGAGGTGGTAGTAGCAGGTAAAAGTTATTTCTGTAGTTTTCATTTTTGAAAGTCGGCACTGAGCTAGGCTAGCATTAGCCGCTAATCACACCGGCTTTTTTCACTGGTGGTTTATGTTTATGAGAGGAGAAAAAGGAGCACCGGTCCTCGGTCCTATGAAGCAAATGGGGACATTTTTTGATCCTGCGAAATGTTTGGTGTGAACGCAGCATAAGGGTTTTGTATGCTAGTGCTAGCCATAACAATGACGGAGCCTCTGAGAAGAGGCCTTGGTAAATGTTATCAGTACGATAGTATCTGGTTGCTTAGGGTAGTTTTACCAGAACTGACCAGGATAGATTCTGTAATCACGTATCGGCCTTAAAAACCATATTGTTCTCATCCTTTAATTAAACATGAATTACTATTAGCATCTCCGTAAAGGTTGGGTTTGAAAGATCATAGCGGCGTAAGGATGACAAGAAATGTTACAAAGCAACAAAAAAACCCAAATTAAATCCATTGTAAACAATTAATTTTGAAGTGTTATCTAATGTCCCAGAACAGCCAGTCTCAATCCAAATATGTCTGATTATCTGATCAACAATGGGACATTTTAATTTGAATGGATTTACCAATATTCACCAATCTGAGCTACTTTTAATTATTCATCCACTATTTTTATTCCAAGATATATTATAATCACTGTTTGCTACTGGTTGGTGATGGTTTATTGTTGACTATTCTTCATTGTTTTATTTTGTTTATTTTGCGTGTGTTTTGTTTAGTTTTGTTTAAATGGACTATTATGATGTAGTGTTGACTTGTGTGGATCCCAGGAAGAGGAGTTATGACCTTTTGGGAGTGACTAATATAGTTCATAATAAATGAATAAATAGTTCTAATTTAGCACCTGACTATATACTTTGAATATCACAAATTGTGCATCAAATAAGCTTTTTATGAATAGATTGTGGTTGGAAAAAAATGTATATAAACTCAAAAATTCTATTTACTTTAACAAAGTGATGTCTATCATTTCTGCTCCTCCATATTGAACATATAAGCCTGTAGGTTTACTTTCATGAAAAAAGTACTGTTGAATGCAATTAACCAAAGAGGATGAGTCAAAGTTTAATGGGTGACAATGTTAGAAATAGATCAAGCGCTGAAATTGACACCGTACAGCCTATCTCGCCCCCTTCCCTCCTGACTGGCATGAGTCATAACTCAAAAGATGTTTTAGTCCTTGCTACTTGAACACAAGAATGCTTTACTTTCAGCCGCTTGTCTCAATGACTAATAAAGGTGACTCCTGTATAATTGCTCTATTTTCTCAAATGAGATCACTGGGCTAAATAACACAGTTTGCCCTGTAAGCCTCAAAAGGCAACAAAGATATTGAAACAGTCCAGTGCTGGGTATGAGAATGCCTCAATGTGATGGACAGATAGCCTGATTGTGTGTGACCCAGCAGTCGATTCAGGAGCAGACGTCTCCTCATGCCATACAGGCGTGGTCAGGGATGCTGTCTGTCTGTGATGAAGGAAGTGTCCTGAACATTTAGATGCTAATGAGCTCATACTTTCTTATCAATGCCCAAGACAGATACTTAAACTTCACGTGGCTTTTTTTTAGCCATCCATTGGCTTTTGCAGCTGCTTTGTAATGAATACCTTCTGTAGCAGAAAAAAGACATGAAAAAAAATGTAATAAGAAGAAATAAATGAAGATTTTCTACAAGAACAGGAAAGACTATTGGGTAAGCCTACGCTTTGTTTTTCACTTCAAATTTTTTAACCAATATATGGAGTAATTACTTCTTCATTTCTGTTCAAGAGAAACAAAAAGGTTTTCAAAAAACCAAATTAAAGTTTCAATTTCATTTACATTTACTTTTATCCAAAGCAACTTACAATACAAGCAGTTTGGGTTAAAGGACTTGCTCAACAATCAACCCTTTGATTACAAGCCCTGTCAGCGCCCGATATGTAACAACGACCCGAAATGTAACAAGAAAAATGTAATAAAACCCAAAATGTTGATAATGTAACAAAAGCGTTGAGACTAAAATGTAATTTTTTGCCGTTATTGCATTATGGGGCAGGCAAAACATTTTTCCCCTAATAGTGTAATGTTTTTATTACTATTTATATATATATATGCAGTCCCCTTTAAAAGTACTGGAACAACAAGGTCAATTCCTTTCTTTTTGTTGTATACTAAAGACATTTGAGTTTCAGATCAAAACGTGAAAATGAGACAAAAGTTCAGAATTCCAGCTTTTACTTCATGGCATTTATGTCCAGATGTGTTAAACAATTCAGGACAGAGCAGCTTTTGTTTGAACCCACCCAAAGTATTGTAACATGTGACTGATGGGTGTTTAGTCGCTCAGGTGTTTCCTTTGAGACTGAGTGCTTAAACATGAAATAGTTCTTGTTTTTGACAGAAACATTGTGAGCTGTGAGGAATGTCTTTATTATACAACAAAAACAAAGGAATTGACCTTGCCGTTCCAATACTTTTGTATTATATACTATATATATATATATATATATATATATATATATATATATATATATATATATATATATATATATATATATATATATATATATGTGTGTGTGTGTGTGTGTGTGTGTATGATACTACTCTCTACATTAAAGCAATAAGACCCTTTAATCCATAAATCATTGACTTACTCTATGATGTAATTAAATAATGTTTTGCCTGCCCCACGATGTAATTAATTAACGCAAAAAGTGTTTTGGACTCAGCATCTTGTTACATTATTGACTAGTTGCAACATTTTGGGTTTTATTACATTTCGGGGCTCATTTTTCTTACATTATCAACCAGTTATTACATTTTAGCTTTATCAAAAAAAAAAAAAAAACAATTCTTGTTACATTTTGCATTGTTGTTACATATCGGGCTCTAACAAGCCCTCTTCCTTAACCGTTACGTTCTGTGCTTTGCCAGAACAACTTTAGTTGTTTCTTTTTTATGATTGGTTTCATGTTTGCTCACTGCTGTGACATTAAAGTACAACCAGCAGACACTAATGGAATGATGTCACTTGACACCGATAATGCTCCTCCTGTCTTACAAGTGAGGAATTACACCAATAAATATGGTTAATGGGAACTCAAAGTCGCGCCGAGTAGAATAGTTTTCACACCAACGGAATACAAAGCTCTCAGTTTGAAAGATCTTTGAGAGGAGTTTAGCTAATATGTGAAGGTCATTTTTGATTTAAACTGCAAAACAAAAAAACAAAAAACATGGCAGGAGAAACACCTTCCTTTGTTACCTTCACAGAAAGTCACGGCTGGTCTCTATGGCAACAGTGAGCTTATGAAGAACCACATCACCATCACTCATGCTGTGTATGTACACAAATCACACATTAACTTAATGCCTTATGGTTTTATTGTAAGTTTAGCGGGACACAATGTAATGTGATATTAAACGGACTCATGGGGAGAAATTGATATTAACTTTAACACTAATTATAAGTTTTTTTGTAGGCTTTTCCTGCATAAGGCTTTTTTTTTTTTTTTTTTTTAAAGCCAACACTGTCCACCTCCACTATTACATATGATTGCATGATGCTGTTTCCGCAGATAAAGTTTTACATAAAGTCTCACTCTGGAAGTTGTCTTGTGTTTTTATACAAAGGAATGTGAGAAGCATGCAGCTCCGAATATAATGAAAGGCCACATGGGGGGAAGTGAGCAAAGCGGGCTGAGATGTAATCTTCTAATAATTCAGTTTCTTTCATTTGAGCACAACTCCAGCAGTCATGGTGCAAACATCCTGATGAAGGATGTTCAATAAAGCTGTTGCTTTTCACAGCTGTTGAATCAAAACCCATGGAGACCCACAGAGGATGTTGAATGTGGTGGTGTGCATAGACGGATTACCGCATGGGCAAAATGGGCACGTGTCCAGGGACCGAGAGCCAATGGGCAATATATTTGTATTAGAATTTTTGTGGGTTTGAAAATGCAGTATGATAATAAAAATCATATACAGGGTACATGTTTAAAGGTGCAGTCTGCAACTCTTATAAAAGTGACACTGTCACTATGTAAGAACACATTGACATGAAACTAACAGACTCATTGAGTCCCCCCTGCTGCTACTGCAGCCTTTAGCAGATTGCCAGAATGCACCGCGACCGAGCAAAAAAAAACCAATCAGAGCCAGGATTGTGTTTGATAGATTATCTGACAGCTATTGCTCACAGTCCCCGCCCCTTTCCTGGAGCTAGAGCGCCGTCTTTTTTTTTTACAGTGTGTGGTCTGGAGGAGTAGAACATGGTATTGGTGACTTTTCTGCTTGAAAGGTAATTACTGCGGCTCGATTTACATTATGTTTGATTTGTAATTGTTACACTAGAACTCTGTAGTGCATGTTTTGTTCATGTGCGCGCAGCAGCCTCCGTGTGGGCTGCTGTAAGTGACACTGTGTTGCTGCTGCTGCTGCTGCTGAGGTGTGTGCACATTGAGAGAGAGAAGCGCTCCAGTAATATGCTTTTAACAGAGCATGATATATTACTGTGATGTTGCTGTCAGACTGACTTTTGCTTGTTGGCTCCTCTGAGGGAGGGACTTTGGAAAGTTTGGAGGCAGGGCAAGAGAGCAGCGGGGAGGGAGGGGGAGAGAGGGATCTGAGAGTTGCGGACTGCACCTTTATAGTTTAATATTAGATCATTAAAGTTGCTATCTAGAGTTTCTGAGAAACGTCTCGATGTCCCGCCCTAAACAACCTCACTTCCTCCCATAGCCTCTGAAACCTACCAGAGGCCACTCCTCTACTTTTCTGCATGCGCATCGTGAAATATAACTAGGTTGTTTCGGGTCGCATTGATGGATCAGGTAAGAGCCAAAATCATATTTACCCATTTGTTGTTGTGATGCGAGGCCTTATTTCCGTGCACAGTTCCGCATTCACCTTGATTGACAGTCTTAAAAACATGAAGTCAAAGTCTATTGGCTGTGCACACTCGGCGATCGTTTCCATTTGCATAGGGGTCAATAGGACGAAGGAGGGACTTATATACATTAATGTATATGAATGACGAGGTAGGTATTTTTTTGCATTTCATAAGAATCATACATAAACCGATTTCTCAGAAACTCCAGATATCAGCTTTAATGTTTGATTACACGATGACGTACCTGCAGAAATGCCCTCCCCCGCTCCCCGCTCTCCCGTGAGTGTGTGGAGGGGAGATTGACCAATCAGAAGAGAAAATTGGAGGCGAAACGCAGAGTCGCTTTAGCGCACAAGCAGGTGTAATAGGATCTAAACAAAGTCATTGTTCTAGACTGTAAAGGCAACATGCTGAAGTTTGCCTCCATAGATGGTTTAAAAAAGGTTGTTAGAGATTGCTTCTCTAGGATTAAATTTAGGTAAAATGTAGAGATTATGGATCGAGAGCTGACAGCTGATGTAGTGGCCAAGCGGTTAATATATTTTTACAAAATCTACAATCTGTAAGATGTGACAAAGCAATAAAACAATGAACACGTATATGATCTGTCTCATGAAAATAAACACTTGAGATCCTGCGTCAATGAGAAAAACAAAATCAATTTCTTCAGGTACAAATCTGTTTTGCAACAGACATGAGTGACCCATTTTTCAAAAAATTTTTCTGTGACTTCACATTCAAATCACACATGTGTGAAGATTTTCTTTGGGTTTAAGTCTTAAATCTACTGGTTCACATTTTTTGACATCATTTGTGACATGAAATTAATTTCACGTGTGTGTGGATTTTTTAG